>NC_083231.1:64520275-64887129 GCF_032191835.1 Heteronotia binoei | reverse complement strand
TGGCTTTTCGTCTGGGCCAATGTGTCCTTAACCACAAGGTGGAGAAGGTGAGCCACGTAAGGAAGGCATTTTAGGCCCTGGCGTTGGACAGCCGCCTTGATGTTGGAGCCACCATCAGTCACCACGAAGCCCATGGCGACGTCCCACTGCCTACCCAGCCCTCTAACTGCCGTGAGAGGATGGCTCTGAGAGTGTCCGCCATGTGCAGCACGTCGACTGCTTCGGTGTGCAGCAAGGCCCAGCAATAGCCAGCCTGGCGGTCCTGACCCTACCTGCCGCTACTGCTGCCACCCCCCACACTGCACTGCCCCCAGCTCTCTGGGTTGCCACCAATGCGCAGTAAGGGAGAAATACCCCTCGAACACATGTTGGAAGCTCCAGATATCTGAGGTGAAATGAACAGTCCCCCCCCCCCCGCCCCGGCAGCCCGGGACAAATGCTCCTTCACCACAGATCTGGTCGCCCTGAAAACAGCTGTCACAATGGTCCTGTTAATGGTGGTTCTCGCAGGAACTTTGTACCAGGGCACCAGGTACTCGAGCAAACCTAGCACCCCAGGATTCTCGATCACTGAAAATGGAAGCCCATGGGCGATCGACCTGGCAAGGTTCCAGACAATCACCCTCCTGCCATACCTGATTCCCCTTCTTGGCACACAGGTGCCACCCCTACCAAACATCTCAGGCAGAGATGCCTGGCGTCCCTGTACTCCCACAGAACGCTCCTGTACTCCCACAGCACCAGCCTGCTTCTCCCCCTTAAGAAGCACCCCCGGGTGGTGCTTCCGCAGGTGATTCCACATCCCCCCCCCCCCCGGAGTCAGGTGCGCAGGGTCCCACCCACAACTGATCCGGGCCCTGCACAGCTGGCACTGCGCATAGTGTGGATCCTCCATAAGTTGGAAATTCTTCCAGACTTCGGAGGTGAACAGATACCCAAACTGACTGGCAGCTTAGGTGTTTGGAGCCACCTCCTTTGAGGTGCTCGGGGCAGACACATCGTGTGTCGGGATGGCAGGAGGGGCTGGCCGCCGGGGGGAAGTGGGCAGAGATGGAAGTACCTCGTGTGTCTCCATCTCTTCCCCCTCCACCCCATGAGGCCTCCATTCCTGGTCATCCCCTGAAGGACTGCTGGTGCCTGAAGAAACCGAAGAAGGGGGCTGGTCCTCCTCAACCAGCTTCTCCTCCAGCTCCTGCACGACACTCTGCACCCTCATTGGGGTGATCATTTTGGACAGAAAACTGTCCCCAAAGCTCATCACCAAGGAAGGCTGCTCTTGCTGCCCCTCCTCCGGCTGATGAGGCCGAGCGACATGAGCTGGAGGAGAGACTGCCTGAGCAGCAGACCCCTGCTCAGTGCCAGCACCTACTGGCACCTCTGCTGAGGGCGCCCCAGCAGCAGCCTCGATGAAGGGCCCAAGGCGGGCCTTTTTCTTCATCACACTCTGGCCAGAGGTTGGAGTGCTGGAAGGCGGCTGTGGAGTGGCCCCACGCACAGGTGGGGGGGAGACCTGGATCCTCCCCTTTCCCTCCACCCCTCTAGTCTTCTCCTTGGCCTTTTCCCCCAGGGCCCTCTTCTGTCGGCCTGTCACTCATGTCACCCTTGGCCAGTCTCACACAACCTGAACTGAGAGTGGGGTTTTTTACAAACCTAACTCACTGCACTGTACCCTGAACCAACAGGTGCCCTGACTTCTTTTTAAGAACCCTCCCACCAAAACTGGTTTGTTTGTTTGTTTGGTCTCTAACCTGTCCCTCTTTGGGTTGGGGTAGTAGTAGTCTGGTAAAGTTTAGGAGACTAGGTGATCCAGCCTCTACCTGGCTACAGTTTTTAAAAGGCTACCTTGAGATGAAGGCAATCCTTGTTATATCCTCCTAGTTAAACTTCTCCTAACTAGATCCTGGGACAAACCTGATTTTCTTGCAAACTAGAAATCAGGTGTCCACTATAACTTGAGAGAAGCTGTGGTTTACCCTATGGAAATCTAAGGATGCACCAACTTTCAGTGGCTGAAAGCAAGATGCACTGCAACCCTAGTCTCTTTAAAAGGAAGCCTGATGTGGCCTAGTAGTCATGCTGCCTTTTATGAGAAACCTAAAATCTTTTTTAAATCACCCCTATCTGGCCTACTTGAATTTTGAAAGGAGATAAAGCCCTAAACTGGATTAATTTTTTTTTTATTTCAAAAAACACAATCCCTAAATCACCCTTATTAGTGGGGCAGCCTATTTAGTAGCCCTAGCCAAACCGAAAGCACACAGTGACCCAGCCCACACAGCCCACAAACACCCTCACCAACTCCCACACTAACCAGAGGTAATTTAAAAAAACCCAAATGTGACAGAAAAAAACTTAACTTTTAACCCACCCACCCCTAAAAAAAACCAGCACAATCAGAAAAGGCCAAGCAACTCAACTGTTTAAAAAGTGGCTTTTTTACCAATAAGGAACCTCAGGCCAAATCAGTCAACAACACCCCCCCCAAAAAAAAAAAAACCAGAACCAGGAAAAGGGACAACAGGAGGAGGCCTAAAACTCAACTGTTAAAAAAGTGGCCTTTTCACCAATAAGAAACCTCAGGCCAAATCAGTCAACCACCCCCCCTCCCCTAAAACCAGAACCAGGAAAAGGGGGACAACAGGACAGGAAGATGCAAAACCTGCAGCAATAGAGAATAGATCCAAACAGAAGGCCAACACAAACTCAACTGTTAAAAAAGTGGCCTTTTAAACAACGAAAATTAAGCCAAACAGCATCCCCCCCCCCCCCCGCCAAGAACCAGAACCAGAAGAGAAAAGGAACACTAGCAGCACAACACAGCAGCAACAAATCAAACACAGAATCCTTTTAAAACAGTAAAAAACTTAACTTTTAACAATACAGGAACTTTACCAACCCCTCCCCCCCCCCCAAAAAAAACTTTCACCCTAACCCCAAGAAATCCAAGCCACCCAAATCAGGAAAAGTAAAAGTCCTCTCACTAAAGTAAGATATGGGCAAATTGGCAAAAAAAAGCAACCACCCCAGGCCCCCTCCCCCAGCAGAACCCCCTAACCATAACCCCAAATAAGCTACCCACCACCCAAATCTGGATAAGTAAAGGGACTCTGAGTCTTAAAAAAGTCCTTTTACCAACTAAAATAAAAACAAGAACCTCAAGACAGTCTTACCTTAGATGTCTTCTCTACTCCAGGCAAGTCTGGGAAGGCTGAAAGAGAGCAGCAGCAGCTGAGGCCAAGGGCCAGCACAGCACAATCTCTCTCTCACACCAACACACACCAACACCGCAGCAATGGAGGAGTCCAGCCAGGCAGACTCCTTAAAAAGGTTCTCTGGCCCTACAGAGAGCAGTTTCAAAAAATAGCACTGCTCTGTGATTGGCCAGACAACAGTGCTTACTTGGATACCCAAGTAAGCAAAAGATCAAAAGAACAACAATGTTGCTGATGGCTGGGGGATCAGCTACACAACAGCCCTGCAAAGCATGCATTTGCAATGCATTTTGCAAATGCATGCTTTGGATTGGCTGCTGGGGCTCCTCTTCCCCCTCCCCCTGCTCCCTGATCCCAGGGAGGCTATGGGAGAGGCGGGAAAAGGCTACCAAAGGCGGGAAAGGAGGCAAGCAGCTCCCCTGAGGCTGCAGAAGCCCTTTTCCCGCCTTTTCCATTGACTTCCGTATACTTCCAAATATGTATACGGAAGTATACAGGGAGCCATACTTGGCTCCCGCATAATGGGCCCCAATTGGATTCGTCTGTATACGATTCCGTATACAGCCGAATCAGGGATGATTCGGCGGTTGATTCAGTTCGGCCCAACCGAATGTACACCCCTACTCACTATCGCATACAAATGGAAGACTTAGTTGTATTAAACAAACACATGCAAAAATAGGCTGAACTTAGCCCAGAAAGCTCGAACGGCTGGTTCACTGCTGCTCACGTGTGATATCACATTAACAGCGCAGTCCTATGCAGAATTACTCCAGTTGAAGCCCATTGATTTCAACAGGTTATTTCAATGGCCTTAGAACAGATTGATCACATAGGCTTGCACTGCAAAAATAGTTATGCCTGTGGTCATGCACGTAGAATAATGACCACGTGCCTCTACCAGTGTCTTGTTTACTATAGTATATAGTGGTATCTAAGCTGCTGAGAAAGGACACAGCTGTTCTGGGGCAAAACTACTTTCTCACTGTTTGCAGTTCAGACCAGATTGCAAGGCACCTTTAAACTTTGCCAATGCTGGCCGTGTTTCTTGCTGACCTTGGCTTAGTTTTTCTCTGTTCACTGTCTTCTTCTTGTGATTTTTGTCATAGAGCTCTGACATCAATATTAATGTGTATTACACAGTGGTGAAAGTATAGGGCTGGGGCAAGACTGCCCATAAGAAATGTGGCACCTGCCTTCTTCTCTTTTAGATTCCCTCCCTGCCCCCCGCCCCCAAGAGAGGCAGGACTGGTAAGAAATGCAAGTTATTTTCACCCTTAGCAATGCAAATAAAGATACTGCATAGGGGTTTTTAAAAAAATAAAAATGACATCTAAAGTGCAAAAGAAAGAAAGTAGTAGTACTGTTGGGAGGGTTATATGCTTGAAGATGACCTTGCCCTGTTTCACAAACATTTTCAAGGTGAGAAACAAGAGCAGGAGCTTGTGGGGGGAGTTCCTCTCCCCCCCCCAAAAAAAATGAGAAGTAGTAAGTGACTAGCTTCACAGTGAAGGAAGTTTGAGTACCACCATTATAAGACAAAACCCAAGCTGACTAATTCTCTGAAGTCTTGCCTTCTTTCCGCTACTGAAATAACAGCCAGGCCACGTATCACAATTATTAGAGAGTTCTAAAGGGGGGATCCAGAGCACAATTCATTTCTATTTTAGCCTTTTTAAAGATGTTGTTGAGAGCAACCCAGCCGTCTGTTTTGAACAGAAGGAAAAAGAAGGGAGCTGAATAATACAAAAGAATCCAGCCAGGAAAACAGAAGGTGGGATCAGAAATCACAACCAAAAGAAGTGTCTTGATGGACCTCCATGCCATGCCCCAGAGTATTCTAATTCTTTAATATTAAATCCAGTGAATCATCAAAGTTGAAGCCTGGCCAGTGTAACAAAGCCTTTTCATCCTCTTTATCCTGACCAATGGTTGCCTTTGAAGGAAGAAAAAAAAAGACTTTGTTCATTTTCCCCCAGATTTCCATTTAAGGATTATGAGGAGGAACAATTTCTAATCATAGTGCAATGCTGCCCCCTAGAGTTAAAAATGTGCCAAGCCTTTGCACAAAAATGCATCTTGGCCATCAAGTCAGAGCAAGATTTTGTTGTTCATTCTCCAGACTGAGCCTTCTTCTGCATAGCTGAGCACAGACGGTGCTTGTCTATTTCACTCCGTAGCCTAGAGACTCCTAATCCTTCAGTGAGGGCAGTTTCATAGACTAGCAGGACTCCATTTGGAAGCAGAAGCAGCCTTGCTGCATGCTGCTTGACATTAAAAACATAGAACCATTCACATGACCTTTAAAATCATTAGAGGGAAGCTCACTTGAAAGGTATTTCAGCAAATTCAGGAAAACTAATTAATTTGACTGTATATCATCTTTTAATCTGGACCCCAGAGACAGACCTTACCATGACATCCAGAAATTAATGATGTTGGGGAGTATGTATGGTGTTTATCAATGTTTTCTCTTTCTTGCATGGATATGCAAAATAAGTGATAATTGGAATACAGAACTACTCAGGTGATTTACCAAAGAACCAAAAACAGAGGACCATAATGAACATCCTTAGAATTCTTCCTTCAAGTGCCTCAGTCATGATTATTTACAAAGACATTGTACCGAGTGAAAGATGAACAGTCCACCAGGAAAACAGATGCCTCTTTTGTGGAGAGGGAATGCAAGGAATTTTGTCACCACAAGCAAGGAACAACTTTGCTGAACCTCCCAGTTAGTCCATGACTACAGGGTGCACACATGCTTGGCACACGTGGTAGTGAATGATGCTGTTTTTAACCCCATATACTAAGTTCCATGTTTCCCACAAGAGAAAAGTCACTGATAATCGTGGGTCACCTCTAACACCTTCATATGCCAGTGGCAAGATTTTCCTGTGATGTTAAGCATTAATTCCTCTGGTACTTCTGTGCTGCAGTTTCTTCTTACTCCTTTCCCATACCTTTCTGCTTCTACATCCAGCCCTTTCCCCTTTCTGGATACTTGTTCTGATAACCTTGATCCCCCCCCCCTTCCCGTTCCTCGACTGGGTAGGTGAATGTAGTTTACAGTGCAATCCTAAATAGATGCATGCCCTTCTAAGTCTACTGAAGTACATGAACTTAAAATTTTATTGGGGGGGGGGGGGGCGGAATGATGCCAAGGAACCTGCCTGAAATGACTTACAAAGTAAAGCATAATAAAAAAAACCAGAAATGTTAAAAACAGAATTAAAACCAAGATTATGACTCTGATTAGGATTGCCCTGTCAATTGAGCAGATTGTCTTTACTACTATTCTAGTTTAATAAGAAATATATTTTTAAAGACCTGATTCAGCTCAGTGAGCCATGAGTTCATTTAAGTAGACATTTCACCAACCATATTCTTAACCTCCTACACACAGACAGAGAGAGAGGGAGAAAGCGAGGGAGAGGGAGAGAGTCAGCAATATCTATGGCTGCAATAATAAAAATATTCTTCTGGGTAAATAAAATGGGACTTCTTTCCCTTGCCCGGTTAGGATTGCTGCCTTAATGACTTCTGCTGCTGCCCCAAAATGACTTCGTTATTTTGCTGTAACATACTCACCAAGGGAATTCATATCCCATCTGTGATACAAGAATCATAAAAAAGCCTACCTCCCAAGGTTGTTGCAAGGGCTACAAAGATAATCTGCGAAATGCCTAAACTTAATGGAGAAGCTGGGGGAGATAATGCACTGTATAAAATAGCAAGAATTGTTTTGGTCATCTTCTTACATTGACTTCTAAGCAACCGCTGCAAGTAGTTTGGGGTGAGGACAGAAACAAGGGCAATTATAATAGTGCTGAATGGTGTTCCTTCTAATCCATAACCTTTCTAACTCCGAATGAACAGTGAATGAAAGACATCATTTTACCAAGGCCTCTTGGTCTCACTTTCTAAGGTCAGCAGTTTCCCAGACTTTGTTCTATAGCTCACCTTCTGAGGGTCCATCTATACATTACAAAATCCTCATGTTTGTTGGGGAACAACACAAGGACTGTGTGAGGTGCAGGTGAAGCCTTAATGGCAGCCGCTATTATCTCATCTTTCCCCCACTGTTGGAAGCTGCAATACTACTGTCTGCTTGAGTTCCATATGAAGAGGAGTTGGCTACACATTACAAGCCCCCTCACATCTTTTTGCTGCCTTAAAGATAACAGGAGATCTCTGGGAAGAAGAGCAAGCTGAAGGAGGAAGGAAAGGGGACCAAATCCTATCCTTAACATCAATTGAGACCTTTATCCTTCCCACAGCCCAAAATGCTATTCTCGCCACGACACCCAAATGGCATATTTTTTTCCTCAGCATTGGTGGCTACTCTCACAGGGCCTTGGCTCACATGGTTTTCCTTCTGGTGCAGAAAACAACCAATGTACCCAGGGTTGCCAACCTCCAGATGTGGCCTGGAGTTCTTGCAGACCATAGAGATTGATTCCCCCGGAGGAGGTGGCAGATTTGCAGGGCAGACTCTATGCCATAGCATGCTCACTGATCTCCCTCCCCATACTCCACCTCCCCAGGTACATACACACCCAAATCCCCAAGAATTTCCAAGCTGGAGCTGGAAACCCTACATGTGATTATGGCTACAGCTTGCATGGGGAGTGCAAACCCTGCTGGGTGTTCCACCTGTTCAGAGTGCTGTTTCTCCAATGCTGTTGCCCGTCCACATAGTACCCCAAGCAGCACTCAGGTGGTTTAGAACCAGGCCTGCCTAAGGCCTGGCTGAGGCTGTGTTTTTGCAGTGTGGAAGCGATGTTGGAAAGTCCTGGTCTCATGCTAAACCAAGAACATTCATTGAAAAACTCCACATTGTCAGGGGCCTAAGTATCATTGCTCAGCCTTTCCCGACAGATCTTTCCACACTGGTGAGAAATTTAATTCTGTACCTTCTTATACCTATGGCGGAGGATCAAGTTTCAGTTATACAGAAATGTTTTTAAATTCATTATATCTGTTATCCACGTATCTCTGAGAAAAAGATTTTCCATTCACAACACTCTTCAATGGGGCAAATAAATCTGACAGTATTGGAGATGGAAGCCTTTTCGTAAAGATGATTCATACCAAGGTGGGAGCACTAACGATTATTCCCTCTATAATTTTAGATTTTTGCTTGCCTAGCAGAGCTGTAACACTTAACACTTAAATCTCTCACTCTTGCTCTTTCTCCACATAAGTCCTTCCACACCTTTTCTATTAGCTATATGACCTTTAATAGAAATATGGTACAGTTAAGATTTGCCTGTAGCAGTTCCACAAATCACACACACAAAAGAACTTAGTAAATCATAGTGAACATATGGGAACAAGGAAGCCATTAAAGTCTCTGTCATAGTTGGGCCTGGCCCCCACTGACAATTAGAACAGAAAAATAGCTGGCAGTTTTCTAATTGGTGTTATTCTTTCTTAAAGTCTACTTTTCTAGACTGTCCCCAGATGGTGTAATTTTATTGCCAACTGACCTACCCACTTGACTAGAAGCTCTTATCATAGCTTTCCTCAGAAAGCTTAAGTCATTTTAAAGTGTACAATTTTGTCTGAGGTGAGAATAGCTGAGCAGCTATGTATATCTGAACTGGAGCTAAATTAAAGAAGTAGGCCTGCACCTGGCAAGTTGTACCTTTCAAGAGCTGTTTGCAGAAATGGCTTCCACATTTACCCTCAAACATGTTATTTTTATACTCAGCTGTTGGTACTACACATCCAAAAGGCATTTAGGCTTACATAACAAATTTCTTTTGAAAGCAAAAGGGCTTTCAAAAGATTATGGTATAGGAATCAAAAATCCCACTGGTTATGCCCAGACCCAGCCAACCCTTAAAACCAACCAAGTGTGTGGACAGGGATGAACCATGCCATTTTTTACTAGAAATTCTTACAACTAGTCCAAGAAGAGTTGCTGTCAGTGAAACTCCACATTACAAACAACTCAGACTGCCACCAGAAACAGCTGTGTTATATTCTTTCTGTAACATTCAGTAAACTTTACACTGTGGTACACTGTGCATTTCCTTGCCCCCATCAGCAGCAATGATGTTTGAAGCAAGGATGGAACACCACACAGCATTCTGATATAAGGACATAGAGAAAGATATTATAGACATTACAGGGGGAAAGGGAGAGAATGAACTACAGAATTGTCATTTTTTATGGAAGCCCCATGTTTCTTACACTGTTTCCTCTGAAGAACCTCTCATCATGCCAGACTGCACTAGCAGTTCTTCTAACCCAGCATCCTCTTTATCCAAGTGTGACAGACATATTAAAGTCCTGCCTGTTTCCTGAAATCTACCAATCCCCTTTAAACCTGATGAGATGAGGGAGTTGGAGCAATAATCAGTTGAACAGCCTTTCTTCTTCAGCTGCCAGTAAGACGGCCAAAATACAAATGACATGTGACACAAATCAGGTCATGAGTGCCCATACTTTGTCAACAACCTGGAGGGCGAAATGCCTGGCCCTTTAACAAAGTTTTAATGTGATGTTATTTACTAACTGATGCTCTTTACCTTCATAGTATGAAAAGCTTCACATGCCAATTTCCACAAAGTAAGCCTCTATTAAAGGGACAAGGTATTTTTCCTCCAGGTTTGTGGCAACACTAGTGACCAGTCTGACACATGTTGAAATGAGTACTAGCCTTTGAAAAGCTCTCAGTTACTCCTCACAGCTCCGGATGTTGTGAGAAGAAAGGAGGGGCTTCAGGCTTCCCTCACTCTTTTTGCCAATAGAAATGGCCACAGGGTTTGCCCTTTCCATGGACTTCATGTGCCCTGGGAATCTTTGTCTCAGTGTTTGTCTCAGAATCTGTCTTTGGGAGAAGCAGTTTGGTAAAATGTGGTATCCAGGAGAAATCTTCTGTAGTCTTCCAAGACTTGATGGAAACTAAAGGGACAAGCTGTGTTTTCATTTCAAAGCACTCTGATAGTTCTAGTCTGGGATTCAGTGGCTCTAAGTTCAGTCATTCATAACTTTTCTCTCAAAGTGCATATTAGCTGTTACCTGCTCACTATCCTTTTGTATGGTATTATCAGTAATTGGTTCTTATGTATTTTAGTAGCTGAAGCTCTCACTTCAAGCCTCAGAAATCTTACCAAACCTCTAACCCTTTCTAGGGAAAGAAATAAACATTGTTTTCATTATATCTCAGGTCTTCTGTGTGATTATATGGAGGACAATGGATTCCTAAATATTAACCAAAACAGAAGGAAACAAAAGGCTTATAACACTATTACACCTCAATTTAGCTGGGAGGAAGCATTGAAGAAATTCTTAGAGATTACCCCACAGCTGACAGCTTGCATGCCCTTAGAATCCATGCACACCAAAAGAAAAATTGATTACTCCATAATATTTTAGGTTCACTGAGGAAGAGAAAGGGTAGGGGTTGTGTTGTGTATGCTGACCGACAGTATGTATTAATAGGTTCCTGTCGGGCAAATTGGAGCCTGTAGGACTGAGCTTGGGGATTCGGGAACAATGGGCAGTAGGATCCAAATCCCTGCAGCCCTGGTCCAATCACAGCCCCCTGCTGGTTTGAATGATCATAAGAACATAAGAGATGTTGGATCAGGCCAATGGCCCATCCAGTCCAACACTCTGTATCACACAGTGGCAAAAAAAAAAAAAAACCAAGTGCCATCAGGAGGTTCACAAGTGGGTCAAGAAGCCCTTCCACTTCACCCCCCCCCCCCCCACAAGCACCAAGAATACAGAGCATCACTGCCCCAGACAGTTCCAATAAGATACTGTGGCTAATAGCCACTGATGAACCTCTGCTCCATATTTTTATTCAATACCCTCTTGAAGCTGGCTATACTTGTGGCCGCCACCACCTCCTGTGGCAGTGAATTCCACATGTTAATCACCCTTTGGGTGAAGAAGTATTTCCTTTTATCTGTTTAACCCAACTGCTCAGCAATTTCATTGAATGCCCACGAGTTCTTGTATTGTGAGAAAGGGAGAAAAGTACTTCTTTCTCTACCTTCTCCATTCCATGCATAATCTTGTAAACCTCTGTCATGTCACCCCGCATTCGACATTTCTCCAAGCTAAAGAGCCCCAAGCGTTTTAACCTTTCTTCATAGGGAAAGTGTTCCAAACGTTTAATCATTCTAGTTGCCCTTTTCTGGACTTTTTCCAATGCTATAATATCCTTTTTGAGGTGCGGCAACCAGAACTGCACACAGTATTCCAAATGAGACCGCACCATCGATTTACCCAGGGGCATTATGATACTGGCTGATTTGTTTTCAATTCCCTTCCTAATAATTCCCAGCATGGTGTTGGCCTTTTTTATTGCAATCGCACACTGTCTCGACATTTTCAGTGAGTTATCTACCATGACCCCAAGATCTCGCTCTTGGTCAGTCTCTGCCAGTTCACACCCCATCAACTTGTATTTGTAGCTGGGATTCTTGGCCCCAATGTGCATTACTTTGCACTTGGCCACATTGAAACTCATCTGCCACGTTGACGCCCACTCACCCAGCCTCAACAGATCCCTTTGGAGTGCCTCACAATCTTCTCTGGTTCTCACCACCCTGAACAATTTAGTGTCATCTGCAAACTTGGCCACTTCACTGCTTACTCCCAACTCCAAACCATTAATGAATAAGTTAAAGAGCATGGGACCCAGTACTGAGCCCTGCAGCACCCCACTGCTTACTGTCCTCCACTGTGAGGACTGCCCATTTATACTCACTCTCTGGTTCCTATTAATTAGCCAGTTTTTGATCCACAAGAGACCTGTCCTTTTACTCCATGACTCTCGAGCTTACTAAGGAGCTTACTAAGGCTCCAACAGCATCCTAGCACAGGAACCTTGAAGTGTATATAGTTGGCCCCATTGGCCCAGTTCCTCAGTCTTGAGTTCTGCAGTTTCCATGCTGTATTTAATAAAAGAGCTTTGCTTTGATCACTGCTGCCTCATCTCTCCATGCGCTGAACCTACTATATTATAGCGGCGACGAAGGTGGGATCCTGGTGAGTGAGCTCAGCAACTGGCATCGCACTGTGCATCACTACCTCCACATCCAGCTCCACACATCGCACTGCCATTGCTGTCGACATGGCCACTACACCAGGAACACTGCCTGAGTTCGGCCCTGCCCGCCCTAGCTATAGAAGACCTGGTTGGAGTGCCTGGAATACTATATCAAGTACCACAAAGTCAAAGGGCCAAAGAAGAAAGGGCTGCTGCTCAGCTCCTGTGGAATTGCCACCCTGGAGCTAGCCCAGGGCCTCCTGGCACCCATCACGCTCAAGAACACGTCCTTCAACCAGATCACCACGGTGCCCACAGGTCACTTCGCGCCGCAACCTAAGATCCTGGCCCACTGCTTCAACTTTTTCAAGTGCAACCAGCGGCCCAGCGAACCCACAGGAGACTATGTGACTGCCCTGCATAAGCTAGCCCTCCAATGTGACTTTCCCCATCTGGATGAGGCTCTGCGGGACCATTTTATCTTCAGCCTGAGGGACAAAAAGCTGCAGCAGAAGATTATGGACAAAGATGATACTGACCTAAAGAAGACAATCAAGGAGGTGACAGTTTACGAGAAGTCCTGGAGGGAGTGACTCACAGCCGCCACACACCAGGCCACCACATCATCCACTTTTGAAGACTTGGAGGGCAATGACACTCTCAAGCTTCACCATGTGGCCCTAAAATGCTTGCCACAATGTGCAACAGAGACTGCGCTTGCCCAAGAGTGTGCCAGCTGCGGGGAGACCCATGAGTGCCGTTCCTGCAAATTCCGAGATGCCGTCTGTCACCAGTGCAGAAATACGGGCCATCTGGTGTGGGTTTGCATATCCAGGTTTACTTGCCAGACCTCAGGGGGAGCAACCCAGCATCAAAATGGACAATGCCATGAGGTCACCGTCATTGAGAAGATGCATTCCCTCACCATGTCAGCAGGCCAGGTATGCCAATTATCCATTCCCTCCCCAGCCAAAATCAAGACTACTGTATTAATTGAGGACTCTCCATGCAAAATGGAGATTGACTTGGGGCCACCTTCATGGTCATTTTGGCCCAAACCCTTAAAAAACTCTGCCCTGGGGGGGACCCTGTCTACACCCCTCCCCATAATCATTTGGGACTTCCAAAAACGGGAGGTTGCCGTGAAAGGTGTCAGATTCTTCAGGGTGAAATATGGACCATATGAGGGAACCCTGCCTTGCTTGTTGCCGATGGGGCCCTCCGTAGCTTGTTGGGAAAGTCTTGGTTCAGTCCTCTAGGGATCTGGGTAACCGACATACACCAGGCCCCTGCAAGCATAGACTTTCAGCACATCTGCAGAGAGTTCCCGTCAGTTTTTGAAGGAACACTGGCCCTCTGGTGTCCCTGTAGCTGAACCCCAACATGTAGCCCATAAGGCTGAAGGCCTGGTGCATTCCCTTTGCCCTTAAGCCTAAGATCGAGGAGGAGCTTGATCACTTCATGGTGCAAGGGGTCTTAGAGACAGGTGCCAATGCACATTGGGAGACCCCTCATCGTCACCCCAATGAAGCCCAATGAGAGTGTCTGCATCTGCACGGACTACAAATGCACAGTCAATAAGGTGCTGCAGGACCATGCCTACCCAGTCCCGGAAATCAGCCATGTCCTGGCTTCACTGGCGGGGGCCAAAATTGTTGGTAAATTGGATCTGGTCCAAGCATATCAGCAGCTCCTGGTAGATGCTGCCACGGCTGAGGCCCAAACTATAGTGACACACTGGGGTGCTTTCCAAGTCAAGTGCCTCCAGTTCGGGGTCAGTGTGGCCCTGGAGATTTTTCAAAACTTAATGGACTTTTAAAAGGCATTCCTGGGGTCCAGCCATTCTTCAACGATTTGCTGATTGCTTCAACCACTGAAAAATTCACCTTCTGCCTCTGCGCAGTGCTCCAGCAGTTTGACTCGGCATGGCCTGAAGGCTAAGCAGGAAAAGTGCCTCCTGGGGGTCCCAAAAATTGACTTTCTGGGCTACACTGTGGATGCTAGTAGGATCCACCCAGTGCTGGACAAAATCCGTACCATCTGCGACGGTCCGACCCCCATGAACAAGTTGGAGCTACAGGCATTCCTTGCCTCTTGAACATTTACCACTCCTTCCTTCCCCACAAGGCAGCCGTGGCCGACCTCCCCACTGGCTTTTGGATAAGCGGGCTCCCTGGGTTTAGGAACACTGACAAGCCACCGCCTTCCAGGTGGTAAAGGACCTCCTAACCTTGAATAGTCTGCTGGCACATTTCATTTTGGCCTGCAATGTCTCTCCTTTCGGGGTGGGTGCCGTCCTAGCCCATGTGTTGCTGGACAGCCACGAGGTTCCGGTGGCGTACTATTCTAGGACCTTGCAAAAACCTGAGTGCAACTACATACAAATAGACAAAGATGGTCTGACCATAGTGGCAGGGGTAAAAAAATTTCATGATTACCTCTATGGCCGGCCCTTCACCATCCTGACAGACCATAAACTAGGCCTATTCACCCATGACCACCAGACACCCCAGATGCTCTTGCCCCAGGTCTTGTGGTGGTTCATCTTCCTGGCTGGGTACCAATACGCCCTTCAGTACCAGCCGGGGAAGACTATGGGCCATGCAGACGCCTTGAGCTGCCTGCCTCTGCCATCGGTGAAACCAGATCCTGCCCTGGCCTACCAGATCCTCCTCCTCAAGTCCCTCTCAGACAGGCCAGTCCATGTCAAGGACATTGCTCGTCTGTCATCCAAAGACCGGATTCTCTCCTGCATTTTGGATTGGGTATGGAGGGGGTGGCCCACCAGTTAGGTGGGCCCGGATTTTACAGCATCTGCAATCCCCCGGGATGAACTTTTGGTTCACAAGAGGTGCCTTCTGTGGGAGAGTAGGGTGGTGGTGCCCCCGTGCTGCATGAGACCCATGAAGGTGCTCAGCCGCAGCTATGTTTTTTGGCCCGGAATTGATACTATTGAGTCTTGGGTCACCCGTTGCCAACCCTGCCAGGAGACCTGACTGGCAAAACCTCAAGCCCCAGTTCAACATTGGGAATCCACCTGCAACCCTTGGTCCTGCCTGCATCTGGATTTTGTGGGGCCCTTCCAGGGACAAACTTTCTTCCTTATAGTGGACTCCCACTCCAAGTGGTTGTAAGTAGTCCCTGTGGCATCTACATCTTCCCGAGCCATTGGAGCTCTCCACTGGGTTTTCGCCACACACAGTTTGCCAGACACCCTCGTTTCGGACAATGGGACAGCCTTCACTTTGGGTGAGTTCCAAGACTTTTGTGCCTGAAACCTGATGACACACATCAGGTCAACTCCCTTCCACCCAGCCACGAACAGCCAGGCAGAAAGGATGGTGCAGACAACTGAAGAATTGCTCCGCCGCCTCATCCATGGGGACTGGGAGGTCCGCCTTGCCGAATTCCTCTTGGGCCAGCGTTCCATCCCCTGCACTGCCACCAGCAGTATCAGTCTTGAGTTCTGCAGTTGCCATGCTGTACCTAATAAAAGAGCTTTGCTTTGATCACTGCTGCCTCATCTCTCCATGCGTTGAACCCACTATATTATAGGTTGCGAGGAAAAATCCAAAACATGCTACTCCACTTGTTAATTTATATATATATATTCACCTGAACTTTGACATCATCACACCAAATGCCTCAGTTTCACAGGGAAGAAATCTGTGCAATATCAGAAGTACATAAAGTCTGACCGTGGAAGCTGTCATTGCCACTATTGTGGGATCCTTGTTTCAGCCACTGTCAGGCCTTTTTTATGAGTGTTCCTCTTTTCCCTCTCTAAAGCTGCTTATTCTACTGGCTATCACAGTAGCTATAACTATATCAATGTCAGCAGGAACAGTAAAGGAAGTAGGAAATGCAATCATAGTCCAACTTAAAAATAGCCTTCTCTTTGCCTTCTGCTAGCAGCATTACTGCATGGACAAAGCCTCATCTGCTCATCCCGCTGAGCACAGAATCCTCGTAACAAGCCAGAAAGATGCTCCATGAATAAATGGGACACTGGCAGATCCCCAAAGAATAATACAAAAGTGCCCGCAGCTAATATATTGAAGATGTCAAAATTAACAAAACCTACCTAAAGATCCTTGTCATTTACAAAGCCTGCTAATCATTAACAAAGTGATGATGGCCTAATAGTGATAAAGTTACTGAGGTCGAATCTGTTGCTACAGTATTATCCCAGTGGATGGATAAACTACTTCCATCAGTCCCTGCAAGGGCTGCACTTTGAGCCAGACCAACTTGGCATTAGTAGGAATTGCTATAATACTGCACTCATTCTCTTGGGATGGAAACAACACACAAACTCCATTGCCACAACAAGCTCTTGCCATGGATCTGATGTCAGGGAATGAGAGAAGACTAAATGGCAAATCCCTCATGTATTAGTTCATTTCATGTAGTTTGCTTCCCAAGAGGAAAGTGCAGAAATGTTTTCTCACATATGCCTCTGAGTGCTTTTTGTGATATAACTTTCTTCTGAAGCAAGGAATCAGTTCTCTGCTCCCCCATAAGACACACATACCTAATTCCCTTGAGCAGTTTCCAACAGATGAATGCATTTCATTGTCATTCCTCTGTAAAAATCTCCTAACTTTCTCCTACACTTCTCTTAATGGTGCTTCCTAGTGTTTAAATATGGATAGCTCTACATAAGCCCTCTGTTCTTGACATTATTTAGCCAGACCAGATTTTCTCACAAAATGGCTCTAGTTCCTTCATTTTTTAATCTTCTGATGAGAAGGGCATGCAGTACTTCTCATGTAAACTGCTGCCTGAGGTGGCTCATGAACTAAAAAACATAATAAAAGCATAAAAACAAAAAACACAAGAAAGTTCAATAATAAAATAAGTTATAAAAACAGGTTTAGAGCCTAAGCAACATCTTGACCTAGATAGCCCAGGCTAAACCAATCTTGTCAGATCTTGGAAGCTAAACAGGGTTGGCTCTAGTTAGTATCAGGATCATAGAGTTGGAAGGGACCTCCAGGGTGGGACCTCCTGGTGGGAGACCACAAAGAAAGTCCAGGTGTCATGGACCAGCCAAGTCCAGAAGGACTCATCTGTGAAGACAGTCAGTAGACTTGACTCAAACCCATAGCCTGAAGCAGAGGTACTGCAGGAGAAGGCACTCCATGAAGGGCCTGGCATAGATCCTCAGCCAGGAACCATCACACTGGCCCCTCAGCTTCTCAGCCCTGTGCTGGCAACAGAGAGCCAGTTGCCAGCCATTTCACTACCCCTCCTCCCCATCACAAGAGCCTTGGGAATGCCATCAAAGGGAGATAAGGAGAGACCTTTAAATCAGAAGGGGCAATGCTGGCCAGCAGTAGGGATGTGCAAAAAAAAAAAAAAAATCGGAAGTACACGGATTCGGAAGTATACGGGGGAAAAAAATACAGAATTCTGTATATTTCTGAAATCCGTAGTCAGAATACCCGCATATACGGTAGATGTGTGGCTATTTCCGAATATACAGCCACATTATAACCTATAGGCCATTGAAATCAATGGCAAATAGGGTATTTTTGAAGCCACCTGGAGAAGAGGGGGTTTGAGGGAAAGCCCCCAAATTTGCACGGGACCTGCAGGAGGCTCTCCCCTACAAACCCCCAAAGTCCCAAAACAATTGGGCCAGGGGGTCCCATTCCAGGGGCACCCAAAAAGGGTCCCCCTATTCCACCATTATACCCTATGGGCCATTGAAATCAATGGTAACATAGGGCATAATTAGAGGCTACTGGGGGGCAGGGGGGTTAAGGGAGAGCCCCAAAAACTGCAGGGAATCCGCAGGGGAATCTCCCCTACAAAACCCCCAAGTCCCAAAAAGATTGGGCAAGGGGGTCCATGTATTTCGGCTCCCCAAAAGGCCCATTGCCAACAATGATGGGGAAAGCCACTTCCTCCACTATAATTGCTGTGGGGAAAGTGGCTCTGGCCAGAGGGGAGTTTGAGGGAGAGGCCCCAAAACTGCAGGGCAGCTTCAGGGGACACCCCAGCATGAAATCATCCTGGCCCAAAAAGACTGCACCCATCTGTGGGCACCAAAAAGAAACACTGCTCCCAATGGTGAGAAAAAACCAATTAGAGCCACTTCCTCACTGTAATTGTCGTGGGAAAAGTGGCTCTGGGGAGCAGGAGGTTTTCAGGAGAGCCTCCCAAACTGCTGTGCAGCTTCAGGGCACTGTCCCACACAAAACCCACAAGGCCAAAAAAAAAATGGACTGGGGGTCCAATTCCTGGGGCACCCAAAGCCAAACCTAACTTCACACCAGAGAATCTCTATAGGACCCAAATGCACTACATCCCTCTATCTACTCTATGTACCCTGCAGGCCTGGAACCAATATAAACCCAGTTGCCAATGTCACTGCCACACAAAACACAATCTGCAGCAAACCCAGATGCCAGCTTTCCAGCCCTGCCCCAAACAACTCAGGGAGAGCTGGCCAAACACAACAAGCATGCTGGCTCTGAGTCTCTCACCCAGGTGCCAGCTTCCCTGCCACAGAAAACACAATCTGCAGATGCCAGCTCTCCAGCCCTGCCCCAAACAACACGGGGAGACCTGGCCAAGCACAACAAACAAGCTGGCTCTGGGTCTCTCACCCAGGTGCCAGCTTCCCTGCCACAGAACACACAGACAGCAGATGCCAGCTCTCCAGCCCTGCCCCAAACAACACAGGGAGAGCTGGCCAAGAACAACAAGTCTACGTTCGGGAAGCCGAACAGAGGCAAGTTGACCTTCAGGAAGACCAACTGCTCAACTGTCCAGGGTTGCAGGCGATTGCGATGTGGGAAGACAGTGTCGCACATATGCGAAAGATGCGCTCGCTCTGCATGCTCATCAGTGGGCATGAGAGGAACATCTTGGTCATGGAGGAGAGGGCCGGCCACTTCTAGAGGGGCCAACGACCCGCCCGATGAATGTCACCTCAGCACTCTTCGTGGCATGAGTCTGGTGGGAAACATTGCCTAGCTGGGGAGGTTGGGGATGAACAACAACAGTGGAAGTAGCATATGAGCCGCTTCCACTCCCCTCCTCCTCAACTACCAGCACTGGGCCCGCCCTGACTCTGGAACGCTCAACCTTCTTGGCAAGCTCATCTCGCCAGCGATGGAGATCGTTGGCCTGCTCGACGACTGTGCCCTTATGGCGCGGGTCTAACTTGGTCGCCATCATATAGACCTTATCCTGGGTGAAAGTTTGAAAGTGGGCCTCATGCCCTTCCTGCAGCCTAACAACCAGGGTGCGCACTGCTGGAAGAACGTCTGCATGTCCTTGAGCTGGCACTAGAAATGAGGCCAGGTCCTCACAGGCCATCTAGACCATGGGGATGACCAGTGCGATGCTCGCCGTGTCAGATGAGAGCATTTCTGTGTGGGTCTTGAAGGGCCCAAGAACCTCCACAGTCTGAGAAATGACCACCCAATCCTCTTGGCTGAGACGGTTCTCATCGGGCAAAACCGGCGCTTTTGCGGCGCAAACGTAAACCGCCAAAAAGCAGTTTCCGTTTGCGCGGCTTTTGCGCCGGGAGTTTCCAGCTCTTTCGGCTGCTCCGCGGCTTTACGTGCAAAATCCGTGCAGATCCTGCGCGGTGAAGAGGGGCGTCGCGCCGGCTGAAGGTGAGTGCGAAAACGCTCATCCCGAAAGACCCTAGTCTCAGAGACAAAGGCATCCAGGGCTGCTCTCTGCTCCACCATGCACTCCAGCATGGCACAGGTGGAGTTCCAGCATGTGCTGACTTCACTGATCAGGTGGTGCCCTGGCCCACCTGTCAGTGTCTGTTTCTCACGCAGCCAATACGAGTTCGTATTGCTGCGTGAGAAGTGACCCGTGATGTGCCGACACTTCTGGAGCAGAAGTTGGTACTCATGGGTTGCAGCTAGATACCGATGATCCTGGCTTTTCATCTGGCCCAATGCGTCCTTAACCACGAGGTGGAGAAGGTGGGCCACGTAAGGAAGGCGTTTTAGGCCCTGACGCTGGACAGCCGCCTTGATGTTGGAGCCACCATCAGTCACCACGAAGCCCATGGCGACATCCCACTGCCTACCCAGCCCTCTAACTGCCGTGAGAGGATGGCTCTGAGAGTGTCCGCCACGTGCGGCGCGTCGACTGCTTCGGCGTGCAGCAAGGCCCAGCAATAGCCAGCCTGGCGGCCCTGACCCTACCTGCCGCTACTGCTGCCACCCCCACCCCCACACTGCACTGCCCCCAGCTCTCTGGGTTGCCACCAATGCGCACTCAGGGAAAGATACCCCTCGAACGCATGTTGGGAGCTCCAGATATCTGAGGTGAAATGAACAGTCCCCCCCCCCCCGCCCCGGCAGCCCAGGACAAATGCTCCTTCACCACAGATCTGGTTGCCCTGAAAACAGCTGGCACAATAATCCTGCTAATGGTGGTTCTCGCAGGAACTTTGTACCAGGGCGCCAGGTACTTGAGCAACCCTAGCACCCCAGGATTTTCGATCACTGAAAATGGAAGCCCATGGGCAATCGACCGGGCAAGGTTCCAGACAATCACCCTCCTGCCATACATGATTCCCCCTCTTGGTATCGCTGTACTCCCACGGAACGCTCCTGGAGAGCGGAGGTAGTCGCAATGAGACAGACCTCCTGGCTGGGTGGTGTTGGCCGCTTGGGCACCACAGCACCACCCTGCTTCTCCCCCTTCAGAAGCACCCTCCTGCCATACCTGATTCCCCTTCTTGGCACACAGGTGCCACCCCTACCAAACATCTCAGGCAGAGATGCCTGGCGTCCCTGTACTCCCACAGAACGCTCCTGTACTCCCACAGCACCAGCCTGCTTTTCCCCCTTAAGAAGCACCCCCGGGTGGTGCTTCCGCAGGTGATTCCACATCCCCCCCCCCCCGGAGTCAGGTGCACAGGGTCCCACCCACAACTGATCCGGGCCCTGCACAGCTGGCACTGCGCATAGTGTGGATCCTCCATAAGTTGGAAATTCTTCCAGACTTCGGAGGTGAACAGATACCCAAACTGACTGGCAGCTTAGGTGTTTGGAGCCACCTCCTTTGAGGTGCTCGGGGCAGACACATCGTGTGTCGGGATGGCAGGAGGGGCTGGCCGCCGGGGGGAAGTGGGCAGAGATGGAAGTACCTCGTGTGTCTCCATCTCTTCCCCCTCCACCCCATGAGGCCTCCATTCCTGGTCATCCCCTGAAGGACCGCTGGTGCCTGAAGAAACCGAAGAAGGGGGCTGGTCCTCCTCAACCAGCTTCTCCTCCAGCTCCTGCACGACACTCTGCACCCTCATTGGGGTGATCGTTTTGGACAGAAAACTGTCCCCAAAGCTCATCTCCAAGGAAAGCTGCTCTTGCTGCCCCTCCTCCGGCTGCTGAGGCCGAGCGACATCAGCTGGAGGAGAGACTGCCCGAGCAGCAGACCCCTGCTCAGTGCCAGCACCTACTGGCACCTCTGCTGAGGGCGCCCCAGCAGCAGCCTTGATGAAGGGCCCAAGGCGGGCCTTCTTCATCACACTCCAGCCAGAGGTCAGAGTGCTGGAAGGCGGCTGTGGAGTGGCCCCATGCACAGGTGGAGGGGAGACCTGGGTCCTCCCCCTCCCCTCCACCTCTCTAGTTTTCTCCTTGGCCTTTTCCCCCAGGGCCCTCTTCTGCGGCCTGTCACTCATGTCACCCTTGGCCAGTCTCACACAACCTGAACTGAGAGTGGGGTTTTTTACAAACCTAACTCACTGCACTGTACCCTGAACCAACAGGTGCCCTGACTTCTTTTTAAGAACCCTCCCACCAAAACTTGTTTGTTTCTTTTTTTGGTCCCTAACCTGTCCCTCTTTGGGTTGGGGTAGTAGTAGTCTGGTAAAGTTTAGGAGACTAGGTGATCCAGCCTCTACCTGGCTACAGTTTTTAAAAGGCTACCTTGAGATGAAGGCAATCCTTGTTATATCCTCCTAGTTAAACTTCTCCTAACTAGATCCTGGGACAAACCTGATTTTCTTGCAAACTAGAAATCAGGTGTCCCCTATAACTTGAGAGAAGCTGTGGTTTACCCTATGGAAATCTAAGGATGCACCAGCTTTCAGTGGCTGAAAGCAAGATGCACTGCAACCCTAGTCTCTTTAAAAGGGAGCCTGATGTGGCCTAGTAGTCACGCTACCTTTCATGAGAAACCTAAAACATTTTTAAATCACTCCTATCTGGCCTACTTGAATTTTGAAAGGAAATAAAGCCCTAAACTGGATTATTATTTTTTTTAATTTCAAAAAACACAATCCCCAAAAACACCCTTATTAGTGGGGCAGCCTATTTAGTGGCCCTAGCCAAACCGAAAGCACACTCAGACTCCAAAAATAACTCTATAAAAACATGAAAGTGACCCAGCCCACACACACCCTCACCAACCCCCACACCAACCAGAGGTAATTTAAAAAAACCAAAACATGACAGAAAAAAACTTAACTTTTAACCCACCCACCCCTAAAAAAACCCAGCACAATCAGAAAAGGCCAAGCAACTCAACTGTTAAAAAAGTGGCCTTTTTACCAATAACGAACCTCAGGCCAAATCAGTCAACAACACCCACCCACCCACCCCAAAAAAAACCCAGAACCAGGAAAAGGGACAACAGGAGAAGGCCAAAAACTCAACTGTTAAAAAAGTGGCCTTTTCACCAATAAGAAACCTCAGGCCAAATCAGTCAACAACACCCCCCCCTAAAACCAGAACCAGGAAAAGGGGGACAACAGGACAGGAGAATGCAAAACCTGCAGCAAGAGAGAATAGATCCAAATAGAAGGCCAACGCAAACTCAACTGTTAAAAAAGTGGACTTTTAAACAATGAAAATTAGGCCAAACAGCACCCCCACCCTCCAAGAAGCAGAACCAGAAGAGAAAAGGAACAACAGCAGCACAACACAGCAGCAACAAATCAAACACAGAATCCTTTTAAAACAGTAAAAAACTTAACTTTTAACAATACAGGAACTTTCCCAACCCCTCCCCTCCCAAAAAACCTTCACCCTAACCCCAAGAAATCCAAGCCACCCAAATCAGGAAAAGTAAAAGGACACTGCACTTTTTAAAGTCCTCTCACTAAAGTAAGATATGGGCAAATTGGCAAAAAAAAACCCCACCCCAGGCCCTCTCCCCCAGCAGAACCCCCTAACCCTAACCCCAAATAAGCTAGTACCCACCACCCAAATCTGGATAAGTAAAGGGACTCTGAGTCTTAAAAAGTTCTTTTACCCCAAGAACTGTCTTACCTTAGACGTCTTCTCTACTCCAGGCAAGTCTGGGAAGGCTGAGAGAGAGCAGCAGCAGCTGAGGCCAAGGGCCAGCACAGCACAATCTCTCTCACACACCAACACAGCAGCAATGGAGGAGTCCAGCCAGGCAGATTCCTTAAAAGGGTTCTCTGGCCCTACAGAGAGCAGTTTCAAAAAATAGCACTGCTCTGTGATTGGCCAGACAACAATGCTTACTTGGATACCCAAGTAAGCCAATGATCAAAAGAACAACAATGTTGCTGATGGCTGAGGGATCAGCTACACAACATCCCTGCAAAGCATGCATTTGCAATGCATTTTGCAAATGCATGCTTTGGATTGGCTGCTGGGGCTCCTCTTCCCCCTCCCCCCCTCCCTGATCCCAGGGAGGGAGAGGCGGGAAAAGGCTACCAAGGGCGGGAAAGGAGGCAAGCAGCTCCCCTGAGGCTGCAGAAGCCCCTTTTCCGCCTTTTCCATTGACTTCCGTATACTTCTGAATAACTATACGGAAATATACGGGGAGCCATACTCAGCTCCCGCATAATGGGGCCCAATTGGATTCGGCTGTATGCTATTCCGTATACAACCGAATCAGGGATGATTCGGCGGTTGATTCAGTTCAGCCAAACCAAATGCACACCCCCAGCAGCCCAGCACCAGTAGCAAGGATGAGTGTTTGCAGGAGCAGGAGTGAGACAGCTGGCAGGTACATAATACAATACAAGAGGCTTAGCAGTGTGTGCCTTAAAAGCACCAGAAAATAGAGTAGATGTGTGGAAGCAACTTGTCCGTTAGCTACTGGTCTTGCTACCTGTATACTGGCTTAATCTCCTCATCTCTGACTTTATCTAGCTAGTGTCTGAACCTTGGTACTCAAACCAGCTCTGATGTCTAGAAACTACCTCTGTGTGCCTGCTGCATGTCAGCAATCAGGACACCAGGGCTGCTACCCAGAGGCAGGCAATGGTAAACCGCCTCTGAGTGTCTCTTATTTTGAAAGCCTTATAGGGCCATAAGGCAGGTGTGACAGGATGGAACTTTCCAACGCATTCTAAAAACACCATCAAGCAATATTCAGTACCCTAACAAAATATACAGTCCTCGGGTTAGTAGCAGACCATAAAAAGAGTTTTAGAAAATGAAACCTCTGAGTTAAAAGTCTGGCTAACAAACAGTGCTTTGGCCTAGCATCTAAAGAAGAGTCAGGTAAATTCCAGGCAAGTCTCATTCCAAAGAGACAATGCAATCACTGAAAAAAGCCCTGTTTACAGTAACCACCTTGTTTACCTGTGTGGACAGGGCATAAAATGTAGGGCTTGAGAAGATCTTAACCAGGAGGTTAGACAGCATATGAGGAGATGGTCCTCCCAAGTATTCCAGCCACAAGACATTTATTTATTATTATTTTATTTGATTTATATCCCGCCCTACCCCACCGAGGCGGGCTCAGGGCGGCTTCAGGGCCTTCAAAGTAAGAACCAGAAATTTGAATTATGCTCAGAAACAAATCATCTCTACAGATCTTTCAGTACAGGTGTACTGTGTATCTGTCACCCAGATTTAGCCTGTTAATTGCATTTCAGACCAAATGAAATTTCCAGACAGTTTTTAAAGGCAGCCAATGTAAAGTACATTACAATAATCTAATATAAAGATGGATTGCTAAGGCCAGATCACAGTTTTTAAAGAAACGACTGTAGCCGATAAATGGTGGCGCATGTCACAGAAAAGAGCTGAGTCTCTTAATGTAGGACAGGATATAGCAGTACCCCTAAGCTCAGGGTGTGTGTAAATCCCTCCAAAACAGGCTGACTTCTCAAGTCCTTGAGCAGCTTTCTCATTGACCAATAGCAACTCAATCTTGTTTGGACTGAGCTTCAATTGGGGAGGGACGGTGGCTCAGTGGCAGAGCATCTGCTTGGTAAACAGAAGGTCCCAGGTTCAATCTCTGGCATCTCCAACTTAAAAGGGTCCAGGCAAATAGGCATGAAATACCTCAGCCTGAGACCCTGGGGAGCCGCAGCCAGTCTGAATAGACAATACTGACTTTGATAGACTGAGGGTCTGATTCAGTAAAAGGCAGTTTCATGTGTTCATGTCTGTTGAATTGATTGGCCCTAATAAGTCCAATTACCTTCCACAGACCCACCTAACTCAGCTGTTAAGGAGAAATAGAGCTGGGTGTCATCAGTGTAGTGGTATCATCACAGTCAAAATCTCCAGAACCTAATTCTGTTTTGATAGCATTCTTCTATACTGATGGAAACAGAAAGCATAGGATTTGGGTTTCCCAAACTCAATGCCCAACATTTTTACTTAGAAGAAGAAGACTGCCCAACATTTTTACTTAGAAGAAGAAGACTTCTCTCTGAGTCAGAGCAGCTTACAATCTCACCCCACAACAGACACCCTGTGAGGTGGGTAGGGCTGAGAGCTCTCACAACAGCTGCCCTTTCAAGGACAACTCCTGTGAAAACTATGGCTAACCCAAGGCCATTCCAGCAGCTGTAAGTGGAGGTGTGGGGAATCAAACCCAGTTCTCCCAGATAAGAGTCCGCACACTTAACCACTGCACCCAACTGGCTCTCTGACAAACTGGCTCTCAATTTGACATTGCAAATGAAACAACAATGAAAATATGTAAGCAGATACTCATTGTCACATCAATTCATTCAGCTCTATGTACCTGACTTCTGTTACAAAAATATATATATATCTAGGGATCTACATAGTATGTGGGGGAAAGGCCAAACTAGAGTGAGTAAAGCATGTGTGAACATGTCAGGTACTACACAGTAAATTATTTCAATAATTTGAAAAGACATATTTTTAAAACAGTGCAATTGCTGTTAGTTGGGTTCAATCAATAAATAACTCAAAGGGTGAATTGTTCACCAGCAATCCTATTATTTTATTTTCCTCCACTCATCCCAGCAGAGGTGATGCTATCTCCTGGCTTCAAGGCTACTTGCAAACTAGAAGTTATGTTTAGAGGAAACATCTATTTACTACAGCTTTCTATTTTTCCTTTTATTTCCATTAGAGACTGCAACCATGTTTGACAAAGACCCCTCTCAGCATAACAATATAGATCATGCCACAGAAATGCATAAAAGAGAAATGATTCCTGCTAGCGTTATATCTCCATTGACCGGCTCAAGGCTTAAAGGAGCTGGCAATTAAATGTCATTGCTACAGAAAGGCAGAGGGGAAGGTCTGCATTAATTTTAAATTTAAAAAAGAATAAAGCCAGTCTTGCAGGTGCTGATCAACACGGAAGTCACTTCTGCTACTACTGTCATGTCCTTTGTAGCCACTGCTATGTAACTGTCGTTAATCTAAGATTAAACTAGAATTGTAAACTAAGAGAGCTACACTTTTAAAAATTAGTCTGCCTATGCCAGAGAAAGTGCAATTATACTTCCTCACCCTGAATCCGTGGTCTGGTTCAGCGGTGTGTATACCCATCATATTGGTCATGATGTAATGTATGATACAGATTATTCCTATTCATCCAGTCAGCCTTTTCATTCACTAAATTCCCTGCCTTATTGTAGCTGTCCCCTATGGCTTTTGTTCATGCAGATCTCATAATCTCCGGCATAGACTTTTGGGATTGTCAAAGGAGACCCCCCCACACACACCCCTTTTCACCAACAGAAAACTGAGTTGCAGTATTTTGCAGTAGGGAAACATATGAAGCAATGCTGAAATATTTGATCAAAAAGCTATGACTGTATATCCTTCCATATAATCAATCTACTTCGACAGAAGGTAAAGATCAGTTTCTGCAAGGCTTGGTTATTATGTTGAAATATTAATGAAGAAAGTGCAGAATAAAATCAAAGATTTTTTGGATGAAGTATATATTCTAGAATGCTAGGTAATAACCATCCATCTGCCTTTCCCAATCTTGGCTGCATGATTATGATCTCTCTACAAATGCAGCAGTTATCTTTGGTCCCACTCTAAGCGCTTCTTTTTTCAAAGGGCCCATGTAAAAATGGAACCAGCCACAGCTGTAAGCAGGCCATATACTTTTGATCAGAGGTCCCCAACCCCCAGGCCGCAGACTGGTACCGGTCCGTGGCCTGTTCCCAAGTGGGCTGCGCAGCCGCCCACCCACCCTCCCGCGCAGCCTCGCCATCCCCTGTTTATACCACTTTAAGGCCGGGGAAAGTGCCATGAAGCACTTTCCAGGCTGACCTCCCCCACCACCTACTGATCAGCTGATCCAATCAGCGGGAGAAACTGTGGCAGCAGCGGCAAGTGACCGCTGAAGCAGCCGCGCTGCCATGGTTTTCCCAGCCGATTGTATCAGCTGATCGGTGGGGGGGGGAGGTCAGTCTGGAAGGCGCTTCACCTTCTACCACCTTAAAGTGGTAAAACCAGGGCAGTGAGGTTTCGCGGGGGCGGGCAGCAAGATTGCGGGGGGCATGGCAGAGGAGGAAATGGGGGGAGGAGGCAGCACTGCGGGGGGGGGTGACCGCTGGCTCTGGGGCCGCGGTGGGCTGACCAGCCCTGGGGCCGGTCCCTGGAACAAAAAAGGTTGGGGGCCTCTGCTTTTGATGATTACAAAAAGGCTAAATGTCCATTACTCTTGTACTACACTTGGTGGCGGGAAACATCTTCTGTCGGGACACTTCCTGTATTAAAGGCTGTGGACTATACATCTTTCCTTTAAGGAAGCCAGATGCAACAGCAGCGTATGAAGATTATAAATAAGAAACATTCTTCCCCTTATCTCTTTCTTTCAACTTCTTTCCTTTATACATTTGACTCAACATGCAAGAAAATTCAAACCACATAGTAATTGCTTAAGTATTCATTCTGTGTCTCTGGTAACCACATTGGGAGCTGTGTTTTTTTCTTCCTCAGATTTCTCACTGTCTTTGGCCTGTTTTATACTCGTTTTCTGTACTCTTGATGTCTGGCTGCTGAATGTATTTGTTTTTATTTACTTATATCTTGTTTTCTTTCCCAATAAGGACTCAAAGTGGCTTATAATACCAAAAAAAGAAAAGAATAAACAAATAGGAGGGACTTTTTCACTGAAAAATGTTGTGCTAGGAATAATGTGAAGCAAAATGATACAAATATTTTACACATTGTAGCTCCATTCTCTGATGCAAGACATCTAAATATTACAATAATCAAGTGATGAACATATAAGTGTAAACAATCACTGTGGAAAGCTTCAGAACCATTCTGAAGAACACTGAGAAAAACCACCACAGGTAGCCCTTTTAATTGACAGTTTCCCTCCTCCTGCCCCTATCCCAACTTTATCTAGTTGTGAATGAGCTTGCAAAGGTAGAAGCTACTCCCTACATTCCTGCCTGTTTGCACTGCCAATAGGAATTTTGGAAACTGTGGTATGGATTTGTGATGAATCTGGAGGTTCTATGGATTTGTGATGAATCAGGAAGATTCTTTTTTATTTACTACTAGCAGTAAAGTCTATTATAAGACGACATACAACAGGCTCTAGAAAAATATTCAGGAGGGAGATTATGAACATGGTAGGAAGGAAGGAATGAAAAAAGAGCGAGAGAATGGTAAGAAAAAGATAGAAAAAAAAGAGTGAAAGAGAGAACTGGAAGGAAGGTAGACAGAGGCTGCAATTGCACAGATTAAATAATCAAGTTTCAATTCAGTTTCAAAGCACTTTCCATCTGGATTTTGCCAGTTCACACAGTAAAATCCAGTTGGAAAGTGCATTGGAAGTGGATTGAAAGTAAGGTTGCCAATCCCCAGTTGGGGACAGGGATCCCCTGGTTTGGAGACAACCCCCCCCCCCCCCCCGCTTCAGGGTAATCAGAAAGCAGGGGGGGGGAGGAAATGTTTGCTGGGCACTCCATTATTCCATATGGAGACTGATTCCAATAGGGTATAATGGAGAATTGATCCATGAGTGTCTGGAGCTCTAGGGGAAAGGGGGATTGAGTATAGAGAGTATAGAATATAGAGAATCTTTCTCTGGTGCTGAACTTCTCCCCCCCCCCCCATCCCCGGTTGTGATGCAACATTCCTTTTCTGCCCATTGAAGAGATTTAATTTTCTGTCAGAGTTTGCTTCAGTGTATATAGTTATTAAATGATGTTCAATATTACTTAATGAAGTATGTCTACCACATGATATTAGTTCACATTGGATTCAACCACAGACTGTGCTGAAAATAAAGGGCTGGAATATTGCCCCATAAGGAGGAGTTTGTGGCATATTTATAAATAGAATGTATATATACCTCGCCTCCCTAACAGTAGGGGTGGGATGTGTGTGTACTGGGCAAGTGCAACGTTGGCAGGGAGTGTTTGTTGGAGGCAGCAAAATGGTGGCAGATTTGTTGGGTGTGGGGAGATGGACTGAGGAGAGGCAGTAGTAATCAGTAAGACTCCAAGAGAACCTCTCAGCAGAGAACTGTCTCGCTCAAAGGTCAGTGGTCCTCTGATGGGGTTCTGGCCTGACAGGGCTGGCAATAGGCGGGTCACAGAGAGGCTACCCAATGACAGGGGTGTGTGGTGACAGACAGAGTGCAAGGCCACCCCTGTGGTAGATAGATAGATAGATAGATGAATTTATTGTCATTGTTCTCAACAAAAAGAGAGCAACGAAATGAGGTGCTCTTCCACAAACATACCAACACATCAAACACACATATTCATAAACCATTTAAATACATCTGAAACCATTAAACCATTTAAACCATTAAAACCATTTAAATACATCTAAATGGTTTTAATGGTTTAAATGGTTTAATGGTTTCAGATGTATTTAAATGGTTTATGAATATGTGTGTTTGATGTGTTGGTATGTTTGTGGAAGAGCACCTCATTTCGTTGCTCTCTTTTTGTTGAGAACAATGACAATAAATTCATCTATCTATCTATCTATCTACCACAGGGTAGCCACATCTTTCAATAAAAACTGAGGATCGAGCCAACACGTTCAGCTTTTATTATATCTACAGTTCCCACAATTCCTGTCAGAGGATAGCCATGTTGGCTAGCTTCAAGTCCAGTAGCATCTTATAGACCAACAAGATTTTCTAGGTATAAGCTTTTGAGAATCCATGATACTTTTTGTCAGATATTTCATAGAATCATAGAGTTGGAAGAGACCGCCAGGGTCATATAATCCAACCCCTGCACAATGCAGGAAACTCACAAATACATCCCCCTAAATTCACATGATCTTCATTGCTGTCAGATGGCCATCTAGCCTCTGTTTAAAAACCTCCAAGGAAGGAGAGCCCACCACCTCTTGAGGCAGCCTGTTCCACTGAGGAATTGCTCTAATGGTCAGGAACATTTGGAATATTTGTTGTTGTCCAAGGTGCTACCAGTCTTGAATCTAGCTGTCTCAGCTGTTGAAGCACTAAGCATGTCTAGAAGACTTCATTGTAGAGATTTAGCAACCCAAAGGCAGAACCTGTGGCTTTTAGCACCCATTTGGGTGCTATTTTCTTCATCCCACTTTCCATATAATTAATAAGTTTGACAGAATTTCAAGAAGGGGAGAGAAAAGGGGTTGGAACTAATGCAAAATCTCAGCTCACAGTGATTCAGTAATCTTCAGCTCTCAGTGATTTGGGAACAGAGATGAACATGGGCCTAAAAAATCTTGTTCAGGGTTCAAGACAGCCCCAAAATCAAATCCCAAACCAAAATGAGCCAAAAGGCCCCCACCCAAACCAAGCTGGTCCAGCAAGCTCAATTCCCCCTTTCTCCCCTTACTGAGCCATGGCCAGGAGAAAGGAGAGAATTGCTCAGAAGGATTAAATAGCTTGCAGCCATTTAACCAGTCCATTTCACTTCCCCCTGCTTGAGCTTTCAGGGGAGGGCAGTTCAGAAGTAAAATAAAGAATGGCTTACAGCCTTTTAAACCTAACAGCAGGGTGGAAGTACCCATCAGCTGTTTGGTTGAAATGGCTGGCAACCATTTCAACCAGCAAGTCAGCTGTGGACATGTGCCACTCAGCTGTTAGGTTTAAATGGCCCCAAACAGCCAAACCAGACAGAAGTCCAGTTAATGTTCAGGGAATGTGCCTTCCCTGAACATCGGTTCAGGGCCTCTGAACCTGCAAAAGTTCAAGCCGATTTTTTGCTCATAAGCTGGTTTGTGCCCATCCCTACTCAGGAATTTCCAGACTGAGGGACTCTATTTTCTAAGCCTCATTTTTGAAACTTTTTGCCATCATTAGTATAAAAATATAGTTTTAGCAGTTTGATTGGTGGTTACAAATATCCATTTGCAATTCTCAGCACTACAAGGTATGCTTTTAAACAGCTACCTAAAATATTATTAAAAGGACACCAAACCATAACAATATCTTGAAAGAACATACTATTTCTAGACATTCTGTCTTATTCAATCAGCTGTTCAGAACAACAGGTTCTATGGTATATTTAGTAGTTTTTCTGTGTCAAAATGCATTCTGTGAACATTCTTTATGTGTCATCTACACTCATCTACACTCAGCTGCATAAACTTCATATTTGAATTTATTCAAGTGTGGTATGTATATCATAAATTAAAAACCCTTCCCTTAGTATAAGTTTGTCAAACACACATACACACACTCAAAACACATTCCCATCAACATATGAAAAGTAGGCAATAGTCCACAATCTGTTATACTGTCCATTAGCTTACAGAGCATTGCCCTTCCAGTGATAATAGAGCTTCTATTTCTAAAATGGGTAATGGTGCATGGAATGGATGTCTGAATCTTGAAATGATCTGTTGGACTAGTACTCTTTTTGCAAAACCCAGCATAAAGCAAAAGAAGATAGCAACTCATTACATCATGGTGTCTCTCTCCCCCTCCCCCTCCCCCCTTTTTGCTCCATATTTTAAAAGCTGTAAGCAAAAGAACACTTATTATTGGAATACTTTGGTTTTGTTTACTGTGGAGGACAGATGAAAAAACCACTGACTATAGGAGGTTTGAAAGTCTCATGTGATTTTTGTACTATCATGTATTCCTTAGCCTTTCCTTGTTTCCAGACTCTTGGTTTAGCTTTTCTGCTATAAGTCTGCTTTTGTACCAGGTTTATAGTGGGCACATTGTATTTCTGTGGGCCAGCTACACAACAGCTGTCTGGGAGTTCTGGATTTCTAGTGCAAAACCAGGGATGTATCATGTGTACCTCAAACAGGCAGGCACCTTTTTAATTTCTGTACTGAATGCAGGAAATAGGCTATAAAGGCTTCAAAATCCATGATGGTTCCACATAAATCTGGCAATCCAGGGCTTTGAGCCAGGGCAATCCACTTTGTGCATTTGATAAATCAGGTTGCATCTACTTAAGTAGTAAGAATGGAAATAAACTAGTATATAAGTTACTTTCTCTTATTGATGCAAATAAATGGCATGGCTTGCTCTTAAAATAATTCCCCTTTCTCTAGTAAAGGAAAACAAGGTATGCTACAAATAATGTGTAGACATGCATAAACAGTTTTTATTTAATGCAGACAGCATCATACTCACAATTAGATTCTGCCTGCACAACTCTGGTCCAAAGAAACATTATAGAAGCCACATGCAAATTATATGTTCTCATTTTCTGTAGGAGCCTTTTGGGGAAGACATAGCAAAGCCATCTGCTCATTTACTGATGCTGTTTTCAGTCTTGTTCTGTGGTAAAGCAATAAACTGTACTAATCACAGACCAAAAGAAGATCGTGCCACAATTCAGAGGTTCTTGACCTTTCTATAGGGAAATTGCAGACTCAGCCAGCAATTTTAGGGGGATAATGTTTTTGAATTCATCATCTGGATCACATTCATATCCTATAGATGGAACATGACAGATTTCATCTGTCTGACAGCCAAGTCAAATTGTACTTTCAGTGTGAAATGACCAAAACTCAATTGGAACACGTCAAGGTGCTTCATAGCAGTGCCATATGGAGGTTTATATAAAGTCAACAGTGGTTGTAAGAGCTCCCTATAATCACTGGACATGGTCTGCCCTGCAAACAACTGGAGCCAGGAAATGCCAATCTAACATTCCTCTGAAAGGCAGGATGAAAAAATTATGTCACTATCAATGCAATCCTAAACAGAATGAAAGCCTTTGAAATCTGTTGAAGTCAAGGGGCTTAGAAGGGTATAACTCCAATCAGGATTGCACTGTATGTCTCAAAATGAAATGCAGTTAAATTAACACTCAAGGAAAAATGAAGAGTTGTTCTGCAGTTTGCTAAGCAGTGCTACATTTCCTTTGTAATCAAAATGTATGGAATACTTCAAGTAAAGAATCAAGAGGGAAAGCATAACAGGGAACCTTATGAAACAGATCAAAAGTGATTGAACCAATGTAGTGGGTTTTTTGTAACTGCTATCCCTTTAAATAGGTCACACTTCTTATATATTGCATTTCAGTTGCTGCACTATGGCAGGATGTTTTGATGAAAGTAATATATGTGGGTTAAATACAATTATTTATATATGAATGGTTTTTCTTGTTTATGTAATTTGATATAGAAGGTGGTTTCACGTGGGGCTTTTTGCTTTTTGTTTCCTTATGCACTATGGCAGGAAGCAGTAGGAATGGTTATTATCTCCAAAAAGAAAAAGAAAGCAGTGTGTGGTAGGATAGGCAGCAATCCCATGACTTCTATAGCTAATGTAAAAACTTCTGTACATATATGCCTCATACAGTAGGCAAATACTTCCCCTCCCCACAAATCCTGATATTTGTTCCTTCTTCAGTTACTATACTTGGTTTATTTAACCTTCTGTCATATCTCTTTCTCCTTTAACAATGAATTCTACTGTTGTATCCTCCTCACTAACACAAAACGCACAACAGCAATACAACCAAGCCATGAGTTTGGCATAAAAGCTTAGCTGTTTGTCAACAATCATAGACTTCCTGACCAAGACTTCCTCCGAACTGTCTCAGATCACCCAGAAGACATCATATAAAATCAAATCACATTAGTTGCCTTTTTTCCTGGGCCCCCAGAATGAATAGGGGCCTCAAAATGTTGCCCTTCTGTTCTGCACTTCCATGAACCTGAGGGAGAGTCCATGGCAAAATTGAGGATTTGTACCCAGATCTCCCTGATCCTAGCCCAAGATGCTAACTACGAGGCTTGCCAGCCCCAGGGGATCCCCCAGTTTTGCAGGCTTCTCCCCACCAGCAAGCAGCTGGCCAGTGGGGAAAACACCTTCCCCAACAGCCATGACATGCCTTTCCATCTTGGCAGGTTTAGAAACTTGCAAACTGCTTGTGTTTGGTAAGGGGTGTGTGTGCCTTTAAATCTCAGCAAGACTAAAGCTGCAGGTGGGGCAAGCAGGCAGACCCATGTGGCTCTTCACTGTGAGTGTGTGTGAGAGGAAGAGAGAGAGCTCAGACCCTGTGTTCATTTTGCATTCCTTTCAGAAGTTATTTGCATAGTAGAAGGGATAGTAAAGAGTTGACTAGAACCTGATTATGGGATGGAGGAAAACCCATAGACTGCTCTGCTCCATACTTCATTTTCCTGCGTTAGTCTGAAGAAGTTGGTTGAAATGCAGCAGACTGCTATATCCAGCAATTCCCATGAGTAAATTGCCCCAGTGATATCACAACTGTTTAGTTTAGCTGCTCTGTGTGTGTGTGTGTTCATTTTCATTTAGTGGAAGTGCAAATGCTGAGAGATCCTTTAGGGAAAAAAGAGAAGGAAATGAAAACTGCAGTCAGGGGAACTGAACTGCTGTATTTTTATTATTTATTTGGAATGGAAAAGTCTCTTGGCTCCACCCCCAAAGTCCCCAGATATTTACTGAGTTGGACCTGGCAATCCTACTAACTAATCTACCATACTGATTCCAAGCATCAGGGCAAGGAGGGACACAATGAAAGTGATGCAAAACTCAACAATAGCAACAGCATGGATGAACCCTCACAGACAATAAGTTGCTTACCTATCACATAGAGCACTTCATAGAGCACCTATCACATAGAGTGACTTGCAGTGGTGAAAAACAGCAAGAGATTCTGAATTGATAGTCATTCCTGAAATTACCTATCACTGGAGTATTCAATGTATGATTCATTCTTACAGAAGTCTGACCCCTGGGAAACGCTGCCAATAACCGGGCTTATGGCTTATCTTTTCTTTTCAGCAAAGGACCAAATTCTTTTCAACAAATGAGCATCAATTTTGCACTTCATGAACAAGCACGCAGAGATACCAGCTCAATGTCTCTTCTTTTTTTCTGTTTTGTATTTGGATAGTGAAGTATTTTGACATGTCTCTGTATGCAGAATAAGTTCTGCTGTTCACAAATAGCAATGATACCTTTAGAGACAACACTAAATTTCACAGGGCTGTATATACTTTGGATTTTTTCCCTAATAAATATTCAAGATTTCTGCCATGTTAAGGGATGTCAATTTCTGTCTCTCAAAATGCCATTCCAGTCCAAAAGTTGGGATTTCTAAATTGGCTGTTGTTTTTTTCATTATGTGTATTGCATGTGAAGGCAGCTACATCTGGGATCTCTTCTGCTACAATAGAGAGTAGAATTTTGAATAAATGGGTTGATGTGCCTTTTGGCTGACAATAGAACATTCAAAGTGCCACTCAGGGGAAGGCATTCAAAGTAACCCTAATGGCACTATACCAGGATAACTTTCAGTCATTCCTGAATAAGGGTAGAACAACAGAGGTAAATTTTTAGGACCATTATTGATACATGGTTAGTACTGTTGTGAGTTTGAAATTTGATTTCTATGTGTATGATTGACCCAAACTGAGACACCAGGTGTAACCAGGGTCTATGAAAAGGGGATGTTTGTCATAGAATACCCATGAAAAGAAGGTGGAGATGACCCGTCACAGCTGAAAAAAGGGGGCAGGGCTGTGTATGAAGAAACAGCACTTTTGAGTCTTAAATTATCAGGATTTTCACGTGATGGTGCTGCTGTCATTAGTGGCATCACTGGTGGAGTCACAGCACCCAACCACATCTTTATGTGCATGCTTGCATTGATGTATTGCTATCAGAGCCACATCGTGTTTTTTTTTAAAAAAAAAAACCTGAAATATTGATATATTGATACACTATTGTGATGATAGGCTAAGCAGGTTCTCTGAATTCCCTGCTTTTTTTCTTTTTAAGAAAAGTAAGTTTCTAGCCCTCTTCACTTGCAAAGATATGACTTTTCCCTTATATCTCAATGTTCATAAGAGACTGTAGAGATACTTTTTTAAAAAAAATGAAAGCTGAGAATTCAGAGAGCCTTCTTAACCTATCTCTACAATGGTATGTCAGTAAAGCGATGTTTGAGAGGCTTTTTAAGATAAAAATCAAAACCATTCATCTTCAGGAACAAGAGTGAGCAATTTGACAATGAAGACAGTGGGTGGGACACGGCATCTGATGACAGGAAGTGGGTGGAACAAAGAAATTGACATTATAGGAAGAAAGGCAACTCAAACTCAGCTTCCAGAAAAAAATGAGGGTAAAAGTGGTCTCAAAACAACCAGAAGAAAACAGAGGAAACACACACATGCCCAAAGTGAAAACTAAAGGCACAAAAATGCATGCAGAAATCTGGAGATAAATCGAAAGCAGTAGGGGAGCAGAAGTGATGGGGAAAAAACCATGTAGAAATAGCTCCTCCTTAGGAGGACACTGTGTGTCACAATACAATATTTTGTATGGTTCTGCATCTAACACCACCAAGCAGAGAGCAAGTCCATGTCTTATTTTCCTTTCCCTTTGAATAATTGCTCCTTCCCTGTTTACTTGAAAGACATATGCAATTCTCCTGAGCTTGACTATAGAGCTATCTTTGTTACAGGCTTTGTGATTCTACAGAGCCAACCCACAGTGGACTCTCTGAATCAGAGTTTATTTCCTGTTTTATTTTAAATAAGCCAACATTATTTGTTTCCATTCAATCCACACTGCATAATTCCCCGAAGCAAAAGCAAATTGCTTTCATCATCCCAACGTCCAGTCATGCTACAAAAACCCAATCTTTCTGAAGAGGATGTTCTCATGAGAAAATGCTGTAAGCTATATTTATCTCTAACTAATCCATTTTCTATCTCTGTACTAGGATTGACAAATTAAAGAAGGCTACAGCTGCTGTCCTTATCACATTAATTACTGCAAATTGGCTGCAGTATCCAAAAAAAGCAGCTTTCAGAAAGGGGGAGCACAGCAGTTTCAACTTCATTTATTGGTCATTAAATGACCAATGACTAGAACCTGATTATGAGCAAGGCAGCTCCTTAGGTTCAATATTTTGGTTGCACCAGATTTCTGATCCCTGGGTGCAGAGATTGCTTGATTTGCTCCCATTAGATGTTTCTTAGTGCCACTTCTCACAAAACTTTTATGTGCCCTGATTCCAATACATCAATACAAAATAAAGTTGTATTGCCTCAGTTATGAAGGGATCACATGTGTCATCAGAGTGGTTTTTTTCCCTTCAAAACTCTCAGAAAACATTTCTGTCACATGATAACATACACTTAGGCAATTGTTTCATGAAGGTCAGCATTCCCTACTAGCGAGTCTGAAGAAGAGATCCTTCGCATCACCTGCTACCTGATCCTTTAAAACGGAGATGCTGCGGATTGAACCTGAGGCTTTCTGAATGCAAAGTGGATGATCTACCACTGAACCACACACCCCATGTCCTGTAACTCTTGGCACTTACACCCCCAATCCTAAAAATAAAAACTAAGTACAAAGTTATTGGCAAAATAAGAAATTCAGCTATAAATGGCACAATGACATTAACATCATCTCTTAAAAACCCAACAAAATCCATAAAATCTGGTACAAATAACTTTTAGCCACTCTTGGTCCTACATAGACATCTGTGAAATAATCTCATTAGTAGCCACCTATTTGTCCTCATAACAAGTTTCCATATACATTGTGCTTTCTTTGTTGTAATCATTGTGCTCTAAATTTCTGAAACAAAAACTGCAGTTGGTTTCAGTACATTTTGTTTGGTATTTTAAAAAGTGAAAGTATTAGCCTTTGGCTTCCATTTCATGTAACATTTGGATTATCTGTGTGCATTTTATAGACAGAAGAGGTCATGTCCTTTGTCATTCTAGGCTGCCAGAAGATGTATGTCAGATTGTTCTGACATTGTTTCTGACAAATGTTACTTCTTAAGATATCGCCAAGGGTAATATAAAACAATTCAATCTCACCATTTTATTACTTGTTTTAGCAGCTTAAATTTTAAATTACATGGAAATACACAATTTGTGTACAAATTATCACATAGCACATACCTGTGTGCATCATATTCTATAAAATTTTCTATTTCACTATATCTATATATATTGACCTGGCAATTACTGTGTAATGTGAGTGAAATAGATACAAATCTGACACATTATACAATTTCAGCATGAAGTCTAGGAATTGGTAGTAGGAAACATGGCAGCAATCAGATCTCTATGTGCAGACAAAGGATCATATATAGCTTCAATCACATCTTTAAAAAGTAATAATCCTTCTCCTAGTTGATTCATGAAAAAATTGGGTTGGTTTCTGTTCTGGAGGCCCAGCAGCTTAGCTCAGTCTTTAAAGCGCTGTTTCCAGACGTTGCCAACTCACACGAAGACACTTTTAGAACTTTTACAGATGTTATTGAAATCCCAAGCATTTTACAGGCTACTCACTGCATTCCTGTCATAAGATGGGAAATGCATGCTGAAATAGCTCTTACAAATTACGAATGCGAGGTGGAAAGAGAGATGGGTGTCTCTGGGCTGCCATGTTGCACTAGTTGCTTAACAAAGGATCATAAACAAACAGGAAAAGGAGAATAAAAATGACTTCCCAGGGTCCACAATTAGCCAATTAAAAGGGACTATTCAATACCACCTGACCTAAAAACTACAGATCCCATCACCCCATATCCTTAAAGGTACAGCATTTCCTCCTTCTTACTGAATTAATTTCCTGCCCCTTTGTGCGGGCAAAACAGTTTCCATGATCCATCAACAAAAAGTTCTGATAACCGCAGGTGTTGCCAACTCTCCCTTCCCCCAGTAGCCATTTCCCATCCCAAGAAAGTTTATTCTTAGAGCTGCAGGACATCTAGGTCAGAAGGCTACAGTGGGGCAGGAAAAAATCAGGCATAATCACTCCCTCCTGCCTCTTGAGTGACTTTTGGTCTACAGATAATATAGACAGAAGGGAACTTTAATTCCATATGGGTCATGAAACCCCAAGAATAAACTTTCCAGGGATTAGAAATGGCTGCTGTCAAGAGAGGAGAACCAGGAATATCCAGGATCCTTCTACTGTATCCAGCACTTGGCATTTAGCTAAGTATCTAATTCCTTCTATGTTCATTCATAAAGCTTTTGCAGAAAATCTTACATGTGTAGAAAGGATTATGTTCTAGAATGCTTTTCTCCTTGGCCTACTGAGATTTCCTTCCTCAAGTCAGAAGGGATTCAAGAGGAAATAGATACTTTTTTGATCTTTACACATAATTTGCATATGGAACAGATCCACTCCAAGCATGTCTCTTCCAACTATGCTTTAGATCTTGGATAAGTAGGGGGAAAGCAACATAAGTTGTTCCACTATACCGAATGCAGTAATATGCATGTATTTCCACAGCTACATATCTTTTCTGCTGTAGGTAAAGAAAAAATGCTGATAGTAGATCATATTCTTCAACATATGAAACATATTGTATGGAAGCTGGCTTCACCTGACAATATATAAGAATTCTTAGCAAACCCACTTTAAACAAAGCTGGATAGTCCAGGTAAAGGAGGCATAGCATTTAAACTAGCAACTCAAATAGAGGAAACATGGAAACGGACTCATCTAGAATCATTTAATCTAGAATGAAATGCTTGGAGCAGAAAGCACACAATATATTGTATTCCCAGGTGCATAGTTTTGCAATACTAAAAAGAGCTGGTTTTTACACCCCGCTTTTCTCTACCTTAAGGAGTCTCAAGCAGCTTATAATCCCCTTCCTCACCCCACAACAGGCATCTTGTGATGCAGGTGGGGCTGAAAGAGTTCTGAGAGAACTGTGACTGGCCCCAGGTCACTCAGCAGGCTTCATGTGGAGGAGCAGAGAATCAAACCCTTTTCTCCAGATCACAGTGTGTCACTCTTAACCACTATACCATGCTGGCTCTGATAACTGAGGGGAAAAGAGAACATACAGACTGCACAAGGCCAAGGCCTGATATCAAATATCGTAGAACAGCACACTATTACTGATGTGCCAATAGCAGGCTTGCTGTAATAATGAACAAGGAATCTTGGATACTTCACATTTAAAGCTCAAATTAGACATTACAACTTGAAGTTAGTTGGGGCCAGTGGAGGAGAGGGGAGCCCCTCCTGTTAAGCGACGGAGGGACGCAGGGACGGTGGCTCAGTGGTAGAGCATCTGCTTGGGAAGCAGAAGGTCCCAGGTTCAATCCCTAGCATCTCCAAAAAATAGGTGTGAAAAACCTCAGCTTGAGACCCTGGAGAGCCGCTGCCAGTCTGAGAAGACAATACTGACTTTGATGGACCAAAGGTCTGATTCAGTATAAGGCAGCTTCATATGTTCATATGTTCATAAATTGCCCTAAAAATAGGATTTTGGGGAATTTAGAGTGGAGGGCAATCTGCCTTTTAGCGAGATCAAAAACCTATTTATACAGAAGGTGTCTGCTTTGGAAGTTACCCAATAACGAGACAATATAATATAATAATAAAAGGGGTTTATTATGAAATACAGGCAAACATACAAGAGTATAAAGTCACACAACACACATACAGTCCTAATAAAAATAGGGTAGAAATAGACAGGGGTAAACACAAGGATAGACAAACAGGGTAATAATTACCTATCATAGTCTTCGAAGAAGGCTCCAATGGCAACGAAAAAGGAGATGGGGGATGGACCCTCAACTGATCAGGTATTGGGGGCATATCTAACAGCAGAGCATGTAGTACTGTCAGATGCACACATGTGGGATGTAGGGTCAGAGCTTATAAGGTCTTCCTTAAGCCCTTAGGGGGTAGGAAGTGCAGGGGCGGATGACAAGTGGCCAAATGGTACAGGATGCTGACCCACATGGTACATTACCTCAGAAAAGGGGAGGCTCCAAAGTGACCATAGGGGCTGGACTTGTGTGGTGGGCAGTGGCCAGTCTATTCTGGGTACCTGACTGGATGCCCATATCCAGCCAATTAGCAGATCTGGCCCTGGTTACCTGATTGGGTTTCCAGGTAACAATAGGAAAGGGGGAGGCTCCAGTGTGACAGTTAGGGCAAGGCATGGGTATTGGGTGGAGGTAATCAAACAAGCTATCCAAACTTATCTAAAGGTGACAATAGGGAGCCAAATTGGTACCTAAGGTGACACCTGATTTATACAAAGAACTCTGGCTCTAGGTGAAGATGTTTTTCCTTTTCTTTACTCCTCTGCTGGCACCATATTTTGTCTTGGGTTCTGTTGGACAAAAGTTTAGGCAGTCTGGCAGAATACACGCCTAAGATAAGCTTGATTGCCTTATGCAGAAGTAACAGCTGTTGAGTACGTGAGCCTCTTGCTTCGCTGTCATGGAGTTTGGCACTGCAGGAAGTTGGTCACTGATGATGTTAACCTACCAACATGGCTTTCATGGTCAAGTCTGGAAACCTCTTGTCTAGACAGTTCCTGGCAGCGCAACTTCTTCCACTGCAACGGCCGAGATTGTGCATGCACGGAGCAGCTGGAAACCCATCTGTACTTCTGGCTAGCACTCTTCCAGAGATATAGAGTGCTGTTGTAACGCTGAGGCTGTTAGTATTCACATAAGTCTCTTCTAAAATGGTAGATAAAACCCACGTTTCACAGCAGATGTGTGTGAGAGGAATCTCCAGGCACCCTGGCAACCAAATGGGTGATTACGATGTCCATATATAACTGAAATTAGGGGTCTCTTGCTCACACTCCTCTCTCCATAACACAGTCCCAAGCAGAATTGCAACTCTTCAAAAGACTGTTCCCTGTAGCTCCTGTGTGACTGCAGGGAATACAAATCAGGTCCAGAAGAACCAGAGCGGACTCACTAAAAGTCATAATGTCTAGTTTGAGCCTGACAAAAAGGGTTCATCAGTGCCAATTCTCTTGCAGTAGGCTATCAACACCTTTAAACTACCTAATGCTTGCCCACCACACTCAGAGAATTTCAGATGGTAGCAGCAGGTAGCAGCCTAAGAATCCAAGAAGCTACTTACCCAAGAAGCTGTAAGGATTACTGTAGGAGTCATACAACTATTTTAAAAGGCCAGACAGACTTCTGAGATCAGTGATGCCTTCTTCCATATAATTCATCAAAATCACTCACCTATATATATAAATTACCACATGGGAAAACATAACAATGACCTCAGAATAGTGGTCCATCTAGTCCAGTAGCTTGTCTTATACACTAGCCAACCAGTTCTTCTAGAGGTCAAAAAACAGAACATAGAAGCCAAGGCCTTCCCCTGATGTTGTCTCCTAGCACTGGAATATTGTTTACTGTATTTGAAACATGGAGATGATGATGATATTGGATTTATATCCCACCCTCCACTCTGAATCTCAGAGTGGCTCATAATCTCCTTTATCTTCCTCCCGCACAACAGACAACCTGTGAGGTAGGTGGGGCCAAGAGAGCTCACAGCAGCTGCCCTTTCAAGGACAACCTCTGTGAGAGCTATGACTGACCCAAGGCCATTCCAGCAGGTTCAAGTGGAGGAGTGGAGAATCAAACCCGGTTCTCCCAGATAAGAGTTTGTACACTTAACCACTGCACAAAACTGGCTCCCACCACATTCTCTGACAGCAAATCTCACATTATAATCACTTGTTACATTAAGTCACTCAACAGGGCCCAAGAATCACCAGAGCTGCTGCAGCCTGCTGGACCCATCCCTTCCTCCCTGATGGAGAGCCCGCCTGCAGGAACCCTACCACCCTCCCTTTCTTTGGGCAAATGGAATGATGTGGTGCCTAGTCCCCTAGGGCTCCATGGAACCCTAGGTATCCAGCCAGGCAGAATGGCCCTGTGTGCTGAATGCACCGGTCCAGGAGGCAGAGGTGTAAACACCTGGCCATGGGACCAGAACTCACCCTCTATTTAGCCTTAGCATAGGGAAGGGAGACCTGGGGTAGCATGGGCGAAGCAAGCAAACCAGCCCCAAAACTTGCTTTCACTTTGTTTCATGACAACTAAATGCAATGCCCATGTTCAGAGACTGTAATCCTCAGAATACTAGTTGAGGGTGGGGGGAACAAGAGAAGGGAGCTTGTAGTCCTGCTTGTAGACCTTTCTGGAGGCATGTGGCTTGCTAATTTGTGAAACAAGATGCTGGACTAGATGAATCATTAGTCTGATCCACCACAGCATTCTTACAAAACTATACATTTTAATTCTACCCTACTTACTCGGTGGAGGGGGAGATCTTCGGACATCTTTCTGCCTAACTGCTAAAATAAGCTTCTGCAGCAAACAAGGCTTATGAATGGAATCACTTATCTAAATATAGCATCCTGTCCTCCAGAGAGCTGAGATTCATTATCATACCAGTAGATGATATGACAAAAGGAGTCTTCGGCAGTGACCCTTATTTACTGTGAGCTAAGGGAGTGTTCAGGTGTCATCAAAGTAGAGAGAAATATCTATCAGCGTCAGTCATTCCAGGACCTTGTGAACTTTCCCACTCAGGCATCTTAGTTCAGAATGGATTGGTCTTTTCCCTCAGGAGTCCAGATGTGATAATACAGCAACTTTCTCAGCAAAGGCTTTAGCATTGTAAGTCAAGCCTCAATACACATTTTTGGTCTATTCTGAGAGCTGAAATATGAGGCCAAAAACTAGACTACATCATGGGGCACGTCTAGTCTTATTCTCAGGATCTCTAGAATTAGATTTAGTCGTTTTGTTTAAAGCAATAACTAAAGTATTGGACTGGCATCCCACCAATCCTTTGTACACATAGCATAGACTGCTGCTCTGATGATTTGAGGAAGATTCAACATATGCCTGATCTGACCCTCTGGTGTCTGTACAAAAACACCTGGACAAGGCAAGATACCGCCAAACTGTCCATTGTGATTGTCCAAAGTAAGTAAAGTGCATCTGCATTTACACATGAAAGAATGTTTCACATGAACAAGTCCTTGTGGGTTGCTTAAAAGTGGGTTCTCTTGTGTTTTTTTTTATAACTCTTGCACTCCCTCACCCATACTAATTGTGGTCCAGAAGGTAAGTCTGGAAGGGAAAGTGTTCTGCTGAGAGCATTTTGTGTTGCTGGACCACCAAGACTTCCAGACCTCATCATCTCCTTTTCTGTCTCCTCCAATAAAAAACAGTGGTGATGGGATTCTATATCAGGCCCCTATGACAAGATGAAGAGAAGAGATCAGCCTGAGGCTTCAACACTCAACTAACAGCTAGTACGTTGGGTTTTTTACAGCAGTTGCCTGCCTACTTTGATGCTGATGGTTCTTCGGTTACTAGTGTGGGTTTTTTTAGATTGCTCTTATGATATAATGATGGAAAGGTTGGTTACAAATGTTTTTAATAGAACAAATAAATATGTATACAGCTAGGGATGTGCAGTCATGTGTACTAATGAATATCTGACCTGCTGCAACCCATTCAAAAAGTCCCTTCCTTGCCTTTCAAATGGAGGAGCTTTTTGCACAACCCTATAAAAGGAAATACATGATTGTTATCAGCCTTGATGAAAGAGTTCATCTGATCCCACCGTGGATTTCCAGATTGCACATATGCTGGTAGGGTGGGTGTGCTCAGACAAGTGTGACAACATAAATTACTGCCCATACTGCTTACTCTTTCTGGAGTTGAATAAATATGAGTGTCATCTTTTCAAAGCCACCTACTCAAACCACAGTTTTGTTGCCTTCAGGATCAATGAGCTCCTTGCAAGCTCCAAGTGCAACACTTCAGAAATGGCACTGGAAATAATGGATTGCCACTTCGACAGGCAGGCAGTGACCCAAGGCCACTCTGAAATGGGCCCAAAAGGGGAAAGGCTGGTGAATTGATTTCCAAGCTGCTGCAATTCAGAAGTCTGCCCTGTCCATGCTTTATATAATGCTATACGATTCTAGCCTGAAGACATTTTCTAACACCACAGTTAAAAGCACCCTTAACACAGTTCCAACTCTTGGGCAGCATTTAGAAAGGGTCTGTTTGTGGCGACTCTCTGACCACCACAGAAGTAGTACAGTGACAATACAATTTAGGTGAGAGCCTTTCTCAATCCCAGATACAGTCCATTGACCATTAGTTCTGTGAGGCCATCCAACAGTGCATGCAACCTGTTGTACCACTCAGCTGTTGACTATAGTTGAACATAGTTTGGTTACTCTCAGTTCTGCAGTTGATTGCAATAACACAGGTGTGTGCTTCTCCTTCATCTTTGGGATGAAAAAGCAAAACATACAGTTTGCTTTTGGCACCCATCTCAGCTCAAGCAATCATCCGACTCCAAGATCATAAACTGAACCTGGAAGGCAACTACCATTAGAACTGAAAGATGGCTCTGGGGCACCATGTGCATTTGCCATGCCTATTGGATATAATGCATCTCCCAAAAAGCTGCTTTGCAGTGAAGTGTTAAAAGTGATATTTTGCATGAGATAAGCATCTTTAAATGTGATGCAAGTGGACAGTGGCTTTACATGCATAGGAAAATGCAAGGTAAAGCATGCACTGAAATCCACCTCTGAAGGAATAACTGTGAGACCATTTCCCTTCCCCTCACATAAAGCTGGAAACTAGCTGCTCACATCAGTATGCCTACCTGACACACAGGTTGTTAAGAGTTTTGCAGTGCTGTGCACCATATGGTGTTCAGGCACAAGGGAATCAGCAATTCAGCAGAGGCACAGTGTTCCTGCTTCATTGTCAAGTTTTCAGTATGCACCCTGTTCATCTCCTGTCTCCCCTTTTGTACCTCTGCTTCAGCTGCACAGATGTGCAGGAAGGAATGGAGCCAAAGGGAGAAAGAATGAAAGTTCCTATCCTTTAAGAAGCATTGAAGTTTCCCCACTGAATCAGGACAAAACTTCTGTACAGCAATTAAAATATGGTTCCTCTTCAAGAGGGGGGGCAGTGAGAGAAGGTTGATACAATTAGATTAAAGCAAACAGCAGGATTGGTTTTAAAAAAAAACAAAACAAAACAATACCTTCCTCAGCAGCAAACCTCCAAGCACTCAAACAAGAAAGAAAAGCTAAAAGGCAGAAAATAGAACTGACTTTTCACACTGGAAATTATTCAAATTGAATTCTGCATGAAAAATGCTCAGGAGCTGGTCTATTTAAGACATTTTCAAGTTGTCTGCATGACTGGAATCGCATTAAGACAGAAATGAGAACCTTGCATATTCTCTAATCTATTACCGTCAGGTTAGAAATAGAATATTGCATTAACATGCAAAAGGATGCCAACTCTATAGGAGCAAAAAAAGCAGCATTTCCAAAGTAAGCGCCAAAAAGAATAGGAGAAAGATTTGTATAGGTAATGAGTCATAAAGCAAAAGTGAGAGAGAGCTCACACAGTTGTGCCTTGATTATACTATTGATATTGCATTCATTTTAATGCCAAGTGTTCCAAAGAGCCTGCAAAAGACCAGCATTTCATTCTGGTCCACTGCCTCCTATTCTTTCCTCCCTCTCACTAACCTACCAAAAAAATCATGATGAGCCCAAGCTCAGAAGACACAAACAATTTCAGCTGTAGAGGGTTGTCTGCTGACATCCAAAGGTTGCTATAGCTCTGCCTTTTAAACACCACAACTCAACAGCTGCCATTTCTTATGTCCAGAAATGAATGCCACATTTCCAAGTAGGTCACCTTTACTGATTTATTTTAATTTTAGCCTTAAATGCAATACGGTACTTTAGGAAGGAATGCCAAGCAACATATTAACAGTCTTATAGATCCAATCCAGAGTACTTAAGATATATAAGAACTAGGGATGAGCATGAACCAGGAAAATGGTGGTTTGTGTTCGTTCATTGTGTGTTTGATTGCCCAAACTGATGGTTCATGTTGGTTCATAGGTTGCTTGATTTCCCAAACCAGTTCATAATTTGTTTGGTTCATTTGGTTCAGGAGGTGGTAGAACAACCTCCTCACAAGTTAGAGACACCAAGCTCACAGGAAATCTTCAGCAGGTTCATCCTCTAGATTCAGGCACTAACTGTGCCTCCAAACCTAATGAGCAATTTCATTAACACCAATAGAACTTAACACACTGTTACATGCTTTTAGTTTTACACACAAATATATCTTGAAGCACAACTTATTCCCCATGCCTATTTTCAGCCCTTTTAATGCTTCCCTTGGTTCTCAGAATAGTGTGAGATGTTACATAAATTAAACAGTACTGGATGCATGAGTGTCAGCTGTCTGCTTCCACAGTGACATCCAAAAACCAGATTTGTGCATTTCACCACATGGTGAGATGTGTAAGTTATAACCATATCTGGAAATAACTTATCTCCACAGTCGGCACATTTTTTCCTTCCCTATTGGACAGCCCAGAAATAGAAGAAAAAGAGACACTGCAGGGTACCTAGACATCTACTGTGCCACATCCATCCCAAACACTTATTAAATTTGCAGATGATACTAAATTGGTAGGTGTTGCAAACACAGAAGAAGACAGAAACAGGATATAGGATGACCTTGACAGGCTGGAAAACTGGGCTAAAATCAATAAAATGAATTTTAACAGGAATAAATGTAAAGTTCTGCATTTAGGTAGGAAAAATCCAATGCATGGTTATAGGATGGGGGAGACTTGTCTTAGCAGTAGTATGTGTGAAAAGGATCTAGGGGTCTTAGTGGATCATACGCTGAACATGAGTCAACAGTGTGATGTGGGGGCTAAAAAGGCAAATGCAATTTTGGGCTGCATCAACAGAAGTATAGTGTCCAGATCACGTGATGTGATGGTATTGCTTTACTCTGCTCTGGTAAGACCTCACCTGGAGTATTGTGTTCAGTTTTGGGCACCACATTTTAAGAAGGATATAGACAAGCTGGAACGGGTCCAGAGGAGGGCGACAAAGATGGAGAGGGGTCTGAAGACCAAGTCCTATGAGGACAGGTTGAAGGAGCTGGGGATGTTTAACCTGGAGAGGAGGTGGCTGAAAGGTGATATGATCACCATCTTCAAGTACTTGAAGGGCTGTCATATAGAGGATGGTGTAGAATTGTTTTCTGTGACCCCGGAAGGTAGGACCAGAACCAATGGGTTGAAATTAAATCAAAAGAGTTTCCGACTCAACATTAGGAAGAACTTCCTGACTGTTAAAGCGATTCCTCAGTGGAACAGGCTTCCTCGGGAGGTGGTGGGCTCTCTCTTTGGAGGTTTTTAAACAGGCTAGATGGCCATCTGACAGCAATGAAGATCCTGTGAATTTAGGGGGAGGTATTTTTGAGTTTTCTGCATTGTGCAGGGGGTTGGACTAGATGACCCTAGAGGTACCTTCCAACTCTATGATTCTATGATATTGGATAGAATGCTTTCATACAGCCAAAAAGTCCTTCACAGCCTGAACAATTCTTTTTTCTCTCCTTTCAGCAGCTCTCTAAAATGCAGTTTCAAGTTTGGTAAATTTGCATAAATATAAAGCAGTTTAAGGATTTAATGTGAAAGCAGTTGAGATGAAGCTAATTGATGTTTCTGTCCAAACTGTAGCCTGTTTAATCCCTGGCTCCTGAACACAGGTGCATTCATTGGCAGAGAGGAAAGAATACAACTATCCATGCAGCTGGCCTATGTTTACCTCTGGTCTCCCCTCCAGCCTCACTTACTAGCATTCCACTTCAGTGTGAGCCTGAGGGAACCTATCTCCTGGGATCCATCTCTTATTCTACCCTTCAGCAACAGATATGTTGTAGGCTGAGAGGGAGTTTTTCCAGATAAAGTGTAGGCTTGATCTGTACATTATTCTGTTTTGTTTAGACAATAAAAACCTGGCTTACCACTTGGATCCATTCAAACAGGAAAGCCAGACTTTACATTTTTGGGAGTGACATACTTTTTTCCAAGAGCCTTGGAAGTGACCCCAGCCAGCATGGCATGAACACAGGCAGCAGCAAGGGATCGGGGGGTGCCACTTAGGGTTGCTGCTTGCTTCCCCCACCCTTCTGACACCCTAGGCAATTGCCTAAGTCTGCCTAATGAGCAGACCAGGCCTGTTGGAGAGCACTCTGTGTTATAAGAGACAGCTTTGCCTGAGCAAGAGAAGCATCAGGAATAATTCTGCAGTTTGTTTTTGTGCCTTAGGTCCTTCCAGTACTAGGAATACAGGCCTATTCAAGATCTCATAACCACTGAGCTTGTCTCACCTTTTCCATAGGGGCATTCCTGTTTATCAACACTGTGCATGCCCTACAGGTTTGTAATTAAGGGTCTCAAAGATGTTCTTAGCCAAAGGACAAGCCATTCATTGCAGCTGCACACTACTTCAGCAGGTTAACTACTTGATAGTCCTTGCAGGTCCTGCAGTCAGTCTGTGTCAAAAAGATTGAGGGGAGGGGGCAACACACAGCCATTCATCTTCTGCCTTTGCGTTTATTACCTCATTGCACAGCTGACCCTCGGCACATCATAACTATGGATCACATGTTATTCAGGCTAGTGTGGGGGCAAAGGAAAACAAATTATTCCTTTAAATCAATCTGATAGAGGCAAGGATAAGCAACTGCCAGAATGTTTTCATGATAGCTGGTGATGAGTTTATTTTTGCCCCCTTTCCTAGACCACAGCTGTAGATACTGGACATTTGTGCTCCATAAAAAAATAGAAATATGGTGCTCATTTGTGACAGAATGCAACTCCAAATAACAGAATTTTCTGTGTCAGGAGCCAAAGCACCTCCTCTCAGTTGATAAAAGAAGACAGCCTCAGTGATTAAAATAACCTCTAAAGTGTGCTCTTCGTTGGATTAAAGTGCTTTTGCCCTCAGGAAGAAGAGAGAGCTACCACCACCATTTACCATTGTGCCCAGTAGCACCTCTTGCTGGGGCTTTAATGAGAATAGGCTTCACTAGGTCCCCAAGCCTAGCTAGGCTTCCAAAGGATAATCATTGTAGAATTTAAACTATCATGAGTAAAGCAATAATTGCCATGATGATATTAATAAAGCTGATAAGGTCGCCAACCTACAAGTGGGGCCTGGAGCTATCCCAGAGTTAAAACTGATTTCCAGGCTACAGAGACCAGTTTCCCTGGATACAATGAAAGGCTGGAGTGGGGGGGTTAAGCTCAAAGGCATTATATCCAGGTTCTACTCTCAAATCTCCAGGAATTTCACATTCTGCAGCTGGAAACCCTAGAAGCAGTTAACAAAACATTTTTTCCAATACCCAGGGTCACTGCCATCTGCTGCTGCAGAATTCCCATTACCTGCAATTATTGGGAGATTCAAACTGTTCATATCACCTTCCTTGAGATCTTCCAACTTCATATGTGGAGTCTGCAATATATGGCTCTGTAGTTATGCTCTGGCCCATGGCTCCCAAGGGGCCTGCTCCAAATATTATTTTCTCGGGTTACAAGTACATTGTTCTAACAACATGCATGAAATGTCTTCACTCAAGGAAATATTTTACCTTGCCCACCTGCATACTTTTTATACAAAACATCATCCAAGAAATACAGTGTGTATGTGTAGCATCTCTATTCTGCTATTCAACCCAGAGGTTCATAATGGGATTTTAGAAAGCAACCCACTGAGACAGGCTAGGAAGTGAAATAACTTGCCCAAGACTATCTAGTATTCCTCAGGGCTTCATAGTGGGAATTGCATTTGCCTATCCTTTAAGTCCAGCACCATAGCCACTAGGGGTGTGCATTCAGTTTGACTGAACTGAATAAAACCCCAAATAAGAGCTGATTTGGCTGTATTCAGCCCCAAATAGAGCCGGATCAAATTATCTAATATTATTTTGGGGTGACTACTGCTGGCCAAATACTGCTGAATACTAATTCAACAGTATTCAGCTCCATTATACCCTATGGGCCACTGAAGTCAATAGCAAAATAGGCAGCTGAGGACAGAGGGTTTGAGATAGAGGCCCCAAAATTGCAGGGTAGCTGCAGGAGCCTCTCCCCAACAGAATCCCCAAGTTTCAAAAAGTTTACACCTGGGGTTCCAATTCTAGGGGCACCCAAAATTGGCCCTTTTCCCCTATGGTGGGGGCAAAGCTTTCAGTTCCGGTCCCCATGCTAATTAGAGCAGGAAAAGTGACTTGGGGGGCAGAGGGTTTGAGGGAGGCACCAAATTTGCAGGGCTGCTTCAGGAGTCCATCCCCATAAGAACCCCATGTTCCAAAAAGATTGGACCAGGGGTTCCTATCCTATGGGCACCCAAAGAGGGTCATTGTTCCCTATGGTGGGAAAAACTACCTCAAGCAGCAGTCAGATTCTCCTAGAGAATCTCTGCAGAGGAAAGTCAACTGTGGTGAGGGTGCTTGCTTGCAAGGAGCATATCAGTACTTTGTGCCCAGCAGAACAAGTGCCACCGTGGCAGTGACAGTGCAATACACAGGACCTTAATTCAAATTAGAGAATCACTCTGATTCACAAATTAGGGTGGGGCTTTCTGCAGGGACTGCAGCACAGGACCAGTGCATTGAATGCACTAGTGCCAAGCAACAGAGTGACATCTATGCCATCCTCGGATCCTTGAAGAAAAAGTAGGATATATATATTTCTAAAACTTGAAGTGTCTGGTAAAGATAGACTGATTCCACAGTTGCTATTGCTCTGCTCCCGGGCTTTTGCTTTCATCAGACCATGCAATGCATTTCTCATCAGTTGCTACACAGGCGCATCTTGACCTGTGGTTCCTTCCAGTTCTCCCTGTGCCTTCCGAATCTTGTTTTTTTAGTGATCGGGAAGGCACAGGGAGAATTGGAGAAAGCCATGGGTCAAAATGTGCCCACACAGCAACTAGTGGGGAATTCATGGCTTGATCCAACAAAAGCAGAAGCCCAGGGGCAGAGCAACAATGACTGTGGAATTGGTAATAGGCTGACAGAAAAGTTCAAAACCAAAATATTACAACAGAAAATTAATTCAACCAATATTTGTTTCCAGCGCATAACGTAGCAATATCCATTAGTCCAACATGCCCACATATCTCCACAAATGTTGGACATACTTTTTCAGCATATTATTCACTGGCTCCATGATGCAAAAGCAGTACAATAATATGTGTGTGGCCAAATGTTCAATAGGTATACGCATTAGATGTGCTCACAAAATAAGGTACTGAAGAGTACCTTGTAGAGTAAGTGTTCTTGTTAATAATGAATACAGTCAACTGATAATGTGAAATGATGTGATTTGTTTCCACATTGCCAATGAAAAATAACTTAATGAGAATAGTAGAAAGGCACTGGTTAATATTTTATTTTGTAAAGCAGAATACTAAGCCAAATGTACACTTTTTAGGTTGCCACTGAGACAGCAGAACTGATTTAAGCAGCAAGGGAGTTGTGTGTGTCAGTGGACATTTTCATCATATCACAATGCTCAAGGCATGCAAATTCAGAGGACAGAGTGAAAATGCAAAAATTTCTTTGTCCACAGGTTCAATATTCCAAGAAGCATAGAAGTCTGCATATGCTAAACAGCTGTACGAAAGGCTGGACTCATTTCAGTATGTTGCTGTCTCAACATTCTATCATCTGAACATTCTATTTATCATGAAATCAAGACAGTTATTCCATCTGTTTGAAGTTTGCCAAAAGAATGTTTCTGGAAAGAAGCAAAATCTATCTAAATTTCAGCAGGGAAATCAGATGTAAGAACAGATGAGTTTCAAAAATTGTCTTCATCTTGAAGCCATTGAAAGTTTGTGACTGATTTTTGTACATCCAAGCCATTTGATTTCTCCTTTTGCAAGTTTACTTTCTGTCAACAAGTTACAAACTGTTGTCTGGGGAAGAAAAGCTATCTGAGAGAGGTGAGAAAAAAAGAGAGGAGTTCAAATACCAGAAAAGAGAGAGTCATCCTCTAGAATCTAACCCATCAGCATCCCAAAACACAATGACCCTAATTCATATCCCTCTGCCTTATCTATTCATTTTCACCCCTCCTCCTTCCCTGCCCATTCTTAGGCCATCAAGTTGTCTGATGTCCTTAGGCCTCTACTCCTCTTATCTTTCTCCCCCTTGTTCAGAGTAATAACTCAGGGAGTATCTTTTAGAAGTAAGTGAAATGGCTCCTATAGTTCACAACAAACAGCAATGTCACCAGCCATTACTGAGCAGTTGCATTCCAATCAGTTGGTTCTGCAGAGAGCTCCCCATATCAAGCCATTTATTATCATACTGAATTGCTCATTTTGGGGTTCACTGAAAAGCCAATCATGGGAAGCAACCCTTAGAATGTTTCCTGGCTGTAGGATTCAATTACAATTGAGAAATAAAGTTAAACAAATGCTATTAGGGAGTCTTCACCCTACTGGCTCAAGCAAGTTAAATAGCCATGTAAGGTTTCAAATGACACTATTCACACTGTATGATGGGAAGCTGTAAGTGACCTTGAGCATGCAATAATTCTTCCACACACTGCTGACTATACCAAACCAAGCAGCACTCCTCCACTGCCAGAACACTTGGGTGTTTTAGTTTACAGCTGCATGCAAAGGAAGGCAATCTGAGCAAAGATGCCTGACAGGAAGCCACTCAGACATAACAATTACTCAACCTCACTAAGTTTTTTTTTTTTTTAAACTTTAAAAACTTAGGCTTTTCAAATGACATCTTTTCACCATATATCATTGGGGAGGTATTTTTCCTGCTGATTCTTCTTATGAAACAAACATATAGGAAGCACTACAGTTTTTTTCCATGGTCTGTAGAAGAATAATGTAAGCCGTAAGATCAAAATATGGTAGGATATATCCTACCACTCTGTTCAGCTTAGGATGCCATCTTAGTAGTTCAGGATTGCAACAAAGGCTTCCATCACCACATCTCAAAGTGACATATCTCTGAAAGGTTTACAAGCCAGGCACAGAGGGCAAACTATCCCCTGGTATTAGTATCCACAAGATTATTGCCTCCAGATATCAGGGTGACATTGACATATGGAAGAGCCTCAGCATAAACTCTTCCCATTACCACTCACATAACATGGGAAAGTGACTGGCAATTCACAGATTGTTTAGAACACAACATGCTAGAATACATAATGAGTGCATTGAGATCAGCTGTTGTTTTTTTTTCTGTACAAATTCATCTATATGTGACATAAGCTTGGTTCTTAGCCTGGCACACGATGGGATTTTAAATAAGTAAATCTTACACTCTGTTGAATAGAGAGAGCTTAAGCAAACACTGCATGTAGTTGTAAGGATGACCAACCTCCAAGCACTCCAAGATGTTTTATAACTTCAACTTGCTGCTTTTCACTACTGCTGATCATCTAATTGAACAGGAGTCCCACCTATCAGAGCAATATATCCTGGCTCTATCATCTGTCTTGATTGCTGCAGTGTCCTTGCTTAGAACTCCAGCTCTGCAGCAGCTGTCTCACAGAGGATTCTTCATTGAACACTCTGATTGCAACAGCCCCTAAGTGAGGCTTGGTGTCCTTCACCATCAAAGCTAGCATTTCTTTTCATTCCACATTCTCTGTGGATCTCCCTCTCATTTATTCGTTCAGCAGCTTCATTTGTCTCCTACTTGCTCTGGCACTCATTTTTCTCACTTTAACTCATAATTTTTCACAACCCTTGCATGACAGATTTCCATTGCATCATGTGAAACTCTTGAAAGTAATTTCAGACTACTTAGCAGCATAGAAAGAAAGAAGGGAGCACTGAACATATTCCTGCAGCCATCAATGCTCACACTTAAGGTTGCTGCTTTTGGGTCGGCTCCTCTGTTTTGCCTGAGCATTCTTCAATTTACATAGGACACTCCTTTCATCCAAATCCCCACAATGTTGGTAAATTTATAAGGGCAATTCAAATTTTATGCCTTAGCTCATTTATATGATCAATGACAGCAGATGAAATTAATTGTAAAACTATTTGCTGTCACCACAAAATTAATTACAGTGTGAAGTGTTGATGTCACACTTTTTCTGGCTAACCACAGAATGAACGATACTGAGATGCAATGCATGCTCATGGAAAGCCATCACTTATACAGGAAAATAAGACATCCTAAACATCTTATTAGATAGCAAATAAGAGAGCTAACCTTTCCCCTGCCAGTAGTGCACAGACAGCAAGAGTCCCTGTATGCAGAGGCACCACAGACCAGGTAGGCAGCTGCTGTCAAGCCTGATCCAGCCTGCAAGAGCAGCAGTCTGCAAAGTACCCCCCTGATGCACTATTAACATGTGAGGTGCATTTCTGTGCAGCATTTGTCTAGTCACCCAATTCCCAACTGCCTTTGTACACAAGGTGTTCATGCCCAGAGCATGCAAATGGTCCATGCAGCCATAATCCAACTATTGAGCAAGAGCTTGTGAAGAACTCTTGTGGCAAAGGGTTTTTTCCTGACCTAGTGAAGAATCTTATTGCACAGTCTAGTTTATTGGACAAGCACACATTGCTAGAACCCATACAAATGAACTAGTTAGTGTAGGACAGAAGAGATTGGCAACAGAATCCACTTGCTCCTCTATTGCTCAATAACGTTGTATTGGGGCTAATCAGAGACTTTTCACAGCTGCCAGGCAACATACCTGTGGCAAGTTAGAAGACAGTCAAACATGGTCAGCAGGATGCTTTTCTGACAAATTCAAGAGCTTGTATAAGACCCAATTTTCTAACTTATAAAGGATGCTCTCTGCCATCAATCCCTAGTCAGAGTAAGGAGGTTACTTACTCTGAAACTCAAAAGCAATCACTTCCTTTTTTCTTGTCAGGGGGAAGCCAGGTTCTGTTGGCCAAAGATGGCACTCATTCTTTCCCTCCCCCTTGATTCCAAAAAGAAAGGAAGTCTTTATACCTATCACAGCTTCTGTCATGAAGCACACACAGACAGTGTACAGTGGAACAAAAAATCAAGGAACTGTATTTACTCCACCAACCACAGAAAACTGAAATAGATGGACGAGAACTGATTAAACAAAAGAGTCTGTGCCATTTTTTTTTAAAGTCACTATACTATTAAGGGTTTTGTAAAAATCTGTGGTACAAGAGAGCAAATGCAATCCTAAATATCAGCAGCACAGCTGTAAGTTATGGGAAATAAGTGACAGTTATAAACTTACTGCTTCCAGGAAAATACTTCATTCAAAACAAATTTGACAGATCAAGTTTGTTTGCAATGCAGAACTGTCCTCCCAAACCCCATGTGTCCCTGTGAACCTCAATTACTTCTTTGATTTTGGCTCTTCCACAGAGACCCCCTAAAAGGGAAGTGATGAATGCGGTCCTGTCAGGCTTCAGTCCCTTGGTGGCCTTGAATCCATCCTGTTATCTGTTACACTGCCAACCATGACAGTGATGAACACAAGGCAGGCAGCTGACGACACCCCTATTCATTACCCAAAAGCAGAGGAGAAAGGATTAAGCCTGCCAGCCTCCAATGCTTCACTCAGATCCATAGAGTAGCCCTTTGGAAGACTTGATTAAGGAGAAGCAGATGAAGAGGCCAATTTCTACTTCTGAAAGGGGGGAAATTTTAAAAAGGAACATTCCTCAGACCTACCAGAACACTAAAGGATAAAAATCCTACTTTTATGTATGTTTCCTTATTGGTAATAAGTATATGTTCTTTTAATATAAATATAAAACTGAGATACAATTATGATTGCTGGGCATCATGGCCAGCATTCTTTTTGTGTCTGTTGCATTCTAGTGTTGATAGGACTCAACATTTCCATTATTTCCTTGCTCCCTCTTGGAGAAATATATGGTTCATCATATTACCACTAATCCCCACTGTTCATTTTAACAGAGATAAAGTACCGTGGTTGATCCAGGGAGTCAGGAAACCCACTTTTTCTTCTTGGCCATATACTTTAAAAACCCAAATGAAAACAATGCTATAATTCACAATAATGTAAGCAATACCCTAAAAATATCATATGATCATTAGGGTAACTATCAACCCCTTACAGGAAGCATTTTTAACCTGTATAAAAACAGTTAACAACAGGATGAAAAAATCCAGGCACTCAGTAGCCTGTGGTACATACGAACTGGCACCTGGTGATTAGCATCTTCCTTGTTGAAAGCTATAACTTCCAGATCAACTTCATCCCTGACATCTGTCAACAGAGCACTGCCTGAAAGGAAGAAGTTTGTGCAGGGGAATATACGAGAATGCACCAGTATGGCCCCTAGGTTTTGCAAAAATGGATGCATCCTTTGATAAACAACATGCCCAGGTAACTCAACATCTCTGTACCTTTGTGTTTGTCCCTATTGCATGGCCCATCTTGAAGCACATTTTGAAAGGTGCCGTATGTTGGCAGATGTTCCAGTCAATATGTTCATTAGTGCATTGGATTGCACATAAAACAGTAATCTGACAGACTGTCATAGGTGTATCACAAAACAGCAATCATACTGAAATCTTGATGCCTATTTATAAAAAAAAGATTTATAAAGGGCTGTCAACATATATCTCACTAAACCCTCCTCCCTTCTGTTTTGATGCTTTCTACTTCTTTTGACATATTCTGCAATGTTCCTCTTTTCTCTCCTCAAGCATGAAAAGTGTCATGAGAACTTATTCTGGCTTGTTAATTGTTCAGAGTGCTGAAAACATTTTGGCATAAAACAAATAAAAATGCAGTTTGGGATGCTGTTGCTTTTCGGTGCAAAACTGTATGTTTCTACAACTCTTAGAAATGCAGCAGCCATATGGAATTCTGGTGGCTGCCTTCTATTTTTCTGTATTTTCTCTTCACACAGTTGGAGTTAATTACTGAGAATTAAATAAGAGTAGTACCACATCAGAACTGATTTAGAAATTGTGATCATGGCAAAAGAACCAGATGTGAACACAGCATGGAAATTTGTCTGTTTTATTTCCTTAGAATATCTATAGGCTGGGGGAGGGCTCCAGGGGAGGATTTCCACAGACAAAAGGCAGTGTAATTTTCCTGACTTCCCCTTATAATATCTCTGGGGGTCCCCTATCAGGAGCAGAATTTTGGGAGGGCATTTGAGGTTTCCTTATAATATTTATTTTAGATTAGTTTATTTTTTATTTTAGATTTAGACTTTCAATTTTGTTTTGATTAGACTTTACAGGCATTTACTTCACCCACCTATTCACATCTCTTAACACTCAGAAGACATTAAATGAAGACACAAAACAGAGAGCCTTTTTAAAACTAGGGGTTTGGGGCAGAATATACGCAGCGTGTTAAGGGAATACAACTTTGCAGGATCTTCATACATTGATTTGTGAGAGTTTTTATAATAGTTTTGCTTGGCTTTACACCAATATGCAATGTAGTGCACTGCAAGAAAGATTAATCCTGGTCAAGGTGCACTAGAGAATAATTAATTACTCAGTTGTGAATAGGGGTGTGCATTCAGCTGTATCCAAGCAGACAAAATTCTCCAAAAAAACCCTCACCAATTGTGATTCTGCACTTGATATCAGTCCTGTTGAGTGGGCATTTGCCACCATGGCACTGGGTTCTGCTGCTGGGCACTAGTACATGGCACTGGTTCTGCTGTCCTTGTAGAAATGCCCCCCTCAGTTTCTACTTCAGAGATTCTCATATTTTACCTTAGTCCTGTTGCGATTTGGCACATTCTGCTGGGCACATTGCAGTGGTTCTGTTGCTGGCCCTGCAAAAATGCCCACCCCCACACACACCTCACTTTCTACTGCAGAGATTCTTTGGGACATTCTGCAGAGCTTGTATTGCCTTGCTATTTTTCCTCCACTGGAAACAATGGAGGATGGCAGCACCTTCTTGGGGTGCCCATAGAATTGGGCCCCCTGGTCCAATCTTTTTGAAACTTGGGGGTTCTTTTGAGGGGAGGCTCCAGCAGCTATGCTGTGAATTTGGTGCCTTTACTACAAAACTCCTCCAGACCACTGAATATACCCCAGGATAGATTCGCCATTGACTTTAATGATCCCCATATGGTATAATGGACCCCCAAAAAATTCAGGATTCCTGAATATTACTAAATTCAAATACCATACTGGTATTGGGATTCAGGAATAGCAGAAAATACCATTTTTTTCTGGTCCAATATACCCAAATTAAAAAAACAACAATTTTTTCCTTGCATACCCTAAATTGTGAATTACTGCTTCCCCCAATCACCTGAAAAATCAACGGTTGGTTTCTATTTCTTAAAACCAACTTCCTGCACTGTGTTTGAAGCTTTGAAGTCTGACTAATCTGAGTCCATTTCCATCCTTTTTTCACCACTATATATAAACTTTGGTATTTGCAATCTTTCAGTAAACTGGCAGACAAGAATGAACTGTCAGTGTTACTGCTGGAGCAAAAGACGCCATCAATCCAGTTATTAGAACTACCCTTCTTTGAGCTAATCAAAAGTACAGTAGCATCTGAAACTCCAAGGGACTCACTCCAAAGTTGGCAGACCTTCTAAAGAAATGACTCTGATCAATGGTCCAAACTAATCAAAAAAGGTGGAATGTTTCACAGCCTGCAGCTCAATTACAAGGATGATTCACTTTGGAGGGCAAGAGACCTGAAAATGGAAATAATCCAAGCAAGGGGAGGGGGGGACAAATCACACTGCCTGGGAAAGAACTAGCAGAAAGGAAAATGGCAAGCAATAACTTTCATTTAGTCCAATCTTTTACTTTCTAGAAACATTCCAAATACTATATTGATTAATAAAAGAGGCGGGAGTTCAGCGATAGTAATTAATATCAAATAGTATCTATTTCTGTGGAAAGATAATGAAATGTAAAACATTGAATGAAATGCCAATACAAATAATATCTAACAATGATAGAGAACCCAGACACTACCATAGCAGAAGGAATATGAAGCTGGCCCTCTCTCCAAATTCCCAGATTCTCCCTGTCCTATATAAACTCACCTTTTAGGGGCCCAAGGTCTGTATCATAAACCAGACAAGGAGCTGCCTTTGTTGCTAAATTCCCCAGGCTTGAGGGATTGGGTTTAAAATATGCACACATGAGGAATTTTTTCCCCAAGACTCCTACGGGAATGTCCTGCTTTGCTTTTCTCTCATTCTCTAGAGTTTCTTTGTCTGTCAGAATGTATCTCCATTTGTTTTCAGAGTCAGTTTTTTACTTGCTCTAGACTTCTGCTTTAAGCACATGAGAGGTCTGTCATAGGCTAACTAGTGGGGCCCTGCTGAGGAAAAACCTGAAAATGAAAGACAGGCATGCAAAAAAAGAAAGAAAGAAAGACAAATGGAGCCTGGAAGAAAGCATTTGTTAAACTTTAAGTCCAAAGTACCTTTATTTTCTCATCTAGGGTTTTTTCCCCCCTCTATGGGTAACTTTCATCATAAGAAAGAAATTTCAGGGACCCCTTGAAAGTTTCAAATATATAATGATTGATGGCTGGTCAAAAGAAACATTCAGAAAGCAATAAGCTGAAAAAGGGAGGAATGTGGCAAGCCAGCCTCAGGATTGCCTAACAGTGCCTTTCAAATTTCTTTCATCACATCATTTCTTCTGACTGTAAGCACTGCGGGGTGAGAACAAGCAAGGACTTTGTGGAATACCTGGAGCTGCCACTATGTAATCCATACTGCCTACATTCGCAACCAGAGGATAAAAGATTTAAAGAAAGAGAAACACAAGGACTAGTTTGGCAAAAGAAACAGAAAGAACAGTGAGATCTATGGAAACCCATTGGGAGTGTCCTGGATATCTCTTTGATGAAAGATTGAGAGTGCTTTGAACAACAACAGAAAAAGACTTTATTGAAGCAAAACCCAATAGAAATGGTTAGGGACTGAAGTTGGTAGGGCCATTTTTCAGGGTTGTTTTTCTCTTCCTTTTTATGTATTTATTTTTATATTTCTCCACATGCTAAGTCAGGACATGCAAACAAAATTAACTCATTGTGCTCACCAATAACACGTCTTGCTATTCTCATCTCATGTAGCATAACAGATAAGCACAGAAGTCCCAGATCTTCCAAGATCTCTTTTAAACTCATACCGTATTGGAACATCTAGATGACCTTTCTTTGGGATTGGTGTGGCTTAGACCAGGGCCACTCATTTATAGGTTTTTCAGGCTCATCAGTGCACCTTTGAGAACTGTAAAATATACCATGATTGAACTCTTTAGGAACATATACTAAAGACAATATAAACCCTGATTAATCCTACTGTATGTAATAGGCTGGTTGCCCCATTCTTTGCTTTAAAATAATATTTTTGTTTGAGGAGGCCATGCTGTTGACCTGGCAATGCTTTGTGGCTACTTTCTCACAGTACTACCACTATAGACCTGGAGTTGGTTTGAAACATCTGCTAAAGCACATTACTGCTCACCAGGTCCTTTCTATTCAGCTAAGAGACAGAACAAGATGGAAGCTGTATTAGTCTGTCTGTAGCAGTAGAAAACAGCAAGAGTCCAGTAGCACCTTTACCACTAACAAATTTGTGGCAGGATATGAGCTTTTGTGAATCACTGCTTAGTTCTTCAGATACAGCTAGAATGTGAGTCCATCTGTCCTCTGTATTAGAAAGTGGAGTGATTTCAGATGCAAAATGACATTAGCAGGCAAATAACAATAGCAGGTGAGTGACAATAGCAAATGTGATTGGATTAGGTGAAATATGCAGAGGGGTTGTAGGCAAGGGGAAATTCCAGGAGTCCTGATCACTCTTTTAAATGAGTGCCCATTCACTTTGGATAATGAGTCAGAACCACGCAATGAACCAAAAAGGCAGTCAGCAATATCTCTGGGTTACAGCAAACCAAATGTTCCAATAATCTGAAAAAAGTCTTCACATGGCTAAAGCCTAATATTCCCACAAAGTTTTTCTTTCACCCTTACCAGCAATTAAATAACCTTTTTTAAAAAAATCATTTTCCCCATGTAAAACATAAGGAGCAAAGAGATGTTACCTATCCACCCTGAACAAACTTTGAGTCTAGTGTCATCTTTAACACCAACAGCAGAAAGCAACAACAGTTGCTTCCTGCTCCCTGGTAATCTGACCATCCTTCTAAAGAAAAGGAGGAGCTACCAGCTCCACCTGAAGTGGTGATAAGAATGCAGGAGGGAGGGAAGGAAGGAAGGAACTCTCAGATAATCTTGATCTTGCAGCCTGCAGCATAGCTGCTAGGCTGCTTGGATCTGTTTGCCCACCAGGGCGGGAAGAGACGGAGTTCACCCGTTTGGGCGTGCTCTGCTGGGGGCGGGGTTTAGCCGCGTTAACGGCTAGCTCCCCGTCCCCTCGTGTCAGTCCCTCGTCGATCAGCCCTCCCACCCGCCCTGTCTGTTATGTAGGCATTGCTGGTTGCCTCATTTGGGGAGCCAGGTAGGAATTTTTTATGCCCCGGTTGATTGGCTGGTGCTGGTGTGCGTTTTTTGCCTACCCTGCATAGCAGTGCAGTGGATTGCGGAATTGGCTTGGGGAAGGTGCCTTTAAATAGGTGGTCACTTTAGTTGGCAGGTTTTAGGGGTTTAGGACACTATGCGGCTAGGGGAGGACTGTGAAGCATCCCCCTTTTGGGGGATTTTGGGGTCTGGCATGATCGACCTTGGGGTTTGGAGACCCGGGTTTGGAGAATGCAGACTGTCCAGGAGGCTCGGCTAGAGGGTGCCTTTCTGCTGAGACGTGCGTCTGGGTTTGGGCCCTCTGGTGCGGGCCTCCCTGCTGGGCCTGCCTGGAGGGAGCTGAGTTGCTCAGCTCCGGCTGGGGGGCTGGGTCTCTCGCCCGTTAATGGCAGGGGAGCGGTTGCGGTGACCCCTAGCCCTGGCCAGGCTGCTGGTGGGGTGCCCTTGCTGTTCATGTTGTGAGTTAATAAAGTGGCCCAATTTTATTCCAATGCATTGTGTCCGACTCTTTATTCCGACCTTGGTGGGCAAAGATCTTTCAAACTATGTACTATTTGATTATTTTTAAATTGGAGATGCCAGGACTGAATCTGGGACCTTCTGCATGCATATTTTATGATCTGCCACTGAGCTATATATCCACCCCAGTTCTTCCAGGGGAGCCTGCTGACACCACCCAAAGAAAGAGGGCTGTACAGTGGTTGGCCATAGTAATACCATGGGACCTTGGCTACTGTCCGATGAAGCCTATGCCTATTGGACTGCAATACAAAAAGAGATGGAATACCAGCCCCCTTTGCACACATGAAGCAGTTCCCCTACACATGAGAAAAATAAACAAAAAGAAATTAACTAGTCTGCATACATACATTGTTCCTAGCAGCACCAAATAAGATGAAAATAGTAGCCAACATAGATAGATCAAAAACATAAAAATAATATATTTTGAATCTACTGGACTCCCTAACTTTATAGGATATGGTAATTCCCTGTTCAGCGTGAGTGGCAGATGTAATTTGGAATCCTGTATAGATTTTCATAATGCAGAAATTCCAGGGGGGAGGGAAATAGCATAAGACAACTAGCTGTTGAACCTACTAGATGCTAAGAGACTAGCAAACTGATCTAACAAAGCAAAAAGTACACGGTAAATGTATTTACAAGCCTTGCAGCATGAGCCTAAGCAAAGTCAGTCAATGGCTTAGAAGTGCGTAACTATGCTCAGGGTTGTATCATTGGTTACTTACTGGGCCAGTGCCTAATAAAGGTAAATAGCCAAAAACAAGTTATCCATGTGCCCAGAACTATTCCAATTAATCTTAATAGCCATGTAATTCTTCAGGGTAATTTCTCTCTCACTAGCAGGAAGAGCAAAATAAGTTGCCCCAGGCACAGATTTAAATACAGGTCTCTAGCCAAACCATGCAACATTCCTTCACTCTCCCTCAAACAGCTTCTCAAATCCCAAACATAAATGGGAATATGAAACAGCATTTGTGGAATGGAATTCAAATTGGATGCCTGACACAAATAGGGATAATGCCTTCAGAAATTCATAGAACTTTAGAAAAGTAACAGATGACATGTCCTAGAGCAAAGCACAGCTGGGGGAAAAATGAAAAACTGACCTAGGAGAGCTAAGAAGGACCAACTATTGATGTATGGAAGAGTTCTCTCCAACTTATTCGGCCCCTTCCCAGCCGAGTGGTCCATCGACCGCTGAGGCTGGGGGCCGCACATTGCCTCCCCGCGCGGATACGAGGCAAATGGTGCTTACCTTAGGGAGAGGGGGCGTGGTGCTGCCTTAAGAGGCCGCTCCCGCCCCCCTTCCACGCAGTTAGAAATCCGCTCTTGGCCGAGCAGTCACGTATCAGCTGGCTGCCGGCTTGTTGAGAGCGGAGGGCTGCGGCTTTTTAGCCTTGCTCCAGCTACGTCTTCTTCTGCCGCCCAAGCGCATGCCGGCAGAGTGACCGGCTTTGAGGCTTTCGACGCGGCAGCGGGACGGTGACGGCAGAGCGTTAGAAGGCCGGTCGGGGAGGCCGGGGGCAGAGCGCGCTTGCAGCGGAGCAGGCCTTGGCCTCTGGCAATTGGGGCCCGCTTTACTGCGGTTGCCATCCCCCTCCCTCTTGTTTCTTCTCAAGTCTAGGGGGTGTGCGCGGCGGTCCCGTGTGGCGGGCGGTTCGCAAGCGGCCGGCAAGTGAGGCTTCTGCCTCGTCGTCATTCTTAGGGCCCCATAAAGCCCCGCCCGTGGTCACGGTCCGCTTCAGGCCTTGTTGGGCTGGGTGCCAGCGAGGTTTGGCCGTGTTAGGCGTGTTCCGGCGCGTTTCTCCTTTCCCCCCCTGCCCCCTTTTTTGCGATTAGCGTGTCGCACCCCCCCCCCTCCGTTGATTGTTGCTCCCTTTCAAGGCCAGTTAGTTAAGTGGTAGGCCGGCTGGTCTTGGTGGGGGGGGGGGTTGGACTTGGCGGTGTACGCCTCCACTGGGTCAGCGGGGGGGGCGCCCCCTGAATTGGGTACTGTGCCTTCCTCACCCTCCCCCACACGCATACCTGCCTTTTGCTGGGTGGTCGGGGGGTTTGCAAAGTAAAAAAAAAAAAAAAAAAAAACCAACCAAACAAACAAATATTTGGAATAACAGGAAAGAGCAGGCATGGGACCTCAGAAGGGCCGGGGCAATAAAAAAGGCAAGCAGCCTGCAAAGCGCCCTGCCAAAAGGCCAGCCCCCGAGCCGCTCCCTAATGCAGACAGCAACGAGGCCCAGACCAGGCAAGCTATTATTGACCAATTGACTGCCTTGGAGGAGGCGAGAGGTTTGCCCGGCCCTTCCGGTAGGGCCGCCGGTCTTTTAGGTTCTGACAGGGCCGCCACCATTGCTTTTCAAAAGGAGGTGCTGGCTCGTCTTTCTGTGTTGCAGGGAACGGACGGAACCAGTGCCGTGGCGAAGGAGAGAGTGTCGCAGGATAACGAACAGCTGGCAGTGGAGGCGCCTGCGGTAGGCAATGGTAGGTTACCCGTGCTACAGCAGGGGGTGACGTGGCCCCTGGGCCCGGGAGTGCCCAACCTAGCTTCGGGTCCTAGGCCTGGAACAGGTGCTCAGGCTGTGCAGGCCAACTATTTGAGTGCAGTTCCACCTATGGGGCGGCAGGCGGCCTTTGGTTTTCTTCCTTATGCAGGTATTTCCTTTTCGTCTCCCGCACCTGATGGCGTTTGGTTGCCTTGGGGTTTCGCCCCTGGGAGTAGCGGTTCCGAAGGCGGCTCGGGGACCAGCGGTCCTGGACCGGCGACGGTTGTGTCTCCATGGGGATGGCAGCAATCCCCGTCCATGTCTCTACCGTGGGCCGGGCACCAGGGGTCGCTCTGGGGCTTCCCGCCACACCCCCCCGTGCCTTATAGCTCACTGGAGTTTCAGGCTTTGCCTTTTGGGGACCCGGCCATGCCTTTGGGTGACCATCTTACAGCTGCTACTCGCGAGAAAATCCTTAAAGGTGAATACGTAGACGTATTCAGCCTCCTCTACAGGGAATTGGAGAAAAAAATCTAAGGAGGAGCTTGATGAGAAAGATAAAGAAAAGCTCAGGCGCCGGAAAGTGGATAGGACATGGGCAAACTGGTTGCCCGGTTTCCTTATTTATGCTGGCGTTATCGCCAGGGCCCAGCCATGGAGAGCAGCCCCATTATTCCAGTATTGCGATATTATATACCGCGCATATAATGACTTTGCTGGTGGGGCTTGGCTCCAGTATGATGAACAGTTCCGCATGCGGGCAGCTGTTAATCCTGGTCTCCAGTGGGATCAGATAAATCAGCAGCTGTGGCTGCAGCTCATGGCGCCCGCAAAACCTAATGCTGGTGAGCGTTCGGATAGTGGCCACCTTGTCCAAAAGACATCGTCATCAGCTGTTACAGGCGCCCGTGCAGCCGCAGGGCAGTCGATTCAGCCGCGGCTGCTTTGCTGGGAGTTTACCTCCCATGGCTCGTGTACCAGGAAGGATTGTAAGTACAAGCACGAGTGCCCGATCTGTGCGGGTCCCCACGCCTTAACAGCCTGTACTAGGCCCAAACAAGGGTGGCCTAACAAGCAGGCAGGCTGCGGGCCGGGGCAGCACCCTGGTAAAAAGTCCCGGCCCCATTCGCCTGATGGTTCTTAGGCAATTACGGTTCTACCTGTTTGATGAGTTCTTATTTGGATTTAGAACTTGCATATATTGGGCCTTTTGGTCTTGCAGTTTGATTTTACCCCTATTTTTACGGGGCAACGGTAAGGCATTTTGTTATTCATTCTTGTTCAGCTGGTCTAATAGTTCTTTCTTCCAGGTGCGGTGTCTGGTGGCAGGGGGAAGGATCCTATACCGGCCACAGCATTGTGCTGGGCGGCACATCAAGCCCGATGGATGCCGATCGGATCGCAGCCGGGCCTTGGCGATGAGCTGAGATTTCACGGCTGGGCCGTCGTAGTATAGGTGGCCTGGGCTCCTGCCCCTGTTTGTCGGGGATTTGGGAGCCCTCTCCCACGGTATTGGCGTAATGCTTTGGGGGATGATGACTTTTGTTGGGGTCGGCCATGCTGTCGCGCCAGGTTGGCGGTCAGTTGGGGACCTGGTGCCTTTGTGCACGCTGATAAGGGCCAACAGGCCTTGCGCAAACCCCTCAAGGGGTCTCCCGGGCTTACGTTCCTCTTTTTCTCATTTTTCCAGCATGTCGGAATGGTACAGAGTGGATGTGTCCATCCGTCAGTGAGGGGCCACGAGCTAATTTTAACTGACTTGCGGCAAGGGCTTTTCGGGTTTTTGTTTGGGGTACAGCGGCCTAAGCAGAGGCTTGGCGCTGTCTGTGGCAGTTTGTGCTTGGGATTATGTTTTGGGGATCGGTGAGCTCCCGTAGCATCGCGCCATTTTTGGTGCATGACTTCCCTGGGGGACCGCAAGCTGTACGGCCCAAGGTTGGCTCCAGGGAGTCTGTGGATCCCGGCACGCAGTGAGTGTCCGCATCCCAGGTTGCACGTATGTGGGGATGGCGGAGCTCAGGTGAGCGGTGATCATGATGCCGGGCCGGCCGGGTCTGAGCCGTTTGATTGGCTCACACCCGGGGCTTTGGGGGCTCGCCCAGTTCCAGGTCAAGGAGGTGGTCGGGTGGACCCCTGGCTTGTCCTGTCCCCAGTTTTGCCCTTGCCGTTAAGTTTAATAAAGTGGCCCTTTAATCCAATCTGGTGTGTGTCTCGTTATTCCGCCTGGGGGGGCAATTATATATGAACGGACAATTCTTCAGCTGATATTCAAGTAACAAGATGCCTAAGTTCCATCAACTGATATTGTTGCCACATTAGACTATTTCTTGCTTCTGGCTCAGACATTCATGTAACTAAGCAACACTTCTGATCCCTCAAAAAAATAAGTGTTCCCTTTGCATTAAAAAACCCAAATAAAAATAGTAGGGGGTTAAAAGAAAAATTAATTCCAGACAATCAGTAGTATGGAAAATTGTGTTGTTCTCTGTTGTAGGATAAAGGACACATGATGACACTCTGCATTCAGTTTCCAGAAGAAGGGTCACCTCCATTATCTCACGTGTCTCTAGTTTACATTTTTTCAATTAGAAGATAATCAGGATGCTATTATGACTAAAAATTGTTGAAATGACCTTTTGACTGCATTTGTTACATACTGAATCCTCAGGGGTAGTTTGAATGAAAGCATGACAGGAAAACCAGCCGAGTTAGCCTCATGATAAATAAGAACAATTATCACACTTATTATCTGATAATTTATGATATTCCATTAATCCATCACAAACACCTTCCTGATTCACGCCCAAAGCCCAAGTTCCCTTTTGTATTCCATGTTTATGCAATTTATTGCAGCTAAAGGGAACATAAAAGAACGGTTTATTCAATATAAAATTAGTTTTCTTCTGCATATGTGATCTTTTCAATCACTGCAAATGAATTACCTCTTTTACAGAAACAACAAATTGGTTTTCCTAACTAATTTTGATCATAAAGATAAAAGCAGATGTTATGATCTAGTTAAACATTTAGATCTCCAGGGAAAAAAATTGATCCAAATCTATTTGTTGGGGCATTTGTTTGTTTGTTTCCAGAGGAAAAAGGATTCTTATGGACTTTAGAAATTCTTAATTATATGTTAACACTGAAAAAGAAAACATCATCCATTATACTTCTCTTCAATATGAATACTCAGAACACTGACAACCTACAAGAAAATGTTGCAAAGAATACTGTTCAGATTCGTGAGGGTTTTATTGTCAACTTGTTCCATAACTAGAAAGAATCCAGTGTCCATCTAGCATGACAGACCACAGCACCTATGCAATACTTATGCAATTTAATTTATAGAAGACACCACTCAGAACTCAAACTCCTTAGGTTAGGCAGTCCTTGCTGGACAAGTCTTACCGCTGTATTTATTAAATTATAAATAATCACTTATTTTGCTTTTTCACAGCACACAGTGCTGTACCCTTTATATAGTACAACAGCCTTCTGGCAGCATAAGTATTTGCTTTTCAGTACCAGTTTTCTCAGTCAGGGCAGATAGCTCCACAACTTTAGATGGAAAGCTCCTTGTATCTAGCCCTAAGCCTTCATCTGTTGCAACTGCCTGGTGAGTCTTCTGTAACTCAGTGCCTCCCTCCCCACCTCCAGTGGGTGCAAAACACAATCCTTTATTTCCTACTTAAAACCTCATTCCCTTGCCTTTACTTCTGTAGTATAGGTGATTTCAACCTTCCCAGCCCTGCTGTTCTGGCTCAAAAATCTCTGTTCTGAGTTCACTTTCCTTCATATCAATCAGGGTTCTTTATTTTTGTGCCACTTGCTGTTTCCTCAAAATGAATTTTTCTCATAAAATCTAATCATTTTCCAACATTATTTATGCATCAGTAAATCAGTTTTACAGTAATGTCATACACTGTATGCATAAGTACCATTTAAATTTAATATAAAAAGTGGACAACAAGCAAACACAACACAAATAACTATACAAAGCCAAGAGCAAGAAATAAAGAACTAAAACTATTGCCAAAAATATAAACAAATATAAAAAGTAACAAAACTGTGAACATTTGTTCATCCTTAAAATGTATGTAAAGAGAATTCTATAATTCAACCAGCTCTCTGAATCATAGCATTTATATCTACCAAAAAAGCACAAAACCTAACAGATGGAATATTTTATTATTCATTATTTATACAGCACCTAAAGGCATCCCAAACACGTAAATGTTATGTGCATAGCAACACCTATGCCATACTCCCTTCAGTTGGTATGGCTGCAAATGCAAAGCATCTGTGATTGTACCTGAAATTAACTAGTATTCAGTGAGTCTGAATACTGCACAGTACTTGGAAAATATGATATTATGAATATAGTGAACTGAATCACTGAAGCTATGCATGAAAAAGGTGCTGCAAAGAAAGCAACAACAAAGATTTCCCAACTGCTTTACCAAACAGCAGTTTCAGTAGAAATGCATTCATTTTGACTGTTAGAATTTGTAAGTACCGTATTTGCCGGCGTATAAGACGACTTTTTTGCCCTGAAAAACATGCCTCCAATTGGGGGGGTCGTCTTATACGCCCAGTCGTTTTATACGCCGGCAAATATCTGCCCAAGTGTGCTTGCGCATGAAAACTTGGGCACAGAATCAAACTTCCTTGGTCTTAAAGGTGCCACCAGCCTCGCCTGCTGCTCTTGAGCCAGTCTGTGCTGAATCTCCTCCAGGAACACTGACTTCTGAGCAAGCATGCTCACCACCGGCCTCTTTTAACCCTGCACTTCACCATTTAGTTTATTGGAGGTGAGGATAAGGAAGAGAGAAAACTCCACGGCGGGCAGGAGGCGAGCGAGGGGTGTGGCGGCCGTTGCCCTCTCCAGGCGTTCCTCGCGGGGCGGTGGCCTCTTTAAGAGCCGGGCTGGGCTCTCCTGGAGTGGCCGTGAGGAAACCAACCCCGCCGCCGGCCCTGTTTGGCCCTTCTCAGCACCTCCCTCCATTCCTCTTCCCCACCGCCCCCTCCACCGATTTCCCACAGCGCGGCAGCGGGAGTGCACTCGCAAGGGCTGAGGAGAAGGCAAAGGAGCAGCAGAGGGGGCGCGGGGAACGAGGCGAAGCCGTTGCCTCGGGGGCACGCATTGAGCGGCGGGGTTCTTCTCCCCTCCCTGGAGAGGCGCTAGGGCACCAACTGCCGCTCTCGCGCCCCCTCAACGCGGCCTGCGTGGCTTTTTTTCTCCCCCCCGCCTTTTCTTTCCCCCCTTCCTGCTTTTGCCGCCGCCTGAGGGGAAGCACCTGAGGAGAAGGAGGAGGGTCGATGAGATGAAAGTGAGTGTGTTTTGGCAAGACGGGGATAGTGGTTCCCTGTAAGGATGGACAGATCCGGGTCAGAGAGTTAACCCAGCAGGCTCTTCAGAGATACTTACCGTATTTGCCGGCGTACAAGATGACTTTTTTGCCCTGAAAAACATGCCATCAAGTGGGGGGGTCGTCTTATACGCCCAGTCGTCTTGTACGCCGGCAAATACGGTAATTTGAATGACTTGAAGATGCAGCAGTGCATCTTTCCCAGAAGATCCCATTATTGATCCACTTTTCTTTTAAGGATTTCTTTGATTTTATTTTTCACTTTTTGTCCAGCAATCTGAATCCACTTGTGACAATTTTTATCTCTAGAAAAATCAAAGCTTAAATAAATCATACATCAGAAATTAGAGGTTGCTCCCCACCAGGCCTCAGATTCAGTGGGAGCTCACAGGAGCACAGCTCCTGAACCTTTCTGAGAGTTCCACCTCCTCCTTCTGAGAGTGCCACCTCCTTGTCCATTGCATAGTATGTGCAGCTGCATAACAATCCCTGGATGAGCTCCACCACCTATTTTTCTACAAAATGACCCTTGCTTCCCACTATATATTCAAGTGTTTCTACAATAAAATAAAAAGCATATTAAAATTCTGATTGTAAGACTTAAATGAAATTTGGACGAGGCTTTTGAGTTCCCTTTAATAAAACAAGTGAAAATAGCAGTGTTTGCCATCAGTATTCAGTATTCAATTTCATTACATGAAAGCAAATTGTGAAGTAAAGAGATACTAAATGCTAGAAAGATTGAAAGTCTAGTTATTTTAAAATAAATCAACAACAGTTTATGGGGCTGGAATTTGAAACTGGTTTTTAAAAAGTTGCTAAATCCTGTGTTAAGATTGAAACAACAAACTTACCTACCAAAAGTGTATGTGATATGTCTGCTGCAAATGAGAAATAGATGTCTGTTTTTTCAAGGCCAAAAACAGTTGGCAGATATCTGAAGATAAACAGATTAGCATATATTATTAATCAGATGGATCATATTCCTTGCCTGGCAGAAAAACTGGCACTCAATCAACATATTATTAGCATTTGTTATCTTGAATATATGATGAAATGAGATACCTAACACATAGCTCTTTTTCACTGTAGATAAAATTTTCACCAAAACTGGAACTATATTTGACTGCACTTGTTACCTCAAGGTTTGAAATGTGTTAATAAGATTAAGGTTCAATTTGTTGACAACTTGTGAAAAGAAAACAGTAAGGAATAAGGATAAGAGAGTGTACTTATGGAGGAATTGTGCTTAAAGAAATGCAAATTTGTGGATCCGGCATTCGTATATACTAAGGGTGGCCAATGGTAGTTCTCCAGATGTTTTTTGCCTACAACTCCCATCAGCCCCAGCCATTGGCCATGCTGGCTGGGGCTGATGGGAGTTGTAGGCAAAAAACATCTGGAAAGCTACTGTTGGCCACCCCTAGAATATATCATTGAGTTCAAGATGGGTAATTTCATTTTTGAATAAGAAAGAATTTGGAACAGATAATGAGAAAGCATTATAGCTGCTGACAGTCCAAAGATTATTTATTCTGTGGAGATGTTCACACGCACAAAAGTTTATGAGGTATGCATCCAATCAACGTGATTATATATCAACTACCTTGGCAGGTGAACGAAAAGACCATGTCATGAAAGGCAATGAACAACAGCACACAGTTCTCATCAAGCCTGAAGAAATACAGAGTCTGATCTGTGAAATGTACAAGCATTAAGGACAAATAGTCTTAAATATAAGGAAGCAAAATTAATTTCAAAAGTTTATCAAAATGTTGAAGGTTAGGCACCTATGATGATCTCACCCTCTTCCTTCCCTCGCATACAGGATTTCTTCCTACTTGTTCTTCTATGGCTGTCCCAACCATTCACTTTAATATATACATTTTGGTGCTGGCCCATTCCAGGGAACTGAGGAAAGAAACAAGACCACCTTATTATATTCTATTTCTGTAATGGAACAAGAAAGGCTTTTGAAAGTTCAAAAATAACCATAGAATTTTGTTTAACTTGGAGAGGAAAAGTGTAAGTGGAATCAGAGGTAGGATCAGGTCTCAGATTCAGTGGGAGCTCACAGGAGCACAGCTCCTGAACCTTTCTGAGAGTTCCATCTCCTCCTTCTGAGGGGTCCACCTGTAAGCCGAAATGCCCTCAAAACAAGGTTGGGGAATTAGTCAGGTGGGCACCTGGCTCACTCAGGATCTTTTTACCTATGTATACAAGATACACGTCCAGAGAAGTAATGCGTAAATAATGGGGACTCTAATTTAGTAAAATCAATTATAATTTATTAGGAAAAATATAGCCTTCCATACAAGATAAAATACTCATCAAAACACACATTCGGTCCTAGGAAATATAGATAGAGAGATAGGGGAACACATGGGTAGACAAACAGGGTGATATTTACCTATCGTAGTCTTCAAGGAAGGCTCCAATGGCGACAAGTGAAGAAGTGGGAGAAGGGACCCAAAACTGATCAGGAATCAGGGATGGATCTATGCAGCGGAAGTTGGGATACTGCTAGAAGCACACCTGTGGGTAGCTAGTCCACAGATTATAACGACTCTCTTGAGCCCTTAGGGGATGGGAGGTATGAGGGAGGAGAAAGGGAAGGCTCTGCAGTGACCATAAGGGCTGGACTACTGCAGTAGCCAATAGAAAGTTCATTGGTGGCACCTAATTGGGTGCCTGCTCTTGACCAATGGATTTGCCTGGATCCTGTATACCTAGGGTGGCCAGACCGTCCCGGTCTCCCGGGACTTTCCCGGTTCTGGCCCCCAATTCCCGGCTCCCGGGCTGGCTATACTGGGACCATTAGAAAGTCCCGGTATAGCCAGCGGGGAGCCGGCGGGCCGCGCGGGCGGGGAAGGCGGCGAGTGAGGGAGCCAGCGTCCCTGCGCGTGCGCACGGCGGTGTGCGCACGCGCAGGGACGCTGGCTCCCTCACTCGCCACCTTCCCCGCCCGCGCGCGGGGCCCGGCGGTGGCGGAGGCCGGGGAGGCCGCGGAGAGGCCGCCGCGGGTCCCTGGGGGCCCTCCAGAGGCCCGCGGAGGCAGCGGAGAGGACCCCGCGGGTCCCTGGAGGGCCTCCAGAGGCCCACGGAGGCAGCGGAGAGGCCGCCGCGGTCCCTGGAGGCCCTCCAGAGGCCCGCGGAGGCAGCGGAGAGGCCCCTGCGGGTCCCTGGAGGGCCTCCAGAGGCCCGCGGAGGCCGCGGAGAGGCCCCCGCGGGTCCCTGGAGGCCCTCCAGAGGCCCGCGGAGGCAGCGGAGAGGCCCCCGCGAGTCCCTGGAGGGCCTCCAGAGGCCCGCGGAGGCCGCGGAGAGGCCCCCGCGGGTCCCTGGAGGCCCTCCAGAGGCCCGCGGAGGCCGCGGAGAGGCCCCCGCGGGTCCCTGGAGGCCCTCCAGAGGCCCGCGGAGGCAGCGGAGAGGGCCCCGCGGGTCCCTGGAGGCCCTCCAGAGGCCCGTGGAGGCAGCGGAGAGGCCGCCGCGGGTCCCTGGAGGGCCTCCAGAGACCAGCGGAGGCCGCGGAGAGGCCGGCGCTGGTCCCTGGAGGCTCTCCAGAGACCAGCGCTGGCCTCTCCGCCGCCTCCCCGGCCACCGCAGCCGCGGCCAGCCCCGCCAGCAGCACCAGCCGCCCGGAGGAGAGGCCGCCACCCGCCCTGGAACAAGGTAAGCGGGGGGGCCGAAAGCGGGGGGGCGGCTGGCGGGGGGGCGGCCAGCCTTCCTTCCTTCCCTCCCCTCCTTCCTTCCTTCCTTTCTTCCTTCCTTCCCTCCCTCCTCCCTTCCTTCCTTTCTTCCTTCCCTCCTCCCTTCCCTCCCTCCTCCCTTCCTCCCTTCCTTCCTTTCTTCCCTCCCTCCTCCCTTCCTTCCTTTCTTCCTTGCCTCCTTCCCTCCCTCCCTTCCCTCCTTCCTTCCCTCCCTCCTTCCTTCCTTCCCTCCTTCCCTCCCTCCTCCCTTCCTTCCTTCCCTCCCTTTCTTCCTTCCCTCCTTCCCTCCCTTTCTTCCTTCCCTCCTTCCCTCCCTTCTTCCCTTCCTTCCTTCCCTCCTTCCTTCCCTCCCTCCTTCCTTCCCTCCTTCCTTCCTTCCCTCCCTCCTCCCTTCCTTCCCTCCCTCCTTCCTCCCTCCTCCCTTCCTTCCCTCCCTCCCTCCCTCCCTCCCTCCCTCCTCCCTTCCTTCCCTCCCTCCCTCCCTCCTTCCTCCCTCCTTCCTTCCTTCCTTCCCTCCCTCTGGCCACCCCTGGAGTAGACAATGCTGACTTTGGTGGACCCAAGCACTGATTCAGTGTAAGGGAGCTTTGTGTTTATGACTGGAGTAGACAATACTGACTTTGGTGGACCCAAGCACTGATTCAGTGTAAGGGAGCTTTGTGACTGGAGTAGACAATACTGACTTTGGTGGACCCAAGCACTGATTCAGTGTAAGGGAGCTTTGTGTTTGTGACTGGACTAGACAATGCTGACTTTGGTGGACCCAAGCACTGATTCAGTGTAAGGGAGCTTTGTGTTTGTGACTGGACTAGACAATACTGACTTTGGTGGACCCAAGCACTGATTCAGTGTAAGGGAGCTTTGTGTTTGTGTCTTCTGGTGCAATTTTGTTCTCAGATCCTGTATTTACTTCATCAGTATATGGGATAAGGCACTTTCTCAACTGTGCTGCATAATGCAGCCTATTTATTTTGTCCTGTTTGCTCTGTTGGCTCTATCTGCGCCACCTTCATCACTTTCGGGGTGTGGATCCCCCAGTGGGGTGGTCTCCCGACTCCCTCTGCCGGCTGTTTCTGATAGCCCTGCACCCCCTCTTTCATTCGATATGTGTCCCGTGCGGGTGCCACCCTCCCGCCGGGAGATGCCGCAAAATGAGCCCCCTTGAGGCTTATGGCGGCAGGGCTCGGGGGAAGCGAGCTAGACTGCTGTTCTTTTGAGGGGTTATAGAGTGTTTCGAGCCCGTCCCTGTGGCATCGGTCCCATCGTTGTGGGGCCCAGGGGGCCGGCGCAGCGGCACGCTGAATCAGCCTGTCGGTCACTTCCGGGTTCCTGTCCTGCATCTCGACCTGTGTTATTAGTGACAGGCTGCTTCGGCGTGCCGTTGCGCCGGCCCCCTGGGTCCCACAATGATGGGACCAATGCCACAGGGACGGGCTCGAAACACTCTATAACCCCTCAAAAGAACAGCAGTCTAGCTCGCTTCCTCCGAACCCTGTCGCCATAAGCCTCAAGGGGGCTCATTTTGCGGCATCTCCCGGCGGGAGGGTGGCACCCGCACGGGACACATATCGAATGAAAGAGGGGGCGTAGGGCTATCAGAAACAGCCGGCGGAGGGAGTCGGGAGACCACCCCACTGGGGGATCCACACCCTGAAAGTGATGAAGGTGGCGCAGATAGAGCCAACAGAGCAAACAGGACAAAATAAATAGGCTGCATTATGCAGCACAGTTGAGAAAGTGCCTTATCCCATATACTGATGAAGTATATACAGGATTTGAGAACAAAATTGTTTCCAGTGGTGATATTTGGGGGATTTTTGGGGACGTCACAGGAAGTGCTGTGAAGTCACTTCCTGTTTCCGGCAGTGGCATTTGGGGGAAATGATGTCATTTGGGGGAAATGATGTCACAGGAAGTGATGTCACTTCCTGCTTCCGGCAGGTGGCGCGGGGGAAATGATGTCACAGGAAGTGATGTCACTTCCCGTTTCCGGCAGGTGGCACGGGGAAATGATGTCACAGGAAGTGATGTCACTTCCTGTTTCCAGCGGTCGCATGACATCACGTCACTTCCGGTGACGTCACTTCCTGTTTCCGGCGGCGAGCGCGCTTCGCGCGCGCACCCCTACCTTCCCCCCTCCCCCAAAGGTGTCCCTGGATGGCCTTCAGACATTATGGCCACTCTATGTATACCTGAGAGAACTTTCAGGTTGAAACAGACCAGGGGGCAGCTCCAAAGTGACAGTTGGAAAGAAGAATATAAGTGACTACTGGGTGGGGAACACTTTAAGATTAGGGAACTTATCTAAAAGGGTGACAATAGAGAGTCTAATTGTGGCCTAGGTAACATTCAGCTTGTACAAAGGAACTTGGCTTGGGCTGAAGATGGTCTTCCTCTTCTTCTGTCTTCTTCTAGGCACCAGTCTTTGTCTAGAGTTCTGTTAAACAAAGAAAGTGGCAGTTGGACTATTAACCACTCCTGGGGTGGGTAGGTTGCTTGTAGGCCAAAGGTGACATCTGGTGTGTACGTGAGCCTTCTGTTGGGACGAACTGGAGTCAAGCCTGGCAGGAAGATGGCTACGTGTGGGGTTAGCCTTCCACGGTGGATTCCATGGTTAGAACTTCATAACCGTTCGCCTGGATAGCTCCTAGTGGTGCAGTCTCTTCCGCTCCATGGCTGATACACGAAACGACGGGAAGACGTTCGTGCTGCTGGTAGGCACTCTTGTACTGGTCTAGAGTGCCTTTTGTGGCATTATGGCTGCTTGTACTGCATAAGTCCCTTATGCCCCTGGATAGGTTTACCCACACTCTCTGGCCAGACGTGTGTGAGTTACTTCTCCAGGTGCCCTGGAAACCGGGCTGGTAACTACGATGTTCGGAAAGGGGGCTTTTCCTCACACACCTCATTGTCCATTGAATAGTAGGTGCAGCTGCATAACAATCCCTGGATGAGCCCCACCACCTATTTTTCTACAAAACAACGCCTGGGTAGGATGCATTAGGTGAACCAATAATAAAAACTGAGTTAACTTTGTAATCACACTAAATTCCAGTTACCAACAAATGTTTTTGCTTTTCAACAAAGTCTTTGAAACTTTGAGGGGAGAGGCTTTCTATTCTGTTTCTGCATTAACTCGCAAGCATAGGTTTCTGAGTTTTACTGACAAATCACGTTTAGAAGGCAGGAATGTATAACAAAGTTCCCACAATCCTTCTCTCTACACAGACCAGAGATTACTACTCTTTTGAGAATTGCCTCCCTTTTCATTGGACAAGGATTAATTTTCTTGACTAGAAGCTCTGTCCTTTTTCAGCTTGAACAAGGATCTTCTTTGATCCTCTCACTCATCTTTGCCTCCTTCCCAGTACTCAGTCAGTGCTAAACTGTCCTCTTCAACTGTCAATTCCCAACTGTCATTTCTTAACTGACACAGAATTCCATTTGAACATCTCATCACTCAAAAGTTCTCAGATTGTTAGGTATTAACTCTTAACAGTCCATCACAGTACCCTCTTAGAAGAGCATTTCCTCTTTTCTCACATCCAGGAAGGAATGCTTCTTCTAAAAGGTTACCTGTATGCAGGGGGGGGGGGGTTGAGCAGGAATGCACAGGAATGCAGTTCCAGCTGGCTTGGCATCAGGGGGTGTGGCCTAATATGCAAATGAGTTCCCGTTGAGCTTTTTCTACAAACAAACCTCTGCCTGTATGCATGCATCACCTAAAATCAAACTTTGCTTTTTAAAACTTATATTCCAATATAAATATCTGCAGGACTGATTCATTCATTTATAAATCAAATTACTACAGTTCACTTTGAAAAAAATTCAAGCAATTTATTTATTTAAACATTCATATGTCACCTTTCCTTGTAGTTCAAGGTTTAATAGCTTTAAACATATTTAGTTTAAAAGCAAAAATAAAATAACAAACCCTAATTGTCTATCCTGTTTAAAAGATGCCTGTCAATTCAGACTCCCAACAAAACCCTGGCAAACAGGGAAAGCCTTGTAGTAGGGGTATGCAAAAAAAAAAAAAGAATTCTCAAAAAATCAGATTCGGGAATATACGGGGTCAAAAAATTCGGAATATCGTATATTTCCAAATACCGGTACTTGGAATGGTAGATGCGCGGCTATTTCTGAATATACGGCCCCATTATACCCTATGACCATTGAAATCAATGGCAAAATAGGGTATATTGGAAGCCCCCTGGAAAGGAGGGGTTTGAGGGAGAGTCCCCAAATTTGCCGGGGACCTGCAGGGGACTCTCCCCTACCAACCCCCAAGTCCCAAAAAGATTGGACCAGGGGGTCCAATTCCAGGAGCACCCAAAGAGGGTGCCCCTATCCCACCATTATACCCTAAGGGCCACTGAAATCAATGACAACATAGGGCATAATTAGAGGCTACCAGGGGACAGGGGGGTTGAGGGAGAGCCCCCAAAATTGCAGGGAACCCATAGGGGACTCTCTCCTACAAAACCCCAAAGTCCCAAAAAGATTGGGCCAGGGGGTCCCTGTCTTTGGGCTCCCCAAAAGGCACATTGCCACCAATGCTGGCGAAAGCCCAATTAGATACTTCATCCACTATAATTGCTGTGGGGAAAGTGGCTCTGGCCAGAGGGGGGTTTGAGGGAGAGCCCCAAAACTGCAGGGCAGCTTCAGGGGACTCCCCCGCATGCAACCTTCCTGGCCCAAAAAGACTGCACCCATTTGTGGGCACCCCAAAAGGAACACTGTTCCCAATGGTGAGAAAAAACCAATTAGAGACACTTCCCCCACAGTAATTGTCGTGGGGAGCAGGGCGTTTTGAGGAGAGCCCCCCAAACTGCTGTGCAGCTTCAGGGCACTGTCCCACACAAAACCCAGAAGGCCCAAAAAAATTGGACCAGGGGGTCCAATTCCTGAGGCACCCAAAGCCAAACCTAACTTCACACCAGAGAATCTCTATAGGACCCAAATGCACTACCATCCATCTATCTACTCTATGAACCCTGCTGGCCTGGAACCAATATGGAGCAGAGGTCCATCAGTGGCTATTAGCCACAGTGTGTATATGTGTGTGTGTGTGTGTATACATACATACATACATACATATACATATATATAATTTTTTCGGCCACTGTGTGACACAGAGTGTTGGACTGGATGGGCCATTGGCCGGATCCAACATGCCTTCTCTTATGTTCTTAATATAAACCCAGTTGCCAACATCATTGCCACACAAAACACAATCTGCTCAAGGTCTGCTCTGCAGACATGGCTGCAGCAAACCCAGATGCCAGCGCTCCAGCTCTGCCCCAAACAACACCGGGAGAGCTGGCCAAGCATATCAAGCATGCTGGTTTGGGGTCTCTCACCCAGATGCCAGCTTCCCTGCCACAGAACACACAATCTATAGATGCCAGCTCTCCAGCCCTGCTCCAAACAACTTGGGGAGAGCTGGCCAAGCACAAGCCTGCTGGTTCTGGGTCTCTTGCCCAGATGCCAGCTTCCCTGCCACTACACACAATCTACAGATGCCAGCTCTCCAGACCTGCCCAAAACAACACGGGGAGAGCTGGCCAAGCACAACAAGCTTGCTGGTTCTGGGTCTCTCGCCCAGATGCCAGCTTCCCTGCCACTACACACAATCTACAGATGCCAGCTCTCCAGCCCTGCCCAAAACAACGCGGGGAGAGCTGGCCAAGCACAACAAGTATGCTGGTTCTGGGTCTCTCGCCCAGATGCCAGCTTCCCTGCCACAGAACACACAATCTACAGATGCCAGCTCTCCAGCCCTGCCCCAAACAACACGGGGAGAGCTGGCCAAGCACAACAAGCATGCTGGTTCTGGGTCTCTCACCCAGATGCCAACTTCCCTGCCACAGAACACACAATCTACAGATGCCAGCTCTCCAGCCCTGCCCCAAATAACACAACTCTCAAACAAGAGAAGCGGTGGACCACCCCTAGCTCCACATCATTCTGTATCTGACACAAGGCAAGAACCATTTAGACTTATCTTGAGTGATGGATGGTTGGCTGGTCCAGGCTCTTTGGCGTTACCCAGGGTGCACCACAAGGAGGCAAGCCAGAGTTGCACTCCAAGTGAGGAAGATCACTGGGAGGGTCTCAGATTGTATGAGAGGAAGGGAACCATTCCTTCTCTCTCAGCTCAGCAGCAACACACCAGTTATTACTGTCCCATTAGAGGGACCTCAGCATTTGTATGGCTGCTGGCTGCCTGTCATCATCACTGGCACCTCCCTCTTTCTTCCTCCTGACCCTGAAAAAAAAACTGGGTTATCATGGGTTTTTCGTACCTAACTAGGGCTTTTTTTGCGCAGGAACACACACAAACGCAGTTCCAGCTGGCTTGGTATCACGGGGTATGGCCTAATATGTAAATAAGTTCCTGTTGGGCTTTTTCTCCAAAAAAGTCCTATGTGAAACAATGGTGCAATCAGAGGGTGCGGCCTAATATGCAAATGAGTTTCTGCTGGGCTTTTTTGACCAAAAAAGCCCTGCACCTGACCGTACAAATTGCTGCTCCAGCATCCACTCTTCTTCCAGAGAGGTGTTGAGAACTGCTTGAGGAAAAATGCAGAAAGAAGAGATGAATTGTCTCAAGCAAGGGAGAAGTCCATTTTATGTGTAACTGCCTGGCAATGTGGTAGAGTGGTTTAATTCTACCTCTGGTAGAGGACAGACTTATGAGCCCTCTGGTACCTACAAGCTTTAAAATAGGATTACCAGGTGTCTTTTTAGAGGACATGTCCTCTTTTGGCGCTTTTAAAAAAACTGGTGAAAATGTTCTCTTTTGGAGTTGGAAGGTTAGGAATGTTTCTAGTTAGAATTATCATAGCTTAAATAGTAGGAGTATTGAAAATGAGATATATCACAGTGATCAGTTGTTTGAAGTAGTCAGGAAATATGTCCTCTTTTTTGCTTTTCAAAATATGGTAACCCTACTAAAAACAATTCACCACATAGATGGTATATAAATAAATTCTCTTTGTTCCTTTATTATACCTCTTGCTTCTGTGACCTCTATACTTAAGAACATAAGAGAGGCCATGTTGGATCAGGTCATTGGCCCATCCAGTCCAACACTCTGTGTCACAAGTGGCCAAAAAGCCCAAGTGTCATCAGAAGGTCAACCAGTGGGACCAGGACACTAGAAGCCCTCACACTGTCGCCCCTCCCAAGCACCAAGAATACAGAGCACCACTTGCCCCAAACGGAGAGTTTCAACAATACGCTGTGGCTAAAAGCCACTGATGGACCTCTGCTCCATATGTTTATCCAATCCCCTCTTGAAGCTGGCTATGCTTGTAGCCGTCACCACCTCCTGTGGCAGTGAATTCCATGTGTTAATCACACTTTGCATGAAGAAGTACTTCCTTTTATCCATTCTAACCCGGCTGCTCAGTTGCCTGAGAAAACATGGTTTCATTGTGTTGTATCTGTCGTTCATCCCATAAAGTACAGCACAGTGCGCCTGTGGGAGGTGCCTGGAAGGGACAAACACAGCCCACCTATGATGATCAGTGGCGGGAAGTTTAACTGGCCAGGATTGGTTCTGACCAGGAAGAAAGCTGTTCTGGGAAATGTATATAACAGGGGACCCGGCCCTGCCATGTTGTCTTCTGTGATGTACTTGCTAATAAAGCATGTTGCCATCTGAATGTCTCTGACTTCAGTACACTACACTGGCGATGAGGATGGGATACCGGTGAGCAGAGAGCAGCCTCCAGCTGCCCACAAGCCGCACGCTCCGAGTCCTAGTGCTTCCACAGCCGAGGTCATGGCTACTGCTCCCAGGCAAACCCTACCAGCATTCGACTTCACCTGGCCCAACTTATGGGAATCATGGGTGGACCAGATCAACTACTTCATAGAGCTGCACAAAATGGAGCGGCAGAGAAGAAGGCACTTCTGAGTTTGTGCAGGATGGAGACCATCCAGCTGATGAAGTGACTCATCGCGCCGACCACCCTCGCAAGGGCCACCTACGACCAGCTGGTCAAGGCGATGGCAAAACACATAGTGCCCCAGCCATCCCGTCTCACAAGCAGGCACATGTTCTACATGAGACAGCAGAGACAAGCTGAGTTCGCCGCCAAGTATCTTGAGGAGCTCTGTGGGTTAGCCCTGAGATGCGATTTCATGGGGGACTTGGAAGAGATCCTGCTGGACCGTTTCACAGTTGGCGTCTGGGAGGAGAAAATGCGCCAGAAGTTGCTCGCATGCAAGGACAAAGACAACTTTGCGAAAGCGCTCCAACAAGCAACTGCCTTCGAACAGACGTACACCGGCCCTTCTGCGAACCAGACCGCCACTGCCTCGATTTCAGTTGGCTCCAACGAGGAAGGAGCACACCAGCTTCGCCACCAGCCATGCAGCAGGTTGAAAACACCAACTCGACCACGGGCAGCAGAGAAGCCAAGCACCAAGTGCACCAGCTGTGGGGACCCACACGAGTGCCGAGACTGCTCCTACTGCAACGCGGATTGCAGAAGCTGCGAGAAAGTGGACCACATCGCCCAAGTTTGCAGGGCCAGAACCAACAGGAGGCCCCAGTCCACACACGACGGCCTCAAACAGCATCCAGGTAATGAACTTGCCCCTGGACACCCCCGACAAAGTCAAAGTGCAGGTCTTGATCGAGGGGGGTCCCTGCCTGATGGAATTGGACACAGGATCCTCCATCTCCATAATTTCAAAGGAGACCCTTAGTAAACTCTGCCCCCACAACCAGCCATCCCTGCAGCCCGCAGAGTTCATATTGTGGGACTTTCAAAAGAATCCAGTGCAGATCATGGGGTGGGCCAGAGATAGGGTGGAGTTCAAAAATTTTAAAGAGGCCCTGGACATACTTGTGGTGAAGCGCCGACTCACCACCCTATTGGGATTGGCTTGGTTTAAGCCCCTGGGCATCAAAATTGTAGGGGCGGACCACATGCAGACCCACAATTTCAACCAAGTGTGCTGGGATTTTGCAGAAGTATTCAATGAGACTCTAGGAACATACAAGGGGCCATCTATCGTGCTGCAGCTGGACCCCACAGTTAGGCCTTTAAGGCTGAAGGCTTGGTGGGTTCCATTTGCGCTTAACCCAAAAATTGAAGCTGAACTGGTCTGCCTCATGGCTCAGGGGGTGCTAGAGTCCATCTTCCACGCCACTTGGGAAACCCCATAGTCCCCCAGTCAAGCCAAGTGGGGACATGTGCATCTGTGCTGACTACAAATGCACAATAAAACACTACAGGACCACCCATACCCCATCCCGGTAATCAGCCATGTCCTCGCCTCCCTGGCTGGCTCTAAGATTTTCGGGAAGTTGGATTTGGCCCAAGCATGCCAACAACTTCCAGTGGATGAGCAAACGGCTTAGGCTCAGACCATAGTTACGCACTGGGGTGCTTTCAAGGTGAGGAGGTTACAATTTGGGGTCAGCGTGGCTCCAGGAATTTTCCAAAGCTTAATGGACTCTCTCCTTAAAGGGATTCCTGGAGTATAACCCTTTTTTGATGACATTTTGATAGCGGCACCCAACGCCGACGAGTTCTGCCGCCGCCTTCGAGAGGTGCTCCGCTGTTTCCAGAATGCGGGTCTCAATGTGAAGCTGAAGAAGTGCTCACTTGGGGTGCCTAAGGTGGAGTTCCTGGTGTTTGTGGTGGATGCCACGGGAATTTACCCAACAATCAACAAGACCAGGGCAATAGTCCAGGCCCCAGCCCCCACTTGCAAGGTGGAGCTTCAAAGTTTTTGGGGGCCTCAGAACTTTTACCACTCATTCTTGCCCCACAAAGCAGCCCTGGTCGAACCCCTACACAGACGCCTAGATAAGGGCGCCCCGTGGGTCTGGGGAGAAAAAGCAGGCCGCGACCTTCCAGGCAGTCAAGGACATCTTGGTTTCAAATGAAGTTCTCCACCATTTTGACGAGTCCCTCTGTGATTTTAGCCTGTGATGCTTCCCCTTATGGAGTGGGTGCTGTCCTGGGCCACCAACTCCCGGATGGGAGAGAGGTCCCCGTGGCCTATTACTCTCGGACTTTGAACCAGGCTGAGCCAACTACGTCCAAATAGACAAGGAGGCATTGGCAATCATGACGGGTGTATACAAATTCAACGACTACTTGTATGGAAGGCGCTTCACGATTGCCACAGACCACAAGGCATTGCTTGGCCTACTTGCCCCAGACTGCCAGAAGCCACAGACCCTGTCGCAGCAAGTCCTGCGGTGGAACGAGTTCCTCAACTCATACACCTACAAGCTCGTCTACTGTCCTGGCAAGGCAATGGGCCACGCAGACGCCCTCAGCCGCCTTCCGCTGCCGGAGATGGACCCCGATCCGGCCCTGGCCCACCATGTGATGCTTCTGGAGTCTCTACCAGAGCGGCCCCTCCACGCAGCTGAGGTAGCCAGGTCCATGGGTAGAGACTGCATCCTTGCACGCATTTCAGACTTGGTGGGAAGGGGTTGGCCCATGGGCAAAGTGGACACTGAATTCAGGCCTTTTGTTTCCCGCTGGGAGTACAACCCTTTTTCGATGATGTTTTGATAGCGGCACCCTCCTTACACAAAAGGTATATTCTTTGGGGCAGCAGAGTGGTGGCTCCTCCCCCACTCTGGAAGCAAGTGCTCGAAGACTTGCATGAGATGCACCCTGGGATAGTGTGTATTAAAGCTCTGGTGCGGAGCTATGTACGGTGGCCGGGGATGGATGAAGAGATAGAGGAGTGGGTTAGGAGGTGCCCACCCTGCCAAGAGTCCTGGCCAACTCTGCCTGGCGGCCCCATTTACCACCGGGAATCCAATCGGGTGCCATGGTCCTGGCTACACTTAGACTTTGCGGGGCCATACCAGGGGCAAATATTCTTTATCTTGGTGGATGCTTACACAAAGCGGCTGGAGGTCATCCCAGTTGCTTCCACCTCCACCGCAGCCACAGTCAGAGCCTTACAGAGGGTTTTTTGCATCCGTGGGATCCCTGACACCGTAGTGACAGACAAAGGCACCACTTTTACCTCCCAGGAATTCCAGGAATTCCTGAATAGGTACCTCATCCACCACATACGGTCCGCTCCCTTTCACCCTGCCACTAACAGCCAAGCGAAGCGCATGGTTCACACAACCAAGGAGGCCCTGGGTCACATAGTTCAAGGGGATTGGGACCACTGACCGCCTTCCTATTTGAGAACAGGATCAACCCCAACCTGGCTATGGGCATAAGCCCCGCTAAGTTACTCATGGGCAGGAGGTTAACCACCCGGCTCGATAGGCTACACCCTGACCAGGTCCCTGACCTCCGCAGCTCCCCCAAGACCAGAGAGGCCACTAGGGGGTTTTTCCTGGGAGATCCGGTCTATGCCAAGAACTTTGCGAGTGGGTCAAAGTGGATACCAGCTCAAGTGCTGCAGCTCATCTGGTCCCGCTCATACAAGGTCTCGTCAGAAGGGGGGCAGCTCCTCCAAAGACACATAGACCAACTTTGCTGCCACACCCTTCCAGAGGAACCAGCAGGACCAGGAGGAGTGGGGAACAGGGAGAGCACGGGACTGCTGCAAGAAGCAACCCTGCCGGGCTCGCTGGGTTCGCTGGCGGAGGAGCCTTACAGGGACAGGGCGGGGGAGATACCTCTGCAGGCTTGAGATAACACTCTGCCAACCATGCCCCAAAGCAAGGAACCAGCGGTTACAGAATCCCAGGCAGCAGCTCCAGCTTCCCAGATCAAACCTCAACGGTTGCACAGAGAGCAGCAGCCGCCCGCTCATTTGAAAGACTATGTATCTTGAACTGGGGGGGAGCAGTGTTGTGACTGTCATTCATTCTGGAAAGTACAGCACAGCGCGCCTGTGGGCGGTGCCTGGAAGGGATGAACACAGCCCGCCTATGATGATCAGTGGTGGGAAGTTTAATTGGCCGGGATTGGATCTGACCAGGAAGAAGGTTGTTCCGGGAAATGTATGTAACAGGGGACACGGCCCTGCCATGTTGTCTTTTTTGATGTACTCCCTAATAAAGCATGTTGCCATCTGAATGTCTCCAACTTCAGTACATTACACATTGGTAGACCAGTAAAACCCGACCCCAAGATCTCTCTTGGTCAGTCTCCTCCAGTTCACACCCCATCAGCTTGTATTTATAGTTAGGATTTTTGACCCCAATGTGCAATACTTTGCACTTGGCCACACTGAACCTCATTTGCCATGTTGACGTCCACTCATCCAGCCTCAACAGATCCCTTTGGAGTATCTCACAATCCTCTCTGGTTCTCACCACCCTGAACAATTTAGTGTCTTCCACAAACTTAGTCACTTCACTGCTTACTCCCAACTCCAAATCATTAATGAAAAAGACCCAGTACCAAGCCCTGTGGCACCCCATTGCTTACCACCCTCCAACTGCGAAAATTGCCCATTTATTCTTACTCTCTGTTTCCTATTAATTAGCCAGTTTTTAATCCACAATGTCCTTTTACCCCATGACTCTTGAGCTTACTTAGGAACAACATCTATTGGGTCCCCTTTGTCCATATGTTTGTTCATCCCCTCAAAGAACTCTAACAGGTTAATGAGACAAGATCTGAATACCATCAGGTGGCATCTTCTGTTGTTGGTAGTTCCTGATAGCAAGTCCTGTGCCACTCTCTGTGATGAGGCCTACAGTGAAATACTCTAGGCATTATTCTACCCACCTTTTATGTTAACTTAGCATGCATTGCTCAGTCATACCTTTTAGGCCTAGTGATTAGCAACAACTGCTACTCATACTCCCCTCCCTCAGGAAGCTGAGAATAGTAAAAGATAGCCCTTCTAACAGAAGTAGGTTAAAACAACCAAAGTCTCTGTGGACTTTGACCAGAGAGATCTGGGCTGAAATTTATGCTCAACAGTTTACAGTACAATCCTAAACAGGGTTACACCCTTTTAAGCCCATGGACTTTAATGGATTTAGAAGGGTGCAGCTCTGCTGAGGATTGCACTGTTAGTTCACTGGATAATATTGAGACAATCACTATCTGTCAACCTAGCTTACCTCACATAGTTGTTGTGAGGATAGCATAGGGAAGGAAACACTATGTACACCATTCTAGCGTCCTCAAAGGAAGGGCTGAATTCAAATATGACAGGCAATCCAAGACAGTGTGATGTAGTGGTTTTACTCCAGGCTTTTAAAAAGTTTATCAGAAACATCAGACAAATTGATGCTCTGAAGATTTAAAAGTACATGCCAATATAATGTAGTAGTAGTTTTAGTGCTGGGCTTTGATAGGAGAGGCCCAGATTCAATCTTTGCACAGGCATAAAGCTCATTAGGTCATCTTCAATCAGTTATTCTCCCTTAGCATGATCTATCTCATGAGAATATTGTAAAAGTAACACAGAAGGGGGGGAAACCATGAATGATGCACACAGTCCCCTGGAAGAAGGGCAGCATACAAATGTTATACACACTCAGGCCAGAAAGAATTCAAATGTTGAATAGTTGTATCTTTAAAATGTCATTTAGTATTGTTGGGAAGTCAGCTTCCTATCTCATTTTGAGGGAAGTGAATACAGCATTATTCATTCCTCTTAAATAATTAAAGAGGATCACACAGAACTGGTCACAAAGTGTCAGCTAATAATGAATATGTTAAAAATGTTACACAATGGGAAAATAATCTTAATTACACAAGCCTAATATTGGGTTTTAAATTAGCTCTTTGTACAGGATTTGTTGAAATTAAAAAAAATGTTGAAAAGGAGGTTAAAAGGTCATGGTACAGAATATCTACCAACCATGGAAAGTCAGAAAATACTTACAATATTGGGGAACTAGGAAGGAGAAATCTAAGGGAGAATAGAGTAGAAAACAATATAAATCCATAAGCATTGCTTGGGTACTTCGCTGTGCTCTGGCCCAAGACTGCCCTGATCCTGGAATATATATTGCTGAATTGGACAAAATGAACTCAGCAGCTAAAGATGTGGGATAATTACTGAATCACATAAGTAAGAGCTGAATCCAATATGCAACCAATATGCAAGTTTTTAGGAAACACAGAATGGAGGAAACAGGGCACCAAATGACAGGCAGTGAGCAAGCTAACAGAGAATCAGGCTAATAAGATAGTGCAGTGGTAAAGGAAAGCATCTGGCAGGTGGGATGGAGGAAAGAAAACAGAGAAGGATGAGGATATTGGGGTTTTCAGGTGGAGGGAAAGAGGAACTAATGTGAGGAAGCTGAGAGAGGAAGGAATGGTATCCTTTGCAAGTCCTTCCAGTTTCCCCACTACTCAATTCATCCCACCCTGACAACTGGCACTACGAAACTGGAACATAGTTTTCCTGGGTAGAGTATGCCAGGGATAGGGTAGGGCAGAACACTGATGGGGTGAAGATAAATGTAGGTTGCTAGTAGATGGGAATGATAGAAAGCAAGAAGGATAGGGAGAGGTTATAAGGGCTTTCAAAGAAGGGGAAAAGAAAGTGTGGGAGAAGGAAGTATACCCTACAAGTCCTTGCAGATTCCTACTTGTTGTTCTCTAATTCTATAATCCTAGTTAGAGGTGGGCACAAAGTGGGAAAATGCAGCTCAGTTGGTGGTTCATGGCATGCCCAGTTCACAAACCATCACAAATTTTAGGGGCTAAACAAACTGGTTCAGTTCTTGAGGTTCATGATGTGGTACAGTGGCTCCCCAATGTGCTAGAGATACCAAACCCACAGGTGATCTCTGGCTGACTCTCCTGTACCTTGCTTCCAAGTTTGGTGAAGATTGGATTTGTGGGTCTGAGTTACAAGCTCCCCAAAGAAGGTGCCCCCATCCTCCACGGTTTACAATGGAGGGAAAAAACAGAGGGGAAAGCAAGGGCAATAGAAGCCCAGCAGAACAGAATCAAAGTCCAAGAGAATTTCTGCAGTAGAAACAGAAGGTGGTGGGCATTTTTGCAAGCTCAGCAGAACCAGTATAATGTGCCCAGCAGAACCAGTGCCACTGTGGCAGTGCAAACCTCACAGGACTAAGGTCAGGCAAAAGAATCTCTGCAGTAGAAACTGAAGGTGGGGGGCATTTTTGCAAGCCCAGCAGAACCAGTGCAATGTACTAGTTCCCAGCATAACCCAGTGCCATTGCAGCAATGCAAGCAAAAGGGGGACTAATATCAAACCAGAGAATCCCTGCAGTTACAATGTGCAGAATGCCCAGCAGAACCCAATGCCACTGTCATAGCAAGCTTAAAAAAACTGCTCTCAACGCACAAAATCAACAGAAATCCAAATGAGGTGGTGGAAGGGCAGGGAGAACTTTGCAAGCTCTGTGCAAGAAAATGGGAAGGGAACACAGGAATCCCAGCAAAAGGTGGGGGAACCAAAAACATATTGAAACTGGAACTGACCAGAGTGTTTCCAAGTCTGGAGAATTCCACCACCACCACCTTGTTGTTTTGAAGTTTGGTAAACATTTTGATTGAGCAGAGACAGTCTGTCTGGAAATATATCCACTCAGGAACCTCCACAAAGCTTGAAAGTTTCCTGAAAGTTCATGCTGCCACGAACTTCACTTTATGAACTATGAACCAGCCAAAATTCTTTAGTTTGTTAGCCGGTTTGTGCCTATCCCTAATCCTAGTCCAGCTGCTCTGTTCACTGGTTACACTGTTTTATATTTTGTAATCTGCATTCAGTTAAAGCAAGAAAGCAAGACTACAAATAAACAAAATAAATAAAATACTTTGTCACTGTTGAGATTGTAAAACCTGGATAACAGCAAGCAAGAGATTGGATTTATACCCCACCTTTCACTACCCAAAGGAGTCTCAGAACAGTTTACAATCTCCTTTCCCTTCACCTCTCTACAACAGAAACCCTGAGAGGTAGGTGGGGCTGAGAGAGCTCTCCCAGAACTGCTCTTGAGCAGAACAGCTCTGTGAGAACTTGTAACTGACTCAAGGTCACATCAGCAGGTGCATGTAGAGGAGTGAGAAATCAAACCTAGTTCTCCCAGAAAAGAATTTGTGCACTTAACTACTACATCAAAATGAGCAAGCAACCCAGGTAATATTTCTCAGTTAGTCCAGCCATCAGGAACCAGGCACATGGAAAAAACAGGTAAATATTACCAGAATATGAAGGATCCAAATCCAGGCAACAAACCATTATTTATATATATTTATGTCATTTCAGAAATGAAACATAATTTTTCTTTCATGACTTGTGAGATTATATGCATGCTTTAAATACTATTAATAGGAAATCACTTGCAAATGTGAAAATCAGCACAAATACAAAAGTGATAAAATCACATTTTTTTCTACACACCCAAACACATCTTCTGTGTACATGAGGACTTTCAGGCTTTCCGGAGCCACAAAACCATCAAGTAACTTTGGCAGATGCTGAGCATCACCTCAGCTTTAAGCATCATCCTTCTTGTTTAATTGTAATCACCAACCACTGTATCAACAAAATCTGACAGCCAAACTCCCCATTTTCCAATCACTTAAAGTGCCAAGAAAATGCATTTTCTTTCAGACAGTGGGAAAATGATTTTTCACAAGTAAGCCTGACAGGTTAACCCCTGATCAGGCAAATTTTATGTGCATGTACCTGTGTGTGAGAGAGAGAGACTGTTGTGAGCATTTAAAACTCCATGATTAAAAGAAAGTACAGCTTTTGTATTACAGGCATTGCATCTAGTTTAGAACACCAGCCCCTGCCTCACGATTGCTTTGCTGACAGCCTGAAGGGAAAAAGAAAAATGTGTACAAGTTGTTCACAAAAGTTTATTGCTGCAGTTTTAAATCAAAGATTTTATTGAGCGTTGTCTTCTATTGATATGCCTACACCAGTTTGAAGTTACCTATGAGTTGACATCAGTAAGACTTTTGGTTTAGCAAAGAATAACTGACTGACAGTAAAACTAAACATTACATGCAGTTCCATGATTCCCCCCACAACTTAAAAAACAAACAAACTAGAATGCAAGTGCTGAATAGTGTCAGCTCCTCTTCTCCTGTGCCCAGCTGCACAGAGGGAAACGAGCACACAGGAAGAAGAGATTTTCCCTTCATGTCATTCTCTCACTAAAAACTGTGAACCTCAAACCACATTTTCCCTCAGTGGACAAGATGTAAGGGTTCTCTCCCCCCACTCCCAGTGTGGGTAAAATCAGATATGCAGTAGCAATTTTCTGCAGGAAAATCAGATAAGGAGCAACAGTTCAACATGCCAATCTAGCCAATCTTACAGGCTCTCCTCCAGCTCCTAGCCAGGCATCCCAAAACTTCCTGATACTTCCTTTGTGTCATATATTGACTGCCATTTTACTAAAAGTTACATTCCTAAGCATACTTTACAGCACTGAAGTCAAGAGGCATTTGCTTTAAGTAAACATGAGTAAAAAGTCAGTATCATATGTTTTAAACACCATATTTAGCTATGCTATGCCATACTCCATTTTATGTTCAACAACAAGAGTCCTGGAAATGCCAGCTTCTCCCAGCTTAGACTGCTGTGTCTTTTCCTCTTAACTTTTGTCCAGTTCTTGTCATTTTAGTCCTCTTTAAAATTTCATCTTATTTATTATGCCCTTGGTAAAACCTCTGGATGTACCTGAAAGTATCTGCCGACACTTTTATGGACTGTTATTCCTGTGTCAATTTTATATTCTCTTTCTATGATTTCTTTTTCCTGCAGAACGCTTGACAAGACTATAAAGCAAGAAGAGAAGGGGGGTGGGGACAAGCCTACAATGTAGTAAACTCTGGAATAAGTTGAACTATATCCATTTATATATTTTTAAAAATTCTTCCCCTCTCCAGAAACATTTCTTGGCTGAGATGTATCTAGTTTTTAGTTCACAAGGTCAAGAGACATATCTAAAACTTGCATTTGGGTCGCACTGTGGATTTTATTTTTTCCTTAGTTAAAGTTTGCTTCTCTGATAAGATTTCAGTGCTTTGTGAAGTAAATGAAATTGGGTGAGGGGAGTTAAGTGATTTTACAACTAAACTGACTCTTCAAATTAATCTTCTGGATTTTTATCAAACAGTAATCTCACTATGACTATATTTGAGAAACCATGATGTAGAAAAGCAACTGAAAAAGAATTTTAGCAGCCTAATTCAATATCAAACATTCTAGCTAGGCAGGCCTGTACTTATAGCTCAAGCACTAGCAATACTCTATTATTTAGTATATTTTTATCCCCACTGCTTCCTCCAAGAAACTCAGGATGGTATACATCATTCCCCTCTCCTCTATTTTATTCTCACCATAACCCTGTAAAGTAGGTTTAGGCTGAAAGAGAATGACTGGCCTAAGGTCACCCAGTGATCCCTAGAATGGGTATTTATACCTGGATCTCCCAGACTCCAATGCTCTGAACTTAACTGCTACAGTACACTGGCTATTAACTTTACCAAACACAATTGCAGATTATTTTTAAATTAGCATATATCTCACTTACAGCGTTGATTTAAGTTCATAGTTTTCTCCATTTAAATTAGTGAGGGTACCAAACAATGATTTTACACCTACAACTCAAACAAAATATGAGGCATATAATGTCAAAAGCAAAACAAGTAATTCCCCCCCCCCCCCACCCAAGCATTCTGTCTGCATAGTTTTGCACTCATATATTTTGCTGCCCTGGACCACTTTCTTTTTTTCAACTTTACAGAGATTATCTGGATGAAAAGTCACACTTCTCATTTAATCCTTTTCCCCCCCGTCAGATCACCACTGATTTATGGCAACCCCTTGGGGTTTTCAGGGCAAGAGACATTCAGAGGTGGTTTGCCATTGCCTACTTCTGTGTCCTGACCCTGGTATTCCTTGGTGATCTCCCATCCAAATACTGACCAGGGCCAATACTACTTAGGTTCTGTGATCTGACAAGATTGGGCTAGCCTGGGTTATACATGCCAGCATCATTTAATCTAGGTACTTTCATTATTAAATTAATTCTCCTTTACATTTAAAGAATTCAATAGCTGATTGGCCCATCTGAAACATTAAAGCACCTTTCTTTCCTGCCTCTTTATAATAGAGATTCAACTGGCAGTTTTAAAAAAGGTTAAAGGAATAGGATTAAATATAAAATTAAATTGCTGGGATAACTCTAAAGGGGAGACAGAGCTAAATGGTGAGTGATAAATATGGGGGACTTATCCTTTTAGTGGAAAGAAGTAGAGAGAAAATACAACTGGTAAGAACATGAGAAGGTTGCATTTTAGAAAGTTTTTTGTTCCAACAACATTACAGGAATTAGGTGAAGGGGGGAGTTATTTGAGAAGAACTGGCCCCTGATCATGAAGAGTGATTTTAGCTATCATGGCTGATAAAAGGACCATCCATGGACTGAAATGCAGTAGTGTGGTGGAATGGACCTGCTCTGGCCTTCAGGCCTTGTTCCACCCTGCCCTCTAAGGTTTTCCCAATGCCTGGAAAGACTATTCTCTCTCTCTCCAGTTACCCACCACCACCACCTGACCTTTGTAGGGCTTGCCCACTGGGACGGACGTGATTCCCAGTTTCCCTTCTAAGTTTTGAGGGCTTGTCTTTGTGTTCCACATTGCTCAGTGCCTGGTCACCACAAGAACAGCTTACTGCCTTGTGCAGCCCTGGAGGAATAGCCACTTGCCAATTGACTACTTTCCCCCGGCACTTCTTTTAAAATAGCGTGTCCAAGAAGGTGGAGGTCTATGTGAGAGAGAACAACTACCAGCATCAAAAATTATAAAGTACTTATTAAAAAGAAAGTGTTTACAAGCATACTTTTAGCACAGCACCAGAGTGAGCAAAGGATTAAAAGAAATGGGTAAAACACAATTCCTCTGTCCTTTTCTCTACATATGCCCCATCAGATGTTAATAGAGTTGCCAATCCCCAGGTGGGGGCAGGGGATCCCCTGGTTTGAAGGCCCTCCCCCCACTTCAGGGTTATCAGAAAGCAGGGGGGGGAGGAAATGTATGCTGGGCACTTCCCTATGGAGACCAATTTCCATAGAATATAATGAAGAATTGATTTGCGGGTATCTGGGGCTCTTTGGGAGCTGTTTTTTGAGGTAGAGGCATCAAAATTGCAGCATAGCATCCAGTGCCTCTCCCCAAAATACCCTCCAAATTTCAAAAGGATTATACCAGGGAGTCCAATTCTATGAGCCCCAAAAGAAGGTGCCACTATCCTTCATTATTTCCAAAGGCATTTAAAAGGCAAATGATCCCTTTACATGTGATGGCCAGAACTCCTTTTGGAGTTCAATCATGCTTGTCACAACCTTGCTCCTGGCTCCACCCCCAATGTCTCCTGCCTCCATCCCCAAAGTCCCCAGATATTTCTTGAATTGGACTTGGCAACCCTGGATGTTAAATATAGGACAGGCTCTTTAGCTTCAGAAGTCACAGGTCTCTACTGAGTAGACCATTACCTTCCTTCAGTTCTTCAGGTCAACACAGTTCTTCAGGCCACTTCCTCCAGACCTCAGCTAAGAGCTCTGTCTGCTCCAATGGGTTCAGCACAAAAGAGAGATTCCTTCTTGCTTCCAGGAGTTTTATCTTCTCCCTTTCACCTCCCACTGACCCAGTCAGGCCAGGTCAAGGAAGCTTCTCCTGATGTCTCTAGAAATTTTCTTCCTGAAGTCTCTCTAGTATTTAATTCTTCCAAATCTTGGTTCTCTGCTTGGAAAGGGGGGAGCTAGACCATTCCATTGGCTAGACTTATTAGCATTTGTATGAAGGTGGGCTGAGATAAATCTGGAAAGCAAGTGAACTGACTGCCCCTCTTCCTGCCTGTTCTCTGCCCAGAGAGAAAAACAAGTTTTAAAACTTAGAGTGAAGGTTTTGCTCATTTCAAACCTCCAAACAAAAAATGAATTTCATCACAGCAGGAAGGAGGAGCTTCAGGAAAATGCAGCAAGGGTAGGAGAGGCTTGCTTTGAAAGCATCAGCTGCCTCCCAGATATAATCGTGACATTCAGCACTTGCAATTTAAGCTTGTAATCCACAGCCCAATTTACGCCAGTACAGTCTCAGTGAAATTAATATTTGTGTGCCAGATGTCATGCTTTGTGTATTAAGGGGAGATCATGTAACAATAGAAGGGAAGGTGGCATGATATAGCCCGATCTTGTCAGATCTCAGAAACTAAGCTAAGCTCAGAAGGGAGCTCTCCAAGAAAGACTCTGCAAAGGAGGGGCAATGGCAAACCACCTCTGCTTCTCACTTGCCTTGAAAGCTCTTGGTTGAGGTCACCATAAGCCCACTTTTGTTTGTTTTACTGGATTTATATCCTGCCCTCCCCGCCAAAGCAGGCTCAGGCAGCTCACAATACATAACTTACAATTAAAAACCATTTATATTAAAAGCATTTAACAGTTTAAAAATAATTTGGTGCTAGTTTCAATACAGATTTAAGATGGCATTCAATGATCTTAAGCATCCATTGAATCTAGCATCTCCTTGGTGGTGCTCAGCATTTCAGATAAATGCTAACTGAAACAGCATCATCTTACAAACCTTGCAGAACTGGGCAAGGTCCCGCAAGGCTCTGACCTCCTCAAGCAGTTGGTTCTACCAACGAGGGGTGGCAATTGAGAAGGCTCTTTCTCGCATTGTTTTCAGTCGTCTCCCTCAGGCCAGGGATCAATAACAAATTTTATGTTCCTGATCTAAGTACCCTCTGGGGAACATGTAGGCAGAGACGATCCCCAAGGTAAGCAGGTCCTCAGCCATATAGGGCTTTAAAGGTAATAATGAGCACCTTGTAGCGAATCTGGTTCGCAGCCCAGGCTGTATGTGCTCCCGCATGGAAAGCCCCAAGGGCAGCCTGGTTGCTGCATTCTGCACCAGCTGCAGTTTCCGGATTCAGGACAAGGGCAACACCATGTAGAGGGCACTGCAGTAGTCCAACCTCGAGGTGACCGTAGCATGGATCACAGTTGCCAAGTCGCTGCGCTCAAGTAAAGAAACCAACTGCTTTACCCACCCAAGGTAGTAAAAGGCGGATTTGGCAGTAGCTGCTATCTGGACCTCCATTGTTAGGGAAGGCTCCAGTAGCACTTGCAGGCTTCTAACCCTAGTGCAATTGTAAGTGGCACTCTGTCAAAAACCAGTAAGGGGATTTCCCTACCAGAACCGCAGCGACTCAGGCAAAGGACCTCGGTCTTCACCGGATTCAGCTTTAGTCCACTCAGCCTAAGCCATCCTGCCGCGGCTTGCAACAGCAGGTCCAGATTTTCTGGAACACAGTCAGACCGGCTGTCCATCAGTAGATAGAGCTGGGTGTCATCTCCATACTGATGGCAACCCAACCCCTAACTCCGGGCAATCTGGGCAAGGGGGGTGCATGTAGATGTTAAACAACATTGGGGAAAGCACCGCTCCCTGAGGCACACTGTAATTAAGCAGGTGTCGCCACCCTTTGTCCCCAACCTTGAAGGAAAGAAGAAAGCCGCTGTATAGCTAACTCCTGAATCCCTGCATCGGTGAGGCAGTGGGTCAGTAGCTGATGGCTGACTGTATCAAATGCAGCTGACAGATCTAACAACATCAGCACTGCTGAACCACCCCAATCCAGATGCACTCTTTGACTTGATGGCACTCTACACACACACACGTAACTCATACTTCTACCATATGATTTGAAAGTCTTAGTTATTATATCTGAACAGTACGGCATGCATCAAAGAACTGAATTTTTCACATGCATCTCATAACTGCCAAAAAAAAATTCTAAACAAAGATACACAATTGTGTAGGGGGAAATTTAGCCAGATGCCCTCTCATGATCAAGAAAAGTACATATTGCAGCTTCTCTCCACATAAGTGAAACTGGTAAGAGTTGACCTTATCTAAAGCAGAGAATGCAAAAATGAGTGTGATGCAAGGAAAAGAAACATAAATAAAAACTTAGAAAGGGAAGAAAGAAAATTATGAAAAGCTTGATGTGGAGCTCAAAAGAGGCATGTAACCAGCACAGAGGTTTAAAAATAAAGGGGGGGGCAGGATCAGACACGGGAAAGGGTAATGATTTTAAAAGACTCATTCTGCTTCTTTGCCTTGTTTCCATGGCAATCAGATTAACCAGTGGAGCATCAGCATGACTTTCATGGACCACATAGTTGTGTGATCTCACATACAGGTGCCTTGTGGAATGCTCCTGTCACATGGACACTTCACAAGTTTGCAGGCCTTTATTATTCAGTCCAGCTGGATGAACATTTTGGCTACAAAAGGATCCCACACCTTGCACTTCACTTCAATCATTTATAAAGCAGCTCTGAGTTTGGACTGATGTCCTTTTAACAAACAGCTGAAGAAGTAGGATGTAAAGGCAGTAGAAAAATCAGGCCTTGAATATATTCTAACTACAGATCTATCACAGCACATACCTAACTATCCATTCTCAAATGCTTGCAACCACACAAGGGAATTTATCATTAAAACATTTTAGACTCTAGCTACAGAGAACCAATAATGGACTTATTCCTGATACCTGCTCTCTCTCCAGCACTGAGCTGTTTCTATTAGAGTTCTTTAAAATCCCAGTGAATAGTAGAAATGTCCCTTACTGAAGTAATCTTCCAACATATAATCTTCCAACATATGTCACTGAAAGTGTAGTTCCAATTTGAATCAGTCATTCATTTTCTGTTACTTTACAATATAAGCAATGCAAGAGTTTTGTATTCAAGAATCATGTTTCTCATAATTACAGGTATAACAACTTTTTTTTACATAAACAGAGAAATTCTTGTAGAACTCTATCCATTCTAGTAATGTCAAGAAGTTTTGTCCAATTTTTCATTATATAATTAACAAGGAAACTCAGATCACAATCCATAAAGAGTACAGCTATCCTAGAACCTGTTGGTCCTCTAACGTTAATACCCAAGGTCCAGCTGCCCTGCCTTCTAAGAATAATATCCTCTCTAAAACAGTTCTGGATATACAGTCGATTGAATAAAAGTACCTTGATCCTACCCAGGTTAGTCCAGTCTCATCAGATCTTGGAAGTAAGCAGGGTTGACCTTGGCCTTGGGTGGGAGACCACCAAAGAATACCAAGGTCATGATGCAAAGGCAGGCAATGGCAAACCACCTCTGAATGTCTCTTACTTTGAAAACCCCAGGGAGGGGGGCATCATAAATCAGCTGTGCCTTGACAGCAAAACAAAACAAAAAACCAGCAGATGCCCATGGTCCCACTGTTGTCAACTTTATCTGTTTGTACAGTGTTTAACACTAGACACTTAAAAGCAGGGCTTTTTTGTGGTGGTGCTTGTTGGTACTATGTACCTGAAACTTTATTGACCAAGTCCTGAGGGGGGAATTGGAGGAAATCAGTGTAATCTTATATGATTATAATCATTTTTTTTAAAAAAAAAAGTTTTATTGTAAAGGAAATTAGGCTTTCTAAAAAATATTTCAACTGCTAATGTGCACTTCTGTGTTGGAAGCATCTCTTTTTTGTCTCCATTCTGCCATTTGCTATTCGTATTAATGAAAACATGTAGCACAATGATTCCAACCTTATAGGTTTAGCAAGCCATTTGATGTAATCTGTATTATTTTCTTTCAGGTTTGATCTAGTTCCAATGACAAAGACTGTAACAAGAGCACCACATGGTATGAAATTGATTCACTTTGGTATTGCAAATTGTGATGAGGGGAAGGCAGGAAATTTATCCTGTCTCATCATGACAATCTTGAGATTGAATCTTAGGGTTTTCTGAGATGTGGAAACAGCAACATCCGTCATTCTTAGTCCAACAATGCCTGTCAGGCAACAGACAAAAAGAAAATGTGAACTGGGCTCAAAGCAGACATAAAAGGAAAGACAGGCTATTGGTCAATAAACTAAAAATATTACTTACCATCCTAAAAAACAGAGATTAATCTTAATAGCCATAGAGGATTAAGGAGCATCCAGGGCTAGCAGTGACCCAAAACATTGTTTCACTGATGTTTGCCTGTGGGTTTTCTTCTGGGACAGAATTCAGCCATTTGCCTTACTGGGAAATTCCCCAGAGGAGTGTAGTTCTAGGGAACTGTTGGCAGCCAAGAGCAGGGTGAGCCAAGCCATAGCAGCACTAGCAGTGCTGTGGGGAGCAACTCAGTCCAGACCCAGGCAGCAGCAATGACAGCAGATACATGCTGGCTCATCAACTCTTCCCAGGCTGCAGAAAGAAGGGATAGGTGAGCCATACCCTGTCATCATTGCTAGCTGACTAGAACCATGGCCATCTGTGGTGCCAACAGTGCTGCTTGGATTCCTTCTGAGACACCATCCCTGTGCTGGAACATTCTCTCCCATGCCAAAAGGAAACTCACAAGTGCTAAACTGTGCCATAACAGGGTTCAAGGAGGAGGGAGAGAAGATACCCAGAACATGGTGGGAAAGCCCCAGACTGCAACCAGGGGACACAAAATTAATTTTATTATTTATGTAATTAATTCCATTTATATCCCACCCTCCCCGCCAAAACAGGCTCAGGGCGGTGAACAAGGCCGACAGACATAACTAAAATATTACTGGCCATCTACAGTCACATAGTGGCAGTCCTCCATGTTTTATAAATCATTATCTTTTTGTGATTCTTGATTAGGACAGACAGGTGGTAATAATATTACAGAGGCAACTATCATGTTTTTGTCTACTAACTTTGGACAACTCTCCCATGTAAATATGCCTATATATCTGTGAAAAAAAGATCTGCCACTGACTTTAGGAATCCTTCTTTATCAATGTTGCCTTGTTTTTCAAAATCTGTAAGGTGTTTACCCATGCTTAAAGAAAAAGACAACCAGCCCAGGCACAGCTGGGGAAAAACATGTCAGAAGAAAGGTCACTGAAACTATCATTGCATTGATTATTTTGTACATGCACACAGCAGGCCAAACAAGCCTAAGGGATTTTCTACATTGTTTTAAAAACACAGAGACACAAAACGTGCACAAGCAAGTTATCCTGCCCCTCTGCAATAAGAGAAGGCACAGTCTTATGGCAGCAAATTTACTCCAGGGATGGAGAGCAAAGCACACCGTCATCAATAAAGCTTAATAATAATAATTGGTTCAAGAAATGGAAAGCCAGGTTTCTGCAAGATGGAAAGGAATGACTGTGCTAGCGTTGATCAGTTTTGCTAAATATGTGCTTTTGTGCTTACAATGGAAGCATTGCAGCTGCTAAAAAAACTTTAAGATTAATTAAATCTCAACATTTTAAAATTATCACAGAAGCATGGGTGAGAGCAATGTGATTATTTATACAGGCAAGTGCTTCTTTGGGGGGGAGGAAATGCCTAGATCTCTCAAATAAACAACTGCACATTTATTGGATGAAAAAGATGGTCTGAGAAGGCCCCCAAGTGCAGGTTCGCTGCTCTCAACTTAAGTACAGTTTCCTCATCATGATTCAACCGCCTATATCCCGGAGAAACAGAGAACAAGCCAAGCATTCTGCACTTTGTTAAACTGAAAGGGCAATCAACATGGGGAACATTAATGATGACAGCATATAAAGTTGTTCAGCAGGTTATGAAAAGCTAACCAGTCATCGGAATTGAAGTTCTGCTAGTGCCTAAGAGGCCAAATTTAATCACCATCATCACCACCCGCATTATCACACAAGTCAAAACCCTCTGTTTGCTTTGTGGAGAGAAAGAGAAGGAAAGAGAGAAACATTCTCTATTTTTCAGTCAAGCAGGTGGCCCTAAGGCCATTAACCAGCTGGCTGAAATCTAAATACCTTTGCCAGGACAAAAGCTAGCAACATGATTGATTATCTTCTTATTGTGCTTGAAGTGGCACTTCTTAACCAATCAAGATTCACAGCTACTATAGAATTATCACAGTGAAATAATTCCTAGGGCTGAAAAGCACAGAATCTATATTACCCATGTAAAAAGTCTTTGTGGCCTGCTTTTCAAAGCATTATAGTAGTGCTGTCTGTGCTTATTCCAGTTTATGCTGTCATGCCTCATTGTCTTGTATCTTCCTGTCCAGACACATCTCCCCAAAAAAGCACAGGAAGGCTGGTTCTTCAGCTATGAGGTTTAGACAGGAGGCTTGCCACCACTCCTCACAGTTTGCAAATTATGCACCCATCAGAATGCTGTTACTAATGTCTGGCAAACAGCCTATGCCTCTTCTATGATTGCTTTCTTCTCCCTTGGCCAGCCTTGTTTTATTAGTTAAACACTTTTCAAAAATTCTTGGGAGTTGTGTGCTGGGGTGCAAATGGGTGCCAACTCTTTCTTGGCTGATGCAGCCAGAGTTCTTGGCAGTTCAGTATATTGTGAAAATGAATTTTAAAAATACTGTCTAAAATCATGTATCCTTTGCAAAAGAAAACTACTCTGAGCAATGGCAAACAGGGGCAAACAAACACAACCATATATGAACTGAGCCTACTGTAGCTACAGAGAAACAGGATAGTGGGTATGGCCAAGAAAGTCCTTGATGTGGAAAAATGGTAGTTACCCAAGCCTTTGCCTTCGCATAACCTGAAGTTTATAACAACACAATGTGCTTGTACACTCTTACGTATCGTGCCTTCCAGGGTCTACTCTGGGAAAAACTAAAATGGATTTCATTGCATCATAAAAAGAGTTCCAATGGCTCCCTATGATACAAAGTGAAAGAAAGCAACCCAACTGTTCAGGACTTCAGTTCCTAGGAAGGAGGTCAGCAGTCAGAAGAAATGCAGCAGGGTATATTTACCTCACTTGCAAGTAATAACTGACTACCTGTTTAAGAATTTAGACTCTGTTGGTCAAAGCAGAAGTTCTATGTTTATAAAAAGTATCTTTATAAACACTAATATTTTTACAAGCAATAGAATTTCTGCCACAACAGAACAAAGACTTCCAGAGCAATATGATGGGGGGGAGGGGAATTATTTAAAAACTGCTGAATGACACCCACATTATTCTCCATGTGCAAGAAATCCCAAACATTTTTGCTTACATTATGAATTTCAATGAGTCAGGTACAGTTTCCTGAAACCTCTGGGGGACATTTCCCCCATTCTGGAGCTGAACATGCACATAGTACTGCCCTTGTGCTCCAAGATAGGACAAATAATGCTGAACTCAGACCCTTTTAGCTCAGGAAAACAGCAGGGACGGGGGAGCCAGAAGAAAAACAGGTTGCTTACCTGTAACTTATGATCTTTGAGTGGTCATCTCTGCAGTCACACACATGGGTCTTGCTGCTGGCAACGGATCCATACCTCGGAGTCTCCAATAGCTCACCTAGAGCATTTTTTGGCATGCTTTCCCGCTCACCCTGGGGAGCAGGCATCGACTGCGTGTGCCTAGAGCGAGCGGATGGTGCCCCTCCCACTCAGTTTCTTCCAGTCGCTACTGACGGTCTATGTAGGCAAAACCAGAGCAGTAAAGCCAGCAGAGGGAAAGGCTGGGTGGGCATGTGTGACTGCACAGATGACCACTCGAAGATCATAAGTTACAGGTAAGCAACCTGTTTATCTTCATCGTGGTCTCTGTGCAGTCCCACACATGGGAGATTAGCAAGTTGAAGATCAAAGAAGGAAGTGGGTGCTGGCAAGAAAAATTAAATACTTACAATGCTTGCAGGCACTCACCTGGGATGACCTCATTGGAAGATGGTCCTGAAAACCACTTGGCCAAAGGAGGCGTCATATCTGGCACGAATGTCCAAAGCACAATGGGAGATGAACGTGGACAGAGAGGACCATGATGCAGCAGAGCAAATGTCCTCTAAGGAGACACCCTGTGGAAGGCCGAGGAGGTTGAGACTGCTCTAGTCAAATAAGCCTTGAGACCCTCAGGTAAAGGTTGCTAAGCAACTTCGTAACACAACCGAATTGCATTGGATACCCACTTAGAGAGTCTCTGGGTAGAAATTTTACACCCTCTCTGGGGATTGCCATAGGCCACAAACAAGTTAGGGTCCTTATGGAAGGATTGTGTACAAGAGAGGTAAAAGGACAAAGCCCGTCTGACGTCAAGAGCGTGCAGAGCTTTCTGTCCAGAATCCTTAGGTTCAGGAAAAAACGTAGGTAATGAAGTAGAACTAGAAAGGTGAAATTTCAAAACCACCTTAAAGAGGAAGGCCGGATCCACTCTGAGGACCATCTTGTTCCTGTGAAAAACTGTATAGGGAGGGACAGAGCGGAACACACACAAGTCACTAGCTCACTCACCGGAAGTGAGTGCAACCAACAGGGCAGTCTTCCAGGAAATAAGGTTGAGATCAACGGTAGCTAAGGGCTCAAACAGAGGTTTCATAAGTTGTGCAAGAACTAGTGACAGACTCCAAACGGGCACAATAAGTTTAATAGGAGGGTGAAGGCGTAACATGCCCTTGAGGAATGATTTGAACAGTCTATGGGAGAAAATAGTCTGACCACCGAAAGGTTTATGGAAAGCCAAGATGGCTGAAAGATGAACCTTCAAAGAAGAATAACTAAGTCCAGACACTTGTAATGACAGAAGGTATTGTAAGATCGAAGGGAGAGTTACAGACTCTAGATCAAAATGTTGGGAGAGCGCAAAAGAACAGTAATGCTTCCATTTACACTGGTATGAATGTCTAGTAGAGAGTTTCCTGGCGTTCAGGATAACCTGTGCAACGTCTAATGGCAAGCCTATGGCCCTATTCTCCATGCTGTGAGTCCCAAGATCTGGGGATTGTGGTGCCATATCTGGCCCTGATGTTGGGTTAGCAGGTCGTCTGCTAATGAAAGATGACGGTAGGTGTGATGAGACAGCTGAAGGAGTCTCGTGACCCATGGTTGCCGTGGCCCCCATGGTGTTATTAAGATGCAATCTGTACCATCCAGGAAACTTGAGGAGAGATCGAGTCACTAGTGGAGTTGGCGGAAAAAGGAAAAAGGAAAATGTAGAGGTCCTGTCCAAACGTGAAGAAAAGCATCATTGCTTCTCCTGGAATAGAAGCGATGGCATTGTTCTTCCATCTTAGATCCTTACCAGTCTGGCTTCCGCCCAGGCCATGGGATGGAGACAGTGCTGGTCACCTTGGTGGATGATCTCCAGCGGCATCTGCATCAAGGCGGCGTGGCGGTGCTGATGTTGTTAGATCTGTCGGCTGCATTCGACACTATCAAACCATCGGTTACTGACCCGTTGGCTCACCAACGCAGGGACCAGGGGGTTGGCCTTACAGTGGCTTTCCTCCTTCCTTGATGGACAGGGACAAAGGGTGGCAATTGGGGGAGAGCTGTCCCAGAGGCACTCGCAAGATTGTGGGGTGCCGCAGGGAGCAGTTCTCTCTCTGAAGTTATTTAACATCTACATGTGCCCCCTTGCCCAGATTGCCCAGAGGTATAGGCTGGGGTGTCATGAATATGCGGATGACACCCAGCTCTATCTACTAATGGACGGCCGGCCTGACTGCATCCCAAAAAACCTGGACCTGGTGCTGCAAGCCGTGGCAGGTTGGCTCAGGCTGAGTCCAACGAAGCTGAATCCAACGAAGATGGAGGTCCTTTGCTTGGGTCGTGGCGCTCTGGGAGGAGAAATTCCTCTCCCAGTTTTTGATGGTGTGTCACTGAAAGTGGAACACTGGGTCAAGAGCTTGGGAGTTCTACTGGAGACTTCATTGTCAATGGAGGCCCAGATAGTGGCCACTGCCAAGTCCGCGTTTTTTCATCTTAGACGGGTGAGGCAGTTGGCCCCCTTCCTCGAGCGCCAGGACCTAGCAACAGTGATCCATGCAACAGTCACCTCAAGACTAGATTACTGTAATGCCCTCTACATGGAGCTGCCTTTGTGCCGAACCCGGAGGCTGCAGCTGGTGCAGAACACAGCGGCTAGGCTATTGTTAGGGCTCCCGAAGTGGGAGCACATACAGCCGGGGCTGCACGGGCTGCACTGGCTGCCGGTTGCATACCGGGTTCGGTACAAAATGCTGGTTATTACCTTTAAAGCTCTATATGGTCGAGGGCCTGCCTACCTGAGGGACCGTCTCTCCCCATACGAACCCCAGAGAGAAGTGGGAAAGAACCAGCTGAACATCCCTGGGCCGAGGGAGGCCAAATTGAAGAACACAAGGGAATGGGCCTTCTCTTTCGCAGCTCCACACATGTGGAATCAACTTCCGGACAAAGTGCAGGCCCTGCGGAGTCTTGAGCAATTCCACAGGGCCTGCAAGACTACTCTTTTTAAGATGGCCTTCGCTGAATACTGAGTTAATGATAGATTTGCTGCTGTTGTATTCCGCCATCAATTTATTAAAAACCTGAAATTTAGCACCACAAATGTTAATTTTAATTGGAATGTTGATTTAAACGATGGTTTTATAATGTAGTATTTATTGAATTATATGATTTTATTGTGTTGTATTGAACTAATATGTTGTGAGCTGCCCTGAGCCTGTTTCGGCAGGGAGGGCGGGATATAAATAAAAAGTATTTTATTATTATTATTATTATTGTGAGTTGGCCCTCATTGCAAAGACATCTATGCTTGGAACCCCAAAGCCCAATGTCCCGAAAAGACCCAAGTTGGAGTAGAGACCGTGTACGATCCTGTGAGAGGACTGGAGAATTGGTAAGAGGGTCGGGTTTGAGAATGTCCAAAGGGACCGCACTGTAGACCGAAGGTGATCTAGACGGATTCAGAATAATGTCTAAAGGAACATTAGGAGTGAGTTGAGGCATGTCCGAAATCATGTCGGAGGGTGCCAAGAGCTCTGGAGGTATTAGTGGTTGAGTCGAAACTGAAGATATTCCAGGTTGGATAGAGACCGAAGCCCTAGGAGTCAAGGAGATGGTAGCTGTCAGGGTCGATATGGCCTCCAGAGTCGACTTGGCTATGGGATCAACAAAGTCATGAGGCTTTTTCGGAGCCATAGCCGACGAGTCAGAGTGGTGTCGGGACTTCTTTGAAGATTTATGTCCCAAATCGGAGTGTTTAGACATTCCCTTGTCGGACTTATGCTTTTTTAGGGGTTGAACAGCAGCTGATGCAGCCAAATCTCTCGCTCAGTATGGGGGAGGCGGCAAATCGGAACGAGGCATTGCTTGGAGAGATTTTTCAAGCAGAAAACTTTGGAGCCTTGCAGCTCGATTTTTTCACGCCTGTTTTCCAAAATTGGCACAGTGTGGGCAGGTATCAACCCGATGAACTTCACTCAAACAGAAAAGGCAATGAGAATGTCCGTCGGAAGTAGGGATCTTAGTCCCACACCTCCAGCACTTTTTAAAAGTAGTTTTCCCTTCCATACACTCCGGACAAGGGAGGGGAAGGGAGGAGGAAAGAGGGAAAGAAAAGCGCAGAAATAAGGGCTATTTTTTTTTTACTATATAGGACAAAGAAAGACAAATGGAGAAGAAATATGAAGAAAATAAGAGAAGGAATATGATACCACAGGTGGAAAAACGAGCGGAGGAGAAGGAAACGCAGCAAGGTAGGTGTTTTCCGAGCGGTAGTTAGGAAGAAACTGAGGGAGAGGGGCACCTTCTCCTCACTCCAGGCATGCGCAGTCAATGCCTGCTCCCCAGGGCAAGCGGGAAAGTGCGCCAAAAAACACTCTAGACAAGCTATTGGAGACTCTGAGGTATGGATCTATTGCCAGCGGCAAGACCCATGTGTGGGACTGCACAGAGACCACGATGAAGATCCTCCTCTTCTCTCACTCTGGGGTTCCAAGCAGAGTCAGGCCCCTGCAGCCCTTTAAAAGACAGTTATCCAAGCATCCTATGCAGCTGCAGAGGACATGAGTTGAGCAAACCTGGACTTGGCTCATTAAGCTTTGTAGCATCTACTTTGAGTCTTATACTGTCAGTTCAACTCTAGTATGACAGGCAGGAAAATGATTTGATTCCTATAGAAAAGAAAGTTACAGCTTGCCTAGACTAACTGGTACAGACTTAAAGGAATCAGCTAATGATTACAGCTATTATGTGTTATCAGGATGATAAGTTTAAATGGATAGAGGAATTCTGATACAAGAATATATAAACCTCATTGTTTTGATTAGGTAGAAGTTGACTGATTAGATGAAACAGCAGTACTGAACAGAATCTGTGGCTAGAGGGAAAGCCTTGTCTGTGTGTACAGTCAATTCTACAATCCAAAATGTTCATTTTTAAATAAAAGGCTTTAGCTTTTATATGGTGACCCAAAATACAATAAGACAAATTTAAGGATTTCAATTAGTATTAAATATTTTATATGAACAAGGCATCACAGTGCTTTGTCTCATGTTAAAAACAAAACATGCAATGCACAGATGCACCTAAGGAAGTAATTTTGTTAGTCTTTAAGGTGTTACCCACCTCCTGTGTAGATTTTTCTGTAATAGGCTAACATGGCTACCTCTTCAAAATAGGGTTGCCAATCCCCAGTTGGGGCAGGGGATCCCCCAGTTTGGAGACGTTCCCCCCACTTCAGGATTATCAGAAAGTGTGGGGGGAATTATCCACTGAGCACTCCACTATACCCTAAGGAGACCCTATGTTCCCATAGGGTATAATGGAGAATTGATCCATGGGTATCTGGGGCACTGTTTTTTGTGGTAGAAGCACCAAATTTCAGTATAGCATCTGGTGCCTCTCCTCAAAAAAATGCCCAAGTTTCAAAAATATTGGACCAGGGGATCCAGTTCTATGAGCCCCCCAAAAAGATGCCCCATCCTCCTTTATTTCCAATGGAAAGAAGGCATTTAAAGGTGTATGGTCCCTTAAATGTGATGGCCAGAATTCCCTTTGGAGTTCAGTCATGCTTGTTACAACCTTGCTCCTGGCTCCACCTGAAAAGTCTCCTGGCTCCACCTACAAAGTCCCCAGGTATTTCTTGAGTCGGACCTGGCAACCCTATTTTGAAATAATTATCATGTTCAATCTATTACCTATTCAGAAGCAAACCAGTTTGGATCTGTATACTATCACAGGTACAAAAGCCCACTCATAGAGAAAATCTCTGATTTTTGAAGGTGAAGACAGCTTTTAGAAATTGCTACTTTTCGCCAGGTCTCTTTTTCTAGCAGGAGCTCCTCTGCATATAAAGCCATGCCCTTCTGATGTAGCCAATCCTCCAAGAGCTTAGAGGGCTCTTAGTACAGGGCCTACTGTAACCTCCAGGAGGATTGGCTGCATCGGGGGTATGTGGCCTAATATTCAGAGAAGCTCCTGCTAGAAAAAGAGCCCTGCTTTTCACTAGTCTATCAAACACCAAATGGTGGATGATGCGAGTGCAGCAGGAGGGGCAGAAAGAGTCGTGGTAGTGGAGTTGCCAGAGGAGGCTTCTGAGGAGGCTTTAGAGGTGGTGGCTAGGGCCATGGAAGAGGATGCAGACAGGACCATGGGGCCCATGGTGGAAAGGTTGAAGATAAAGAATGGCTTCCAGTCACCAAACTTGGCCACTTGGTCAAGGACATGAAAGTCAAGTCTCTAGGAGATATCTACCTCTTTTCCTTTCCAATCAAAGAGTCTGAGATTGTTGACTTTTTTCTTGGGCACATCGCTGAGAGATGAAGTTCTGAAGATCATGCCTGTCCAGAAGCAAACCAGGCTAGGCAGCACACCAGGTTCAAGACCTTTGTTACCATCAGTGACTACAACAGCCATATTAACCTTGGAGTCAAAAGCTCCAAGGAAGTCACCACATAAATTTGTGGGACCATCATCTTGACTAAGCTGTCCATCATGCCCCCGAGGTGTGGCTATTAGGATAACAAGATCGGCAAGCCCATACCATACCACGCAAGGTGATATACCACCGTGAGTCTGTCTTGGTGCACCTCATCTCTGTACCATGTGGTTCTGGAATTGTGTCTGCCTCAGTTATCAAGAAACTGATTATGATGGTTAGAATTAATGATTGCCATACCTCCACCAGTGGCTGCACTGTCACCCTGAGCAACTTTGCTAAGTTGCTTTAATGTCATCTCCAAAACCTACAGTTACCTGACCCCTGACCTTTGGAAGGAAACCATGTTCACCAAGTCTCCTTACCAGGAGTTTACCAACCAACTGTCCAAGGCCCACACTACCAGCGTCTCTGTGAAAAGGGCCCAGATGGCTGGCCCTGGCAACCACCTAATGGCTTTTTTGTCCAAAAAAATAAAAACTGATCAATGAAAAAAAAAATTGATACTTTTCACTGAAGAAACCAGGAGATAACCAACCTTCTAGAAAATTCAGTTGTATAATACATAGACTTACATAAATAATTCAATCAACTCTAAGGAATAGTAGTCAGATAACACAGCTATACGAGATATTCATGGGGGGAAACATATCTAAAACGACTAAAAGAGCAGATAGAAAGTAATTGTACAAATATTACTTCTACATAAAATGTTTCACATTGCTGCCTTAAAGATCTGTTCTAGGTCTCTTGAGTTTCTGTTACTTCTTTTTTACAAAATTCTATGCTCATTTTATAAAAATAAAATGAATATTGTTTTCTTCATGCAGTAAGGCAACATTAAAATTAAGCTAAAAGTCTGTTGTCAGAGTTTCAATGTCAAATTACATTATGAGGCATACGTATTAAGACTTGAGAGAGGAAAGGTAACATAAAGCCAGTTGCCATTCTTTCAAATAATTATCCACCCATAACTACCAAAGTTAATAAAAAGAAGACAAATCAAGTTAATTCACTGTATCACATCTACTAGCCAATACTCAAGCTCAGCTGTAACAGCTCCAAGTTTTTTGGTACACCACAAGATGCTTCTGTTGGTGACCAGGCAATAGAACTCTGATCAGTATCAAGTCATGAAAGTACAGCTGACAGTTATCAATTACTTGCCAATGCCATTGTGGAACTATAGGTTTTTCTAGAAAGATCCCAAATGTACATTTAAATAGAAAGTACATTCTGCAACTCCATTTGTAAAAGCATTACAGGGCTATGAAAGTCCAGTTCTGCAAACATTAGAATGCAAACGTGAATCATGTTTCTCTAAAAAGTTCAGTATGGTGTAAATGTGGTTCACTTCCTTCGTTTTATACTCACAAACATCCTTATGAAGTAAATTGAGACAAGAGAGTGACTAGTCCATTTATCCAATGAGTTTTATAATTGAGCAGGAATAGACCCTGGTCCTCTCCTGTCAATGTCCAGTTCTTTAGACCGCACTGAATGAGCCATTCTACCTTCAGATGGACAATTTATTGGATACTTCTAGTAAATCAGAAAGCAAGTTGAAGCAAACACTGCTACCCTTTCACTAACAGTGGTCATTTGAGTGCTTCACTATGACAGCAAACCAGATGTGGAAATCTTTGCAAGTTTACTAAAAGCAGGCTAACAAAGATGTTCTATCAAAGATTTCAGGTTTTCACGGCTGGTAACATCATTAGGGTTTGTAGAATCTTTTGGGATCAAGTGCCGTGTTCTACTGGAGAAAGTTTTTCTTCCAGACATTTCGTTCTCAGCTGCGGAGAACATCCTCAGTGGCGTTGCAGCCGGAGCAGGCGCTCAGACCTTCTTGGCTGCTGTGCATTGAGTGGGGCCAGGGCTGCTGGAGAGCTGCTATTTGTAGGCTGGAGGGGGTGTGATGAAAGGGCAATTGGTTTAAGCCCTGGCTATGCAGACAGTTCCTTCCACATTAAAGTTTAGATGCACAGCAAGCAGTTGAAAACTTTAGTTCTGCTATTTCAGACTTCAAATGGATATAATCACATGACTCACCAATCTGATGACTGCTCAGCTAATTGGTCCGTTGTAATGCAAGGTAAGCTTCCTGACTATCCACAGGCTGATTTTTTAGCATTAGCCAAAGGCAAAAAGAATTGGAAGAGGGTATCTTAACCAGAGAAATTCAGTTTTTCTCACAATTTTTTCTGCTGTCACATAAAATTTAAGAAAATTCATTGGCATTATTTTAAATATGCCTAAAAATAAACTATGATTTTTTTTCGCTATGTATACATCTTTCATTTGTTCACTTATCTTTAAAACTCAGGAGGCCCTGCCTAGCATCACAATAACTTTGGGCTACTCAGGAATGAAGACAGAGCAGCTTTGGGGGCTCTTGCTAAGGATCTTTATTAACATTTCCTTCAGCAGATGCCTACAAGCATGTGACTGTACGGTTGAAAAGGTTAAGTAAGTGGCCATGCAGGAAACTAAGCTACTTAGCTTATTCATATATTTGTATGGGTTATACCCAGCAAACGATCTTCCATCTCATGACCTACTTCATGACTTCCTTTGGTCCTGTTATAAAAGGGCAATAGTCTGTAACAGCGTGAAATAGATTGAGCTCTGTGCTTCAGCTTCTGACCTTGGCTGCGTGATCAGAGTGAAATAAGCTGCACTGAGATCAGGTTAGGAACTGTACACTGAAAGCAGCCGAGTCCAGCTAACAAATTTCACAAAGGGCTAGATATTTAGAAGAGGGAAAGCCTATGTCTCTATAAACCAGGGATCAAAATATTTAATTGCACTTTTTGTCCGGAGGGGGGGGAAGAGATTAATTGTGAAAGGAAAGACATTCAGATGAGATTTTACATTCTGCTGCCTTCTTTCCCTAAAGTAAAATATGGGCAGAATCTAACTTTTTACAAGGAGGATTTACAAGTCCTGTGGTTAGACAGTGCACCTTTTGTGCTAGGGATTACGCATGTCAATAATCCACTTCAAGAATTTACAAATGTTATTTTCATTACATTTTGTTTGAAGGATTTGTTGTTGTTTTTAAATTGCCCAGTACTGGACATGAAAAGGAGTTAAAATGTGGGACTTGTGAAAAGGTGTGGTAGGGGGCTACTTCACTTACGTTTCTTTAAAAAAAAACACCAAAAGGGGGGAAATTATACTTTGCTGGTCCCCTGATAAATCGTTTAGACTTTCAAAGCAGCCACAGAAAGACTAAAATTATCTGGTTTGCATTCTCAGGGAAGGAGGGATTAATCCTTTCACCTTCTGCCATTTCCCTAATCAAAAGCGTCCCCTTGCTTGGGTGAGCTATTAACTCCAATAGGAGAAAGAAGACAGCCAAAAGGCATGTCCCTGTTTTTTTAACCCTACCACAGCTAATAGCAACCAAAGGGAAAAGGTCAGTTCTGAAATGGTGCAGAGGAAAATAGTTTTTATTTAAAGGAGGGAAACCTTTCTAAGCACCACAGCACCAACCCATTTTACTTCCCCCTCAGAAGCTGCTTGTTAAAGCTAAACTACATGACTGTGGATCAGATGATAAACTCCAAGAGGAACACACAGTTTGGCCCTAACGTGTTTTAGTATAATTAAAAATGTAAAGTAAAGATATATGAGAATGTGTTTGCAAACGCATGAACCATATAGGTAAAAATGCTAAGGAACTACATTTGGGCTGTAGTTCACTGTTAAGTATACAATGAATGCCAAGCTGGGTTCACTTTTGGGGGGGAAAATAGGTTTGCAGAGTGCTCAAGGCAATGATGCAAAGTCTATCTGGTTTGTGTGTGCTGCTAAGAGACAAAGTTATACACAGAACCTATTTCTCTTTGCAAAACTAACATGAGCCCTTTATTGTAAGCGACTCCATTCTAGATACTATAGAGTAGAAACAGGATTCTAATCTAGTCTAAAAAGGTAACTAAAATGGATAGAAAAGCACATCCTGCCCTCATGGTGTCAAGATGGAGAAATGTGATGTGGATAAAAGGTGTCAGCAGGAAGGAAGGAAGATTCCCTGAGAGTAGTGATCAACACATCAAAGGGATATCATCAGAGTAAGAGAAAGGAAGGATGTTCAGGTTCCTGGCCTATCTATCTCTCTGGCTCTCTACAGCAGGGGTAGCCAAGCCTGCTTAACGTAAGAGCCCCATAGAATAAGCATCAGATATTTGAGAGCCACAAGACATGAACAAATATTACACACGTCTTTATTAAAACTCTTAATACTTTCTTTGCACAGAAAGATAAAATACATATGTATGCATTTTACAACATGACCATGCTGGAAGGAGACTTTTTAAAAAACAAAGGATGGGAATAACAGCTCCCATAAGACGAGCATAAGGAAAGGTTTGAGAATTGTTTGTTGGCATCAGTGGGAGAAGGAAACACACATGTACCATATAAATCACTGGTCACTGTTTGCATCATTAATAATCTCTCCTTGCCTTGACACCAAGGTTAGTAAATACAGCTCCTACAAGAGCTATTAAATGAGCAGCCCTCTTTAATTCCATCCCTCCTTTCAGTGATTTCCTCGGCTCCTGCACTCTTTCCCTGCTCTAGGACTCCAGGTGACCTCTGTGGTGGAGGAGAAGAGCTTGCAAGCTTGTCTGTGAGAGCCAGATCAGTGTAGTAGTTAAGTGTGCAGACTCTTATCTAGGAAAACCGGGTTTGATTTCCCACTCCTCCACTTGCAGCTGTTGGAATGGCCTTGGGTCAACCATAACTCTCATAGGAGTTGTCCTTGAAAGGGCAGCTTCTCGGCCCCATTTCCCTCACAGGGTGTTTGTTGTGGGGGAGGAAGGTAAAAGGACATTGTGACCACTCTGAGATTCAGAGTGAAGGGCGGGATATAAATCCAATTTCTTCTTCTATTCCCCCAGCGGGGGAAACAGTCACCTATCTATGGGTCAGTGCTCAGAGGCTGACTGAGGTCCTGATGCTAAGCACACTTACTTGAGAGTAAGCCTGTATTAAGTTCCTCCTCAACCTCTGGAAGCTGTACAATATGTGTGAAAGATTCATATGTGGCTCCTGAGTCACAATTTGGCCACCCCTCAACCTCTGGGAGCTGTACAATATGTGTGAAAGATTCATATGTGGCTCCTGAGTCACAATTTGGCCACCCCTGCTCTATAGTCCACTTCTGAAATTGGAAGCTAAGAGACAGCACAAAGTCCTACACTTCCAACAACTTTTGTATAATGTGTCAAATAGCTCTGCATATTCCTTAAATATGCAAGCCAGGTCCATATCTCCAGCTGTAGCCTATCTCAAGGAAAAAGCAGAAACAGGAACAGATGTCATTGGTAAGACCAAGAAAAGGAAGCAGGAACCGGGCCTTAAATAGCCATGCAAAGGGGGGAGGAGGTGGGGAGAAGAACAACAGCGAGAAAAAAGTGCTGCAATTCCAAACAATGTAAGGCAGGGGTGGGGAACCTCTGTCCCAAGGGCCATATTTGGCCCTTGAGGTCACTTGGTGTGACCCTCGGATATTGCTGGACCAAACTGAGCCATGTGGCAGCCTCCCTGGGGCCTGGCTGGTGTGTGTATGTATGCCAAATTAGGATCTCCCCACATGACTTCAAATAGAAAAACAATTATTTGCATTAATCTTGAGGGGCCTGAATAATTCTCCCTCGGCGGAGCACTGTTTTTTAAGTTAATAATTTTTTATGCCCACGAATGATGTTATAAATATCCATATAGCCCTTGGAAGAAAAAAGGTTCCCCACCCGATATAAGGGGTAAGGCAGTCTACAGAATTAGTCATATGTGTTAGGGATTTCTGTTTGAAATTCTATTTCTTTATCTCAAACAGTGCGATGGATCACTGGATCAAATAATCATTGAGAGGCATTTAACATGAAAAAGCAAAAACATATTTATTTCTACAGGGAAAGGGTACTGGGAAGTGAAACAACAAACACTATAGAACTACACGGTTACACTAGAAGATCATGTGCTTAATGGAAGACCACTTCCTCCTCCTCCTTGACCTTTCTGCCTGAACAAAGGAAGTCACCTGACTAACTGACCAAACAGACAAAACAGGTTTTCTCACTTCTAGACCTTGACTGACAGCAGTCAGTATCTTCTTCCCAGGTCATGCAGACAATAGGGAATCAGGCACAGTGTTAACCCTATAATGACTGGAACTTTAGAACATTGCAAAGGACATACAGATATACGTATTTCCAACAATATGGAGTTGCATAGACTTTTCACTGCAGTGATGTACTCAAGAGACAGGCAGTGCACACACATAACTTTCTTCCTGTCATCTCCAAAGCATATTAAAAACAGAGTACCCAAGCCATTAACAATGAGTATCAGATTACCCATGCTGGGAAGAGAAATGGCCTTTCAGTCTTCTGTTCCTCAAACTTCCATCACAAACTCCAGTTCCATCATGCAGAAAGGTTTGTCTCTGCAGAGAAGGAAAAGGTAATGAAATTGTTTACCAGAACATCCTGTATAGTTCAGGAACAAATTGTGTGTCAGATTCAGAAAGGTGATATGGCATCCATCAGTCGTAATATCAGGAAGCCGAAAAGTTGGTGTCACACACAAGCTGCAAAGCCTGCAGCAATGTGGGTGGCAGTTACCCCTCTGAGGACAGTATTGCCAATTACAAGAGAGGGTCAATAAAATATATGCTGGAGACATTAAAAAAGGGGGGGAAATAGAAGTAATAATTCAACCATAAAGATTCCTCCAGGCAGCAAAAAACATAGAGTACCTATTGGGCTCAAGAGATATTTCAAATCAGTGTTATATGAAGCAAGAGGAAAGGGGGGAAATACTGTATGTAGTATGGAGAGGGGGGGCATGGAAGCAAGATATTTTATTTCAAAAAGAGAAATGGGAGAAAATTTTTCTAAAGGAGTACATTCCAAAAGGCAGAGGCTGTTCTCTGAACTTAAGTATTATTATATTTAAGTGAGGGCACTATTTTGGCCTTAGATAGTTAACATTTATACTGGAGGTGAAATTTCCTTACATCAAAGTCAGGCCACTGGTTGGTCAAGGTCAGTAATGTCTTCTCCAGCTGACAATGGCCCTCCAGCAGAAGTCTGTCACTGAAGGCAGATGCTTTTCTTCTGAGCCATGACATCTCTCAGCCTAAGGCATAGGCCTTCCCTAGTACCTAGTAACATCTGATTGTTTTGCTGTGCAACCTGCACGGTAGACAAGGGGCTACTCTTAGGAGAGCATATGAAGAAACAGAATGATTTCCGGTTGGCAAAGGATCTATTTTATCTACCTGTCTGTTCACTCCCTTTGTACAACTTGTCTTAAGGAAAACTGGATTCAATTTAGATGAAGGTGGAGTGAACTTTATGGAAGGAACATTAACAATATGCAGATAACACCAGAGTATCAGAAGAAAACAATATATATTTGAAATGACTACTGATGAATATTAAAGGAGAAAATGTCAAAGCAGGATTACAGTGAACATTCAGAAGAGGAATTACACAACTTTAAGGTTGACAATTAAGAAATCAAAATTGTTAAAGCACTTTCACACTTAAATAATACAGTTTTAATCCTCTTCAGCAACCATTTTCAAGTGGATTTTGTCATTGTGAAATGACACAGTAAAAGTCAGTTGCAAAGTGCATTGGAAGTGGATTAAAAGTGTGTTATCTAGTGTCTGTGAAAGCACCTAAATATTTTCTATTCCTTGGCTCAGTGATCAACCAGAAATGAGACTGCAACGAAGAAATCCAAAGAAGATTGAGACTTCAAAGGGCAGCTGTGAAGAAACTGGAAAAGATCTGTTGGTGTAAGGATTGCTGGAGACTAGGAAAAGGAAAGGGAAAGGTCCCCTGTGCAAGCACCAGTCATTTCCGACTTTGAGGTGACATTGCTTTCACAACGTTTTCATGGCAGACTTTTTATGGGGTGGTTTGCCATTGCCTTCCCCAGTCATCTACACTTTCCCCCCAGCAAGCTGGGTACTCATTTTACCGACCTCAGAAGGATGAAAGGCTGAGACAACCTCGAGCCAGCTACCTGAAAACCCAGCTTCCACCAGGGATCGAACTCAAGTCATTAGCAGAGCTTAGGACTGCAGTACTGCAGCTTTAACACTCTGTGCCACGGGGTTCTTAGGCTGGAGACTAAGCTCCAGATAATTAATATGCATTCGCTGTTACTGTGTATAAATATGGAAAGCTGGACAATGAAGAAAGCTGACAGAAAGAAAATTAACTCATCTGGAAGTTGGGAGAGTTTTATGGGTACTATGGACCACCAAAAAAGAGGGGAAATGGATTCCAGACAAAATCAAGCCTGAATCCTCCTGAGAAGCTACAGTGAGACTATCATACTTTGGTCACATTTATGAGAAGACACTGATGCTAGAAAAAGTTGAAGGCAGAAGGAAAAGAAGACCCAACATGAGATGGATTGGCTCTATAAAGAAAGCCACAGTCCTCAGCTTGCAAGACCTGAAGAAAATGTTAACAATAGTACGTATTTGGACATGATTAAAATAACTACTAAGAAAGCATAGGGAGCACAATTTTATATTCTTGTTTAGGGTTGCCAGGTCCAGGAAATACCTGGGGACAATGGGGGTGGAGCCAGGAGACTTTCCCATTCCCTAAAATAAATCAAAATACAGAAGTGCAGTTCCCCTAAATACAGTCTTTATTTCCTTGTCCTCTTTTTTGCTATCAAAGTGTTCTCCAGCAGACACACATTCCCAAACAAAAACAGTTTACAAGCTTCGTCTAAAATGTCCTGCTGAGATTTAAAGGCACATCATGGCTGTTGGGAGGGGGATCCCCCTGCCCCCTCACCAGCCAGATCCTCTGTATTTAAAAGGTGGATGGGATATCTCACAGAGTGGCTAATGTAGCAATGCCTCAAGAAAATTGGGTTGCTGAACAAAAAGGTGGAATATTGCAAACAATGATGCATTCTATGTTAAAAGATGCTGGGTTGCCTATCAGTTTTTGGGTAGAAGCTTTAAAAGCTGCTTGCTATGTGAAAAATAGGCTCTGGTCTAAACCCATTGACAGCATTCCATATAAGATGCTATATAACAAAAATCCCAACCTAGATCATCTAAGAGTGTTCAGTACCAAAGCTTGGGTAAACATTCCAGTTAACCAAAGAAGAAAGGGAAGTGCAAGATCTAAAAAACTTCTTTTTCTGGGTTTCCAAACCGACATGAAAGCCTATCGGTTTGCTAACAATCACCAACATATTAGCTTCAGCAGATCTGCTAACTTTTGTGAACACCAGGGGTGGCAAAGAATCCATGCTAATGATTTGCCTGATCAGGTTGCACTGCCTATAACAACTGAGGAACAAACCACTACTGTAAAACAGAAAATAAGTTCTCCTTCACCTATTGTCTCTGAGGGTAAACAATGTGTATCAGAGATTTCAGGTTTTCACGGCTGGTAACATCATTAGGGTTTGTTGAATCTTTCGGGATCAAGTGCCGTGCTCTACTGGAGAAAGTAGAAGGAAAACTTCTGGAAGGAAAACTTTCTCCAGTAGAACACGGCACTTGATCCCGAAAGATTCTACAAACCCTAATAATGTGTATCAGAACCTAGAAGGTCAACTAGGAGTACTAAGGGTGTGCCACCTGACAGATATGGGTTTGAGAATACCTCAGTGAATCATGTTTATGTGAGAGAAACATAAAGCTTTCAAAAGGTATTGAATATGCCAGGACCGGAAAGGGCTCTTGGCAGGAGGCCATGCAGAGGGAGTACAGCTCGTTAACTGAAAATAATGTGTCTTCTTTAACTTGTCTGCCAGTTGATAAAAAGGCTATTGGGTGTCGGTGGCTGTACAAAGTGAAAACTCTGCCAGATGCTCAAATGCAGAGAAAAGCAAGATTGGTTGCTAGAAGTTTTTCTCAAGTAGAAGGAGAAGACTATGATCAAGTGTTTGCTCCGACTGTAAAAGCAGATACTTTAAAAGCAGCATTGTAGGGCAAGAAAAGATGCAGGTACATCACTTTGATTTTACCACTGCTTACCTAAATGCACATCTAGAGAAAGAACTATATATGGAACAGATATCAGGTTTTGAAAACTCAAACAAAACTTTGGTTTTGAAATTCAACAAAGCATTATATGGCTTAAAACAAAGTGCCAGGGAATGGAACCAGTGCTTGAGTAAGGTATTGATTGATTTTGGGTTTGAACAAGGTACAGCTGATCCCTGTATGTTCTGCAAAACAATTGAGCAAACAAAATATTACTTATTAGTTTTTGTGGATGATATCTGTTTTTTGTTCCACACTGACACACAATTGAAATGGTTTATGGAGTCAACTCAAAATCTGTTAAAGATGAAACTCTTAGGTAACATATGACACTATTTGAGAGTTGACATAACCAGAGACTCACAAGGATGGTTTAGTCTAAATCAGAAAGAGAAAATATTTAAACTCCTTGAAAAATATAACCTGCTGGATGCACATTGTGTAGACTCACCAATAACTACAGGTTATAAAAACGAGCCTGATGAAAGAGTATTTGAGAACAGGTCTATGTATCAATCTCTAATCGCTTCACTGCTGTATATTGCCTGTTGGTCCAGGCCTGATATATGTTTTGCTGTACACATATTGTGTCAGAAAAGCTCAAATCCTTATGCTAAGGACGGCTGCAGCAAAAAGAGTACTCAGATATCTTAAAGGTACTGCCAACTACACATTGGTGTTAAAAGCTAATGAGAAACAACAAATCACTGCCTACAGCAACTCAAGCTGGGGTGATAGGCAGGATGGTAGATCCACAACAGGGTATGTCGTGTACATAAACGGTGCATTGGTATTGTGGAAGTCATTAAAACAGACCTACGTGGCCACTAGTACCTGTGAAGCTGAATATGCTGCACTTAATGATTGTGTAATACAACCAGAGTGGCTGTACCAATTACTGCTTGATCTAGAAATACAATACAAACTGCCAATACATGTGTTCTGTGACAACACTGCAGCTCTGCAACTAGCAGATGCACAAGGAATAAAACCACGAAGCAGACACATTAACATCAGGTATCAAAATGTTAAAGATGCTGTGCAAAGAAAGTTAATCATGTTACAGGATTGTACATCTGTAATGAATGTGGCTGATATGTTTACTAAAAGCCTAAATGTGGACAAGTACACAAATCTGAGGTCTAGATTAGGTGTCACTGCCTATGCCTTAGGGGGAGTGTCAGCATATAAAAATGCTCAATAAGGCATTAGGCTAGTGACCACTGAGATCATGCTGATCTGACAGTCAGTGTCAAAAAGATGACATCAGTGTTTAGCAAGTCTCAACAAAGTGAAACCAGTTCTGACTGGTATTTGGGAATGAGTGCAGAGGTTGAGTGTCCAGTGCACAATGACTAAGCACTTGTAACCCATTGGTGCAGATACTATGTAATTTGTATATAAGCAGTGCTGTGCTGTGCAATGTTTCCTTCTACTTTAGATGGTTGCTTGGCGGAGCACTTTGCTGGTGAATGTAAATATTGTAAATAAATTGTATATAGTTAAGCACAGAGTGTCATCGGACTGTTACTTGTTATATTGACTCACCTACCAGGGCTAGCAATAACGATAAAACAACAGTTTTTCCTGTCAATTTAAACTGCACTGCAAGAGAAGCCCTCCCAGTAGGGTCTGTGTGTGGTGGGTAGAGACCTCTCTGCCACATGCAGATCCTGGGGCTTGCTTCTCTCAGTTTAAACTGTACCATAAAGGCAAAGGTAGTCCCTGTGCAAACACCAGTTGTTTCCGACTCTGGGGTGACATTGCATCATAGGAGAAGCCAAAATGGCATTTTTCTTCTTGGGTATGGTACTGGGATCTGGGATTTTTTTGGAAATCCTACATTTTTAAGGTTTAAGGTTTATTGGATTTATATCCCACCCTCCCCGCCAAAGCAGGTTCAGGGCGGCTCACAACCAGTAAATTCATAACAATTGGACAATTAAATAGTTAAACAATTAAAGCAAATTAAACAGTTAGGAACAATTAAAACAATCTGGTGCTGATAATATTTGATGTTTTCTTGCTTCAGATGGCGTTCAGTATATATTAGATGTATATCAGTCACACCATATCAGTCCTTCCATGTTAATTAAAGGCCTGCTGGAATAGAGTTGTCTTACGGGCCTTGCGGAACTGGGCGAGGTCCCGCAAGGCCCTAACTTCTTTGGGGGGGTCCAATAGCCCTGAACCAAAAAAAGCCTTTTTTTCACTCCTACTGAGCTCTCACTGCCCTCTCCCTAAGGCAGACCTGAACTCCTCCCTGCTGTGTTTCCCTCCAACATTCCATCTCCCTTCTAAAATGTGACTGGATGCTGGAGCAGCACTCCTATAGACTCAGCTGAGTGGCTCTTTTCCCCTTCAGGGGCAGGACAGCCTCCTGTCCGTCACACTTACTAATGCCCAACAACTGCCAGGAGTTCAGTAGGCATTCGTTTCTTAACACTACAGGGCTTCCTCCTGTGGAGAGATGTTTTTCCACCTCCCCCCTCTTGTGGCAGCCTGAAATACCTCTGAAATCCTTTTCTAACAGGTCCCCAGTTCCCCAGGAACAAGAATTCAATGGGGGCTGAAGTCTCCCATGGAAGGGGAAAGGTTGAAAACATACATTCTGCAACTGGAAGCCTTTATGTCCCTGTAAATATTACTCTGGATCCAATCCAATATCTGTCTGATGATTTTACTGGATAAAAAAGTGTCATAAAAAGAGAGGAGGAAAGCCTACTCTTTTCCATTCTTTTACTTCTTAAAATCCCTTATATGTAATGCATATGCTGACAAGACAAAATCCACTTTCCACGTAAACATATGAATCTGCCTTATCCTGACTCAGACCAATGGTCTATCAAGGTCAGCACTGTCCACTCGGCCTGCCTACATCACCTGCTGCCTGCTCCTTTCTGTTGAAGATGCCGGGGATTGAACTTGGGACCTTTTGCATGCCAAGCAGATCCTCTACCACTGAGCCACATTTCCTCAGAGAAAGACTTGCAAAATGAAATAGGTCTTTGATGAAAACCCTTTCTTGGACCCTGACACTCAGTACACCACAATCAATACACATTTCACACAACTAATCTTCATTTGAGTCCATGGTGGGGGAGTGAATAATGTCCAACCACAGGAAATCCATTGCTTGAGAGCAAACATATTCTACCCCTCCTGCCATTCTGCCTTGAAACTCACTATTGGAATCATACGGATGTCGAAGTCTGTAAATGTGAAATTTTCTCACTTCCCTGAATAGAAATTTAACATAGGCAGCATACTAGACATAAATGAACAACTGCCTCTATTGAATTTGAACGTCTATTTTTTTTTTTTTACTGAGGTCAGGGAGAAAGAGAAAAAGAAACACACCTCCTCATCCCTATGATCCATTATGAAATCATTACCCCATGTGAGATTTATGGTCAAGGTCTTTTTTTTCCTCTGCGATCCCTAAGCAACAAGCACTTTCACCTACAAAAATCTGTGCACCACCTGTTTTACAAATGCCTTTACTGCCATCTAGTTGCCATTCTTTGGAAAGGCAATTTAAAACACAGCACTTATCAGTAGAGGCTTTTCTATACAGTGGTTCTTTAAAGTGTATATACGTGTATTTTAGCCATTATGCAATAGTATCTCAAGTGACTTTTCAATGATAGCAGTTCAGTAAATGGAAATTGCTTTGCTATGGAAGAACAGTGCTGTTGCCAGAGTCACCACCGGAATAGACTATTCAGTCTATGCAGGGCTACTCTTGAAGGTGCTTCAGGGACCTCAGGTTGTCTAAAATGCAGCTGCCAGGCTTCTTCACCTATACAGCTGTCATTAAGCAGCTACACTGTCTATCTATTGGTTTCCAGGTCAAATTCAAGGTGCTGGTTTTGACCTTTCAAGCCCTAAATGGTCAGGGACCATCATACTTGAGGGGCTGCATGACTTTTAAAGCCCTAAATGGTCAGGGATTGACATACCTGAGGAACTGTGTCTCCTTTTACACACACACACACCCCTTAGCAGCTGCGATCATCATTTCATGGCCTCGGGTTGCACATTTGGCATCCATCATGGCAAGGGCTTTTTGCCATGATGTAGCCCTGTAGTTGTAGCCCTGTCCTGGTGGAATGCCTTCTCAGATGAGATCTGAGTCCTTGCAGGATGTCCATAGATTCTGCAGGGCCTGTAAGGCTGAGCTTTTCTGTCAAGCCTCCCTAGTTAAGTGTATTTGTGGGGCATATTGCTGAATCCACCATCATCAGTTGTAAATTTTACTGTATTTATAGTATTTATTACTTTTTACTGTATTTATTACTTCTGTTTTTATACTACTGTGATCTGCTCTGAGCCCCACTTTGTGGGGGAGAGTTGGTATATAAATTGAAATAATGAATACCCTCTCTCTCTCAAAAAAAGTTATGCTCTAATTTTCACTCCCAGCAAAAGCTAGGCAGCAGAGAAGCCTCCAAAGACCAAAACATTAAGAATACTATTGTTGGCAATGAGCTTGCTAATTTTTGCTAAATGTGCTTAGATCTCTTCCTCCACAAGAAGCAAATGGCATTAGAAATAGCATATGTATTTTATTTTTGTATTTCTCATGGCATTTGTATTTCTCATGGGATTTCTCAATGGCATTAGAAATAGCATATGTATTTTATTTTTGTATTTCTCATGTCTATAGGTCAGTCATGTCCGCTGCTATCTGCTTACTTTTCTTTATAGGGGGGCTAATATTACAAAAGGTTCCTTCAGAAAAGGTGCCTGCAGTACACATAAATGTCTCTCTTCCTTATTTACTTCATTTATACCCTACTTCCTCTTCAATGATAAATTTATCCTCACAATAGCCCCATGAGATAGATTAGGCTGACAGTTTATGGCTGGCCCAAGATCACTCAGCAAGCTTCCATGGCAGGGGGATTCAAACCTGGGCCTCCCAGCTCTCTTCCTTGCTATGCAGTGAACCGCTTGGGGCAATCAATAGCTTAATTTCCCCCTTAACTACAAAGCTATTGATGGTGAGTTTCTACCAGTCCACAGACATGAAGGCATATCTCTTGACATCCTGTCTGTCTCTTTGTTGCTACATCCTTACATTACTAATTACTTGCTTAATTTTAGTTTCTCATGGTTCCCAGGGGTCAGCTGGGACAGTCATCCCAAAGCCAACCACACCACAAAATTTTCAGTTTTAGACCATAGCAATAGGGAAGAATCAGGAATGTAATTGGGGGGGGGGGCTGAATTGTTACTGGTGTCATCTGGAGCCACCATTATAGCTCTGTCCATTTCTGATGAAAGGAAAAGGAAAGGTCCCCTGTGCAAGCACCAGTCATTTCTGACTCTGGGGTGACATTGCTTTCACAACATTTTCACAGCAGACTTTTTACAGGGTGGTTTGCTATTGCCTTCCCCAGTCATCTACACTTTCCCCCCAGCAAGCTGGGTACTCATTTTACCAACCTCAGAAGGATGGAAGGCTGAGTCAACCCCAAACCAGCTACCTGAAAACCCAGCTTTCGCCAGGGATCAAACTCAGGTCGTGAGCAGAGCTTAGGACTGCAGTACTGACGCTTTAACACTCTGTGCCATGGGGCTCTTTTTACATTTTTGATGAGAATTCTGCTAAAACTGAGTGTTATATGAAACTATCCCAGAAAGGTTTGTGACTCTTAAATACAAACCTAGAGATGAGCAGTGTTTAGCCCCATCCTTGGATTTATACTTCTGACAGTGCAATCCTAATCAGAGATATATACTTGGAGGGGTTTTTTTACCATCTTCTGGATGTGGAGCAGGTGCCACTAGAGGTGGAGGGGAGGTATTTTTGAGTTTCCTGAATGGGGCAGGGGGTTGGACTAGATGACCTGGGTCCCTTCCAACTCTATAATTCTATGTCTACTAAAGTCAACAAGCTCAAAAGCATACAGTGCTGCTTAGTACTGCACAGAAAATGCATTAGCTTTGATTTTCCTTCAATACATTATCTTGGCTTTCAGTAAAATATAAGAATTCAGTCTTAGGCTGTTCTAGCTTGTAATATAGGAAAGGCTTATTATTTTGTTTGAAACTAAAGTTAAAGAATTGAACATGGCAACTCTGGGTAAGTCCAAGCACTAAAGGCAAAGAATGAGCTTAAATTTCTGTTCTGGTCCAGATATTCACTAATAATCTGAAGTTAATAAAGTTTTACTCAAATATGAACTTTCGTATGCACACACAAACAGAAATAACAGCCATACATATAGAGGGTGGGCAGTATATGTATGCCTGTTATTTCTATTCCCATTTCATATCTGAAGACGTGTGTGTGCACACAAAAGCTCATACCTTGAATAAACTTTGTTGGTCTTAAAAGTGCCACTGGACTCTTGACTTTGTTCTGTTGTTTCAGGTCAGACCAACATGGCTGCCCAACTGGATCAATCTGAGGTTAAATATGCATTTACTACTGATCTTCTGCTGCAGTTAAAACTAGGAATGTGCATTCATATATATTCAGTCTGAAGATATCCATCTAACTAGCTAGCTATTTTCCAGATATATTGGGGTCTGTGGATGGTATCCAGGATATGGAAATGGGTTCAAAAAAATCCCAGAAATAACCAGGAATATCAGGAGCCACCATTTCAAGACTCCCAGAACTGTTTTGTTTTTTCCCCTTTACATTTTGCTGTTCTCTCTGTCAGTGTCTTTTTTCCAGGATTTGGTTTCAGCAAGCCTGGTTGATTTGGCTTTGATTCTGTGCTTTGAAGTTAGTTCTATGGGTCTTGCAACATTGTGTTCTTTGCACAAGTTGGTTTCTGTTGGATTCTGGCGCTGCAAGCCAAGGCAGGGTGGCTCAGGCTGAGTCATCTGAAGCTGAATCTGATGAAGACAGAGGTCCTTTGCTTGAGTCATGGTGGTCTGGGAAGGGAAATCCCTCTACCAGCTTTCGATGGGACACCACTGATACCGGTGCCCAAAGTCAGAAGCTTGGGGGTGCTACTGGAGCCCACATTGGTAATGGAGGCCCAGATGGCAGCCACTGTGAAATTCGCCTTTTTCCACCTTAGGAAGGCACGACAGTTGGTCCCCTTCCTGGAGCGCAGCAACCTAGCAAATGTGATCCATGCAACAGTCACCTCGAGACTAGACTACTGTAATGCCCTCTACATGGGGCTGCCCTTGTCTCGGATCCAGAAACTGCAATTGGTGCAGAACGCAGCAGCCAGGCTGTTATTGGGTCTCTCTATACGGGAGCACATACAGCCAAGGCTGCGGGAACTGCACTGGCTGCCAATAGTATTCCAGATTCGCTACAAGGTGCTGGTTATTACCTTTAAAGCCTTATATGGCTGAGGACCTGTCTACCTTAGGGACTGTCTCTCCCCACATGTTCCCCAGAGAGTACTTAGATCTGGATCACAGAATTTACTATCAATCCCCGGGCCGAGGGAGATGAGGCTGAAGGCTACCATAGAGCCTTCTCAATTGCTGCCCCCCACTGGTGGAACCAACTCCCAGAAAATGTAAGGGCCTTGTGGGACCTTGCCCAGTTCCGCAAGGCCTGTAAAACAGTTTTATTTCGACTTGCCTTTAGTTAACTACAATATAAGTAGATGCCCAACATCGCTGAATGTAATGGTACCAACACTAGCACCAAAAATTGTTTTAAAAATTGTTTAAAATTATTTTAAACTGTTTTAAACTGTTAATTGATAATGACTGTTAATTTTAATTGTTTGCTTATTGTTTTATTGTTTGGGTTTGATTGTTGTTAGCCGCCCTGAGCCTGCTTCGGCAGGGAGGGTGGGATATAAATGCGAGGAATAAATAAATAAATTTGTGGTGGAATCTCTGTTTTAACATTGCCTTGGATTCTCAGGTTGGATTCTAAGATTTTGTGTTTGTTGGGCTTATAGCAATGTTTGTAATTAGTTTAGAAGATTCTCTGGTTTGACACATGGTTGGACTCTTGGGTTGTACATCTGTTGTGTTAGGCTTGCCACATGGCCTCACACTTCCACTGGGACTTTCTGGTTCTGCATTGGTTCTTTGGGCCCATTAGTGTTGTCTGTTTTGAGAGGCTTTTGGCCAGTGGTTGCTCTGCTTGTGCTTGTGCATTGGTCTATTCTTTGCTCTGAAAAAAAAATGGTGTTCCCTCCTCATATCAAACAATGGAGGATGGCTGGGGGCACCTTATTCAGGGGCCCATAGAATCAGATCTCTTGGTCCAATTTACTTAAAGTGTGGGGGTTACTTAAAAGACAGGCACCAGCAGCTCTGCAGCAATTCTGGTGCACTTTGCTCAAACAACAGCCCCTCTACCCCTCTGGAAAACTCCCCATAGGGAATAATAGAGCTGAATCATACAGAATCCTGAAAAAAATGAGTTCAAATACCAAACCAGTATTTAAAACCAAGATAATGGGAAATATAGTGTTCAGCTTCCTGATAACCAGATTTGAAAAATACCAGTTTTTGTCAAGGTGCACATCTCTAATTAAACAAATCATACTAATCCAGTTCAAGTTACCTCAGTTGTGTCTGTGTCTGTGTGAGAAACTCTATCACTGCTTTCCTGGCTCCATGAGAACCATTTTAGATTGCAAAGCAGCTATATCTAGATAGCAGACTCTTTTAGAACACCACAGTACTAATATAAGTCCCACTTCTTTAGATTTTATGGGCAAACAGGTTTACCAAAATAGATTTTTATTATCCTATAAAAAGACAACTTCAGCATAGAAATTGTTGGACTTGAACTACCTATGAAAGATGAAATACATAGAGGCTTTCGATTTGGAGAAAGCAAAAGCATGAAAAAGCATCACTAGCTAATTTGTGCAATAGGAATAGAGACTCAGGTTCAAATTCACACTCAGTCATGAAGCTCATTGAGCGACCCTGGGCCAGCCAGTCTCTCTCACTCTAAACTACCTCACAGATTTAGTGATGATGATATAGTGGAAGACAGGAAAACCATGTTCACTGCTGTAAACTCCTGGAAGAAAGAGCGGGGTGGGGGAAGTGCTGCAGACAGTAGGGTACTCCTTTTTTTACTTTTCTAAGCTAAGATGTTTTTCTATCAGTCAATATGACAAACCGATTCACCCAAACATGATAGTGAATCTAACATTTTCTGCCCCCATTGTGGCATATCCCTCAGTGGCAACTTGTACCTTACATGAGTGTATAGTCACATAAACAAACCTATTCCACTACATATCATCTTCAAAAATGTACAGTGTGCTAGTGCATTTTAAACAATGCAGAATTTTTTCCCCATTCACATTACTTTTAATTAAATTAAAGGTTGAATTGCCTGTCTTTCAACATCCACTACATTTCAGATGGGACATCAGAAGTCAGCTATCCTCTCCTCAAAGTGTCATCAATTTCTTAGCCTCACAAATGTGTTTCCATTCTAGGAGGAATACAGACAATTAATTAGCAGTTATTCACTAGAGAATCCTTCTGTCTCCATTATTTAATTACATGCTCAGTTCTTCATACCAAAATGGTCCCCTTTTAACTACTTTATAATGTCTGAAGGGTATATTCTTTCTCTTTTTTAAACCTCATAACAGCACACTACAATACTTGATTCCAAATGTTGGATTTAAATTCTGGTTTTAGTTCATTTTTTAAAGAAATGAAAGTACACAGAGTCCATATGTAAAGCAAAATGGTAATTCACCTTTGAAAACAGCAGAAAGCAGAATTTAGTTTAAAAAGAAAGTCCTCATCAGCCAGTAACATACACAGCACTTGGTGTGAGAAGTAAATTGAACCCTGAAGCAGTTACAGTCTCCCCCCCCCCCCCCTTTCTTATTGTTTTTCTTCATTTAAAAAAATTCCTTGTTGGCACTGAGTTATTAGTCCCCATACAATAAACAATGGCTTGCAGATTCTGACAAAACAAACTGCTGGGATGATTATTCATCCCTCCATGAGATTGCTCAGTGAGTGGAGGGGGCTCCATCTTCAGCATTTTGTGAGACAGTCCCATGTGTTTTCTCAGCTCAATCAAGTGTGCTACAGACTGTCACAGTGGTCCTTGACGCCAAGAAAAGCAAATTTAGGCAACTGCGGCAAGCCTGAGTTGCATTTTAATAGCTTGTCACTCCCACATATACACAGAAAGCCCTTTCTGCTGTTATATTCTTTTTACAGTAAACCCTAAGTAGAGCTACCTTTCTAAGCCCATTGACTTCAAAGAACTCAGAAGGGTGTAACTCTGTTTGCAACTACACTGTTAGCAATCTAGGTAGACTAGTTATTAAAGTAAAATCATTCAACTGGACTGCAATAGTTTTTAAAAGGAGACTTACCATAATGGATAACTGTTGCTGAAATATCAATTTCTACAGCCCACTCTACTTCCAGGTCATCCCTCTGAGCCTCAGATAGAGAATCTATTTTTACTTGGGAACTTTTCACCCTCCTGTTTCTGGAGGAAGATATAAAAAGAACAATAAGTCAACATGATAAATTATGATAGAAAGAAATTTACTACAATAAGACGACTTTAAAATCTGAAGGTGGATTCTGTTCATGCCAGCTAGGCATAGGTCTGAAAGTTATTTAAAGCTTACCAGGAAGAAAAAAAACACCCTCCCCCTTCTGATTCTACAACCCCACAGTTGTTTCCCTTTGGAAAAGCATTTTTCAGAAGCCCCAATTAACCTTGATTGAATTCTGCCTTAGTAATATCAGGAATTTTAATTGACTGGGAAGGTGATCATAAATCTCTGCTCAAAATACAGCTTGGCCATTAGCAAATCCCCTGCTGGCGCAGCTAAGTGTCACAGAGAAGGACTTCACTCTTCCGAAGATAAGATTCTTTTGCGGATCATAAAAACAAACATTCAGAAGAATTAATTTCCTGGTAGTTAGGCCTTGGTCTGTGAGAATTCTTGTTCCCCGGGGTTATTTAAATATATGGCAACAATTAATGAGCAACATCATCAGGGACACAATGTTGTATGTAGGTATGACCCCTCAGTAAGCAATACATGTGCTACATGTCATCTTTGAACTGTGCACATACATTTTACTGTATGTTTAGTAGTGGTGATGGTGGTAGTAGTAGTAGTGGCGGCAGCAGCAGCAGTAGTAAACTGCCCAATCCCTGCTGTCTCAGAGCTTTGGGGGATATATAATAACACTAAAAATATTTGTTGTTGTTGTTGTTGTTCAGTCGCAGTCAAGTCCAACTCTTTGCAACCCCATGGACAAAGACACACCAGGCCCTCCTGTCTTCCACCATCCTCCGAAGTATGCTGAAATTCGTGTTTGTTACATCAGTAACGCTGTCCAGCCATCTCATCTTTTGCCGTCCCCTTCTTCTTTTGCCTTCTGTCTTTCCCAGCATCAGGATCTTCTCCAGTGAGTGCTCCCTTCTCATTTGGTGGCCAAAGTATTTGAGCTTTAGCATCTGACCTTCCAGGGAACACTGGGTTGATTTCCCTTAGGACTGACTGATTTGATCTTCTTGCAGTCCAAGGGAAACAAAATTAGGAACACAAAGAAGAATTGCAGATTTATACCCCGCCCTTCTCTCTGAATCAGAGACTCAGAGTGGCTTACAATCTCCGTTATCTTCTCCCCCCACAACAGACACCCTGTGAGGTGGGTGGGGCTGAGAGGGCTCTCACAGCAGCTGCCCTTTCAAGGACAACCTTTGCGATAGCTATAGCTAACCCAACGCCATTCCAGCAGGTGCAAGTGGAGGAGTGGGGAATAAAACCCAGTTCTCCCAGATAAGAGTCAATGCACTTAACCACTACACCAAACTGGCGATAGATGTCACTTCCCTGTGGTGACATATGCAAGTGATTGAAAAATGTATTACCATGTCTGTGGCAAGTAGTGCCCTATAACTGTGGATCTGCCAGTTCAGATGTCGCTTTCTCCATGTGACTGCATCAATGGTACTGCTTCTTATGGAAAACTGTCACATGCCTGAGTCAGCAAGGAGTTCCTTCTTTCAATTACACCTTCAATTACACATAGTTCTTAAGCTAGCCTCTTATCTCTAGATCTTAGTTATGTAGCTACACTGATCATGAAACCAGTAACCCCAGATTGGACTGCTGTAATACAGTCTACATAGGGCTGCCTTTCAAGATATCTTAGAAACTCCATTTCATGCAAAATGCTTGTTTCTGTGGTCAGCTGCTCAGAATATGTAACTTGTATTGTGGCATCAACCACAGGGGCTACCTATTTGCTTGTAGGCCTCACTCAAAGTGCTGATTGTTAGCTTTAAAGTCTTTCATGGCATCAGCTGTGGGAAGAGCTTATGTGTGAGGTGACATGCTGGCTGCCTGCTCCTAATACATAAAGTGAGACAAATTTTAGCATTATCTTCAAAATTGTGGTGTTCAGCTCTGGCATTTCCCCCTCTTCTTTTGATCCCTTTAACAAACTTCAGTCTTGTTTTCTTTTTTATGGGCAGGAAATATATAAGCTTTTAAAAATGCAAAATAAAATAAAGTTACAAAATGCAAAAGAGAGAATCAGAGATCCACCCTCCCCCACCAGTAGGATGCCAGTAGAGTCATGAAGGCTGCAGGAGGGGAAGCCATTCTGTCGCAAGCTTCCAATTCTATTCATTCTCTCTCTTTCTCTCTTCCCCTCCCCCCATCGCAGCTCCCCTGTTCCGCAGAATTTCCCACCCAAAATTTCTGGCTACCTCCCCTACCCCCCACCCCCGTAGGGAGAAAGACAGTCCCTTTCCAAGAACTTTTTTCTGGTTCAAGATGTATTAGAGAGGGATTCTCAGGTGATTTATGAGAACGTAAGTGCCTCTCAGACAATATATTTGAATGACCAAGTTCACCTGACCAACAGCAGTTAAAAACAGCTAAGGGGGTAAAAAAGAACCTTGAGCATGAGGAAACTGAGGAGCTTTTTCAGACCCATGAGAAATTTACAACAGAGGGCAAAATTTCATTAGAAATACTAAGAAAAATCAGTGAAGTGATTAAAAGAAGGATTATTACAGAAGCAAAGAAACAGAAAATTATAGTTACTTCTGATGGTGATTGTAACGTACTCGAAGCGGAGACGAGAGTAGGGCAACATAGTTTATTAGGAGCACGTTGCAAGAGAGGGAGCACGCGGGCCGGGCCCCGCTTATGTACATTTACCCGGTTCAGCCTCCTGTACAGGTCAGGCCAATCCTGGCCTGTTAAACTTCCCGCCGTGGATGTAGTAGGCGGGGATTCCGCGCCCCGTGCTAGAGATGCCTGGGATACCCAGCCGCCTCTGCGCGTGGGCGCGTATTTCAGCCAATACATTACACTCCTCCCCCCCCTAGTTAACGAACATAGTCTTTAAGATACGCGGGCGGTCGGCTCTCCCTGGTGGACCGTCTGGGAAGGTCCTGTGGGGGGGGCGCTGCTTCCCTGGCGGGCACGTCTGGGGGTTGTGGTGCCGCCAGAGGCGGCGGGTTTGGTTCCTCGGGCCGGTCGGGCTCGGTGGGCCCCTGCACTTCAGGCGGTGGCCCTGCTGTCGTTGGGGGCGCTTCGTCTGGCCGGCCTCTGGTTGGCTCCGCCTCCTCTATGTCTGCCGGGTCCTCGGGCAGCGTCCGGCGGCGTAGCTGGTCGATGTGCCGCCGTAGGACCTGGCCCCCCTCGGTCGATATGTCGTAGTGGCGGGACCCCGTTACTCGTAACACTCTGCCCGCCACCCATTCGGGTCCCCTCGCGTAGTTCCGGGCATAAACTGGGTCGCCTGCGAAGAACCCCCTTGCCGCGTCCCAGACCTCGGGACTTCCGCTGGGGTCAGCGGTCCTGTCGGGGTGTAGTCGGTCCAGCCGTGTTATGAGTTTGCGCCCCATGAGGAGCTCGGCCGGACTGACCCCGGTGGCCGGGTTGGGGGTGACCCAGTTGTCGAAAAGGAACGCAGCTAGTCTGTGGTCCCAGTCTCCCTGAACGATGCGGCTTAAGGCTTCCTTGGTTGTGCGGACCATCCGCTCCGCCTGGCCGTTGGTGGCCGGGTGAAAGGGGGCGGAGCGAATGTGTTTAATCAGGTATCTATTGAGGAACCCTTGGAAGTCCGCCGCTGTGAATGCTGTCCCGTTATCTGAGACTATGGTATCTGGAATACCGTGTGTGCACAAGACCCTGCGCAGCGCTTTGATGGCGGCGGCCGCTGAGGTGGACCCTACGGGAATGACCTCCAGCCATTTGGAATAGGCGTCCACAATGATCATGAAGATTTGACCCTGGAATGGCCCCGCAAAATCGATGTGGAGCCTCGACCAGGGCTTCCGGGTGGACTCCCACCGTGTGGCGGGGGCGCTGGGGGGCGCAGGCCTTGACTCCTGACACGTTTGACACCTGCGCACCCACGTCTCAATCTCCCCGTCCATTCCCGGCCACCAGACGTAGCTCCTGGCTAACGCCTTCATTCAGACTATGCCGGGATGGGTCTCGTGTAGGGATTCCAGGACTCGCTTTTGCAGCGGAGGCGGGACCACCACCCTGCTTCCCCATAATAGGCACCCCTTGTGCGCGGCTAGTTCCTCCCTCCTGGTCGTGTATGGTTTGAATTCTTCCCCCATGTTCCCCTCCAGCCAGCCCCTCATCACCCAGTCGAGCACCCTCGCCAGTGTTTTGTGTTTCTGTGTTGCCTTGGCGACCTCCGCCACGTGGAGGGGCTGCTCCGGGAGGCTCTCTATCATCATGACCTGGTGTGCGGGGGCGGGGTCTAGGCCTACTTCTGGGAGCGGCAAGCGGCTGAGCGCGTCCGCTTGGCCCATGGCCTTGCCTGCCCTGTGCACCAGTGTGTACGTGTAGGAGTTGAGGAATTGGTTCCACCTCAACACGCGCTGTGAGAGAATTTGGGGGGTTTGCCGGTCAGGGGCCAACAGGCCTAGGAGAGGCTTGTGGTCGGTGGCAATAGTGAACCTCCGCCCGTACAGATATTCGTGGAACTTGCGGACCCCCGCCACGATTGCCAGTGCCTCTTTGTCTATTTGCGCGTAGTTGCGCTCGGCTGGTGTCAGTGTGCGGGAGTAGTATGCGACCGGTACCTCCCTCCCGTCGGGTAGTTGGTGCCCCAGGACTGCTCCCACCCCGTATGGCGACGCATCGCATGCCAGGATGACGGGGAGGCCCTCGTCAAAATGGTGGAGCACCGCATTAGACACCAACACATCCTTGACTGCCTGAAACGCGGCCACTTGGCATTTGCCCCAAACCCAAGGGGCTTTTTTGTCCAGCAGGCGGTGCAGGGGCTCTGCTAGGGCCGCCTTGTGGGGGAGAAATGAATGGTAAAAGTTAAGCACCCCCAAGAAGCTTTGTAGCTCTGCTTTGCAGGTGGGGGCTGGCGCTTGCACAATGGCTCGGGTCTTCTCTTCCGTTGGGTGGATCCCCGCTGCGTCTACGGCGAACCCCAGGAACTCCACCCGTGGGACCCCCAACAGGCATTTCTCCCTCTTGACTTTGAGCCCCGCTGCCTGGAACCGGCGGAGTACCTCTCTTAGGTGGTTGCCGAATTCTTCGGGGTCCGGGGCGGCGACTAGCACGTCATCAAAAAACGGCTGGACTCCCGGGATCCCTTTCAGGAGAGCGTCCATTATACTCTGGAAGATCCCGGGAGCGACGCTAACCCCGAATTGGAGCCTCCTCACCCTGAAGGCCCCCCTGTGTGTCACTATCGTTTGGGCTTCCGCCATCTTAGCATCTACCGGGAGCTGTTGGTAGGCCTGTGCCAGGTCCAGCTTCCCGAAGATCTTGGACCCCGCTAGGGCAGCCAGAACGTGGCTTACCACCGGCACTGGGTAGGGGTTATCCTGCAGTGCCTTGTTTATCGTGCATTTATAGTCTGCACAGATCCGCACCTCCCCGTTTGGCTTGATGGGGGTTACGATGGGGGTCTCCCAGGTGGCGTAGTCCACAGGCTCCAGGACTCCCTGGGCTGTGAGGCAGTCTAGTTCGGCCTCTATTTTTGGCTTTAAAGCGAACGGGACCCTCCTCGCCTTGAGCCGGATCGGCCGGACCGTGGGGTCTAGCGGTAGGGAGATGGCCGGCCCTTTGTAGCTCCCCAGAGAACCATCGAACACGTCAGGGAACTCTTGGCATATCTCCCCGAACCCCCTGGGTGTTAGGGTTTGCCCCACCCCTTCCACCCGGATCCCCAGGGGTTTGAACCACGCCAGTCCCAGCAGGGTGGCAAGCTGGCGCTTTACCACCAGGATGTCCAGCGGGCCGTAGAAGGACCCCCGCTCGACTTGCACCCGCGCCCACCCCGCGATTTGCACCGGATTCTTCTGAAAGTCCCGGAGTATGAAGTTCGCCGGCCTTATTTGCAGCCGCTGGGGAGGGCACAGCTTCCTCAGGGTTTCCTCCGCTATAATGGAGATGGAGGAACCAGAGTCCACTTCCATTTGGCAGGGGTTCCCCTCGATAAGGACCGCCATTTTGATTTTATCGGGGGTGGATAGGGGCAAGTTCAGTACCTGCAGGGACGTGGAGTCCGTGGAGTGGAACTCCGCCGACTCGTGGTGCGTGGTCGGCCTCCGGCGGTTGGGCTTGGCTCGGCAAGCCCTCGCAACGTGACCCGTTTTTCCGCAGCTCCGGCAGTCCCAGGTCCGGTATCGGCAGTCCCGCCTGTCGTGGGGGTCGCCGCAGCTGGCGCACTTGGTGGCCGGGACCCTCTCCGTCGCTGGGGGTCTTTCGGCCGCTCGGGGGCGTTGGGCGGCTCTGCTGGGTGGCCCGGCTGGGCGGCGCAGCTGGTGGGCTTCTTCCTCCTCTGGGCAGTCGTGGTCCAGCTCCTCGTGGTGGGCGGCTTCTGTCCGGGCCTTGGGGAAGGTCCTGGAGGTCCTCTCGAACGCCACCGCCTCGCTGAAGGCGCTCTGGAGGGTGAGCTCTTCTTTGGCGAAGAGCTTCTGCTGGAGCCTCTCGTCGCGGAGGCCCCACGTGAATCGGTCGGCCAGGGTGTCTTCCAGCTGGGGGAAGTTGCAGTTCCCGGCGATCTTGCGGAGAGCCGCCAGGTAGTCGGCGGCCGATTCCCCCACGGCCTGGTCCCTTCTGTGGAACAGCAACCGACGGGCCACCCGCGAAGGCTGTGGCGAGAAATGGCCGGTGAGGAGCCTGATGATCTCCTCGTAGGACTTCTCCGTGAGGCGGGCGGGAGCCGAGAGACCCTTGGCGATCTCGAACGTGGCTGGCCCGCAGAGGCTCAGGAGAACGTCCCTCTTTGAGCCTGCGTCGGTGACCTTGTTGGCCCTTAGGTAGAACTCGACTCGCTCCGCGTAGGACTCCCAGGCCTCGGGATTGGCGGGGTCGAATGTCTCGAGGTAGCCGGTGGTTCCGCTCTGTGTGGCCATTGCGGCGGCGGTCAGGCCTCGTGGTTGCCCTAGATCTCCGTGGTAGCCGCTGAGGCTAAGATCCCATCCTCGTCGCCAGTGTAACGTACTCGAAGCGGAGACGAGAGTAGGGCAACATAGTTTATTAGGAGCACGTTGCAAGAGAGGGAGCACGCGGGCCGGGCCCCGCTTATGTACATTTACCCGGTTCAGCCTCCTGTACAGGTCAGGCCAATCCTGGCCTGTTAAACTTCCCGCCGTGGATGTAGTAGGCGGGGATTCCGCGCCCCGCACTAGAGATGCCTGGGATACCCAGCCGCCTCTGCGCGTGGGCGCGTATTTCAGCCAATACATTACAGTGATAATTCAGAAAAAGAAGCCATGGAAGAAATGTTTGTGACTATACAACTAACTGTATAGGGCTTGTGAGAATGAGCAATTTGAAAGTTCCTCAGGTGCAAGTAGAGTTCAGTATAAAGTTAAAATTCCAGTTAGAGCATTGGGCTAGTGTTAACTCTGTTTTCTGTTGGTATGAACTGTGTTTTTCTTTAAATTCATCTCATACTAAACCATTCATAAGAATCAAAATTCTAAGACAGTTGGTCACTGATTCATTTCCAAGTGATTTCAATGAGGTTTGGACACATAATTCTTTAGCAATTGAAATTCCCAGCTTTAATTACCGTATTTTTCGCTCCATAAGACGCACCTGAGCATAAGACGCACCTAGTTTTTAGAGCCGTTTGTGTGAATTTAGAGGCATTTGTGTGAATTTTTTGCAGTATTCGCTCCTTAAGACGCACACACTTTTCCCTCCACTTTTTTGGGGGGGAAAAGTGAGTCTTATGGTGCAAAAAATACTAAGAATGAGGCTTTAGACTTTGCTTTGTTATAATCTGTGAACTTGTCAAAGGTTCTCTTCTGACTATATTGTGTGGCTATTAACACTACAGCATTCTTTTTTGTCATTACTTACGTGTTCAGAAACCAAATTAGAAAGAATGGGCTCAGGGTCAGCGTTAAGCAAGATAGCTGGGGATGGGGGGCAAAGTAAAAAAATGACAGGGGATACCAAAATAAAGTGCTGCCACTGATAGAAGCAGCCACATGTAAAATGTTTAGAATTCTGAAACCATGCAGGAGGATGAAATACATGTAATATGTTATTCCCCAGACCCTCCTATATTTATAGGGCCGATGTAGCAAAAAGGGTAAGCAGATTCTATCTTGGGTAAAACTAGAGAATAACTATGGCAATTAAATGCAATAAAATGCCATCTCATGATGACACAGTCATGTTCCCATGAGAAACCATCACATCCTTTTATCCAAAGCTTATTTTGTTATTCCAAGGGATTACCTCCCACTCAGACCAAAATAAACAATCAGTGCTTGAGGGACAATAACTTCACATTCCATTCTCTCACAGAGCATCCCAAATAACAGTAAATTAAAATCAAGTCCTTAAATCATCAGGATAACTTAATCTCTTGCCACATTAGTATTCACCAGGAATAACTCAAGTAGAAAGAAAACACTGTATTCTCCACAAGCAGAAAAATATGTTAATTTCATGTACAGACCAGCATTTTGGGTTCAGTTTCATTACTCTTGATTAAGCTCACACTTCGTATCAAAGTTTTATTTAAGGTATAAGCTTTTGTGTGCATGCACACTTTTTCAGATACATTGAAATCGAAGTTAGCAGTCCATACATAGAGGAACTGTGTGTGCACACATGAAAGTTCATACCTTAAATGAGGCCTACAGCTACAAGAGGGCTCTCACCAGACAACACCACAATTTGTCCAGCCCAGCCAGAAGACTGATTGCTCTGGCAGGAGAGAAAGAGGGGGGGAAACCTTTCATAGGTCAAATATGTTTTCATTTTCCTGCTAGCTGTCAGCTTGTAGCTGGAGGTGTAAACTGACCATCATTGTCTGGCCAGGGAGACAATTAGCATTTCTACAGTGTTGTTGGGCTGAAAGGAACTGACTAGCTGGAGGTGTGAACTGACCATTTCATTGACTATGGCCAGGGATTTAATTAGTATTTCTAATAAGACACACATTGGCTGCTCAGTCAAAACAAAACAAGAACAGTTTCTTCATTCCTTTGCATAGCCCAATGTTTCCTTGGAAATAAGCTCCACCATGCTAAACTGCCCCCCCCCCAAAAAATCCTGGCTGCAGTGCTGCCTTAAATAAATCTTTGTTGGTCTTAAAGGTGCCATTGGAGTCAAATGTAGTTTTAGTGCTTCAGATCCACACAGCTGCCCACTTGGATCTAATTTCAGGATCAAGTAACACATGACTCTCTCCCACCTCTGCTGTTCTTGCTGTCAGTTTGGTCCCCACCCCACTCCCAACTTCTTCATCTCTAGCTGTCCTGTTCACTTCCCCTTTCCCTGCTCCCTTGAAACTTTACTTCATCCTCTCTGCCATCCATGCACTCCCCTTCCCTAGCTGCATTCAGCTAATCACCAAACCCTTACTAACCATGTCTCTGCCCTCTACCTTTTCATCCTCTGCTTCAAACCCAATTTCTCCTTCCCTAATCTGCAACACCTTCTCTCCCCTCTACTCCCTCTTTTTTCCCCTCTCTGTTGGACGTACATCACACCCACAACCATGGGGAGGTCCCAGTTGAACTAGACATGGGGGGACACAATCGAACTGATGATACTGTTTCCACTGGGAATTGTCCAATTGCTTCTCATTGCATTCCCCAGTTGTGAATGTACTCTTGATTATGAGGGTACCATTGAGTGTATTCATTTTCTTCCTTGGTAAAATCTGCCTTTACTTCTTGTCTTTTCTGTCTACCAATGTATTCAATAAAGATCAATCTCATTTAATTAAAGGTCTCGGTCTCAAACAAATGCCTGACTTAGGATCTCATATCAGGGTTTATTTAATTATTTAAGATATTTCTATGCCACCTCTTCAGAGTCCTGCTCGAGATGGCTTACAATTAAAACCACCATAACAGAGAAAGACAGCCATGTAAAACAATGAGAGATGCTCATGCAAAGGCTACATATGAGTATCCCCCAAGTATCCTAGGTAACAAATACTCTCCCATTAAACCTATTGCTTTATCATCATAAAATGTATCTTCTATGAAACTGGCACAGTATAACATTTAAGAGTATAAATTTACTTAAGAATCAATCCTAATGGGTCTACTCAGAATCCAACTTAGATACATTCAGTAGGGCTAGCTCCCAGGAAAGACTTTTTAGTCTGCAACTGTGTTTTCTACAAGCAAAATTGTTAACATACCCAATATGTGAGAGAGAGCTGCCAAATTCTGTACTTTGTGCTATTTCTGCATATGGCTTTTGCCATCTGAAAGGCATTAAAATTAAAGTTGAAAATATTTTAATCTTTAGTAAACAACTAATGATAGTATATGTGAATATCTAATTAAACACTGAAACACTGAACTCATCTGTAACTTTATCATCATCATCCACATCATAACATCTTAATTTTAGGCAAAATTGGCCTGCAATAAAGTTTCCTTGGAAAAATGTAATAGATACAGGAACTAATTGCAATTCTTTGATGCCATAGATGGCCTTATATTAAAACCTTCATACTACATTTTGAGCAAGTGATTTTTTTTCCCCAGTGCTTCCCAAATTTCCCAGCTGGAAAATACAGAGGTTAGTTCTTAGGGGACATTTTCCCCACATTGTTCCCTTTTTTCCACATATTTTTTACAGCAGCAGCATGCCTATTCTAAACAACAGCTTTCTGTGTGTTCTTCTGAATTTGACATGGGACCTAAAGGCAACTTGCATTGGAGGGAAGTGTCTCTCAGCTCCATATTATTGGGGGTCCAGGACAAGAGACCATTGGTGGATCTCTCTTTTCCCACTGCTTCTCCTCATAGAAGCTGGCTGGGGCTCAGCAGAACCACCATTCTCCATGCCACTGCTACTGAGGAGAACTGGGAGAATTTAAATCCAAGCCAACCAACTCCAGAGAGAGAAAATGGAATGGTGGTGGCAGAAATCCATAAAACATATATTTGAGGCTCTTCTATAAAAGGAACAAGCAATCCTGTGGAGGGACTGCGTATGAAAACTAGCATGGATGCCTGAAAGAGGAGAAGGAGACTGAGAAGCCATTCCGGGATGATAAAGAAGACAGTGGCCAGGTTGCTTGGGCAAAAAACAGACACTCTTCCAGCACTGTTGGGATTGCCTCAGTGCCTGACAATGATTCCATTGCTGAAAGATGCACTCTAGCATGGCTGCAAGCTTGGGAGAGGCTAGCACAGTCATTGTAGTGACAGCGATACTTCCCCATGCTAGTGAGAAACAGAACTGTGTCATAAGGCTTTGGAGGAAGGTATTAATGGAAGTGATCCTGGCCTGATCAATGAGGAAAAGGGGGCCCAAATCCCACATTTTTCATCAAGGAAAAGAGAGAGAGATAGCCAACTGTTTAATCCACAGAGGATAATCCACAATTATATTAGAACTAAGATATCCATAGGGAAGATATCTAATCCTAACATTTCCAGAAGGCAAGGTGTGCATGATAGCAATAACATATGTGGCAATCAATGCTAGAGTTAAAAAAAATTGAATCCCCTCCCAATTATGCGAGATTTTCAAGATGATACAATGATATTTGGAGGCATGAACAGAGTTCAAGATCAAATGAAGGATTACCTGGAAATTTTTTTTAAAATAAATAAAATACAATCTGGGAACTAAGCAAAGCTTTTATCAGAGGAATCTTACTAGCAGCTGCCACCAAGAAGAAAAGAGAAAAATCAGAAAAAACCAAGATAATCATAGAATCAGAGTTGGAAGGGACCTCCAGGGTAATCTAGTCCAACCCCCTGCACGATGCAGGAAACTCACAAATACCTCTCCTTAAATTCACAGGATCTTCATTGCTGTCACATGGCCATCTAGCGTGTTTAAAAACCTCCAAGGAAGGAGAGAATAATAGTAGAAAAAAATCCAGAAACTAGAACAAAGAGCACCAAAAAAAAAAACCCCAATAAAGATAGGCTAGCAGAGATCAGACAATTAAAAAACAATTAGATGTGATAGAAACAGAAGAGGTACAGAAAATAATAAAAATTCTAAAACAAAGGCATTTTGAATATACAAACAAACCCAGCAGATACTTGGTGTATTATCTTAGGAAGGAGAAATAAGAAAGAGTAATAACAAGTTTAAAGAAAGGAGATCAAATTACATATGCAGAAAAAGAAATACAAGGACAATTTACCAATGCTCTTTCAGGATTATACAAAAAGAAGTCTGTCTTTGAAAAATGAATAAGAGAATATCTAAAAGATATCCTGACGACCAAGTTTATGTCATAATACAGAACATTTTTAAACCAAACAGTAACTATTCAAGAAATCTCCCAGGCAATTATAATACTTGAAAAAGTATAAAGCACCAGGCCCAGATGAGCTGACAACAATGTATTATAAGCAGGGCTTTTTTTGTAGAAAAACAGCAGGAACTCATTAGCATATTAGGCCACACCCCCTGACATCACCAGAAGTGTGGTCATCTAGTCACACCCACCTAACAGAATTTCTGATGATTGCTGGAAGTTCTTAAGAGAGTAAAGACACTATGATCAATCCAGCAGACAAACACCACACATACCTTAGCTTTAAAGCAGTTTCCAACACAGTAGCTCACAAAGTAGAATTTTTGCTCACAAGACTCCACAGCTTAGAGAAAGTATTGTTTGGGAGGCCCCTATACAAAAACAGATGTTTGCTTCAAGAACACATTTGAACCCAACCTTCTTCTAAGTGGGACTGTGGCGACTGTGAAGACTAGAGAGTACCCACAAAGTCATGGGGCACAAGCTGCTCTTGTACAGCTCCAAGTAGTGGAACAGTATGATACTCCCTAATAGCAAAATTCTCTACTCACTAAATATCAGGAAGGCAGGAGAGTTCAGTTATAAAAGGTCAATAATTTTTCTAAAAACTTCTACAATACTGATATGAGACTAATAGATGAAAATCAGTACCTCTTTAGAATAGGCTTGATTTATACAGCTTTAAGCATTCTGTGTTAAAATGAGAGAACTAGAAGTTGCTTCCAAGAATGCCATTGTGAAAACACTCTGGATTTCCCTATACTACCATCCACTTAACTGATCTTATAAAAAAGCTATCAATACTCCAGTAAAAGCAAGAACTTCAACTTCTATTCAACAAGCAATGTGCCCTTAAAAACATAAAGAACACCAAAATAATTACATCCTGGTCCCTTCTTGCATATGGCAAAATTAATGGAAACAAGGATTTTTAAAAATCCTCTCCCCAGTAGCCTCAGCTGCACCTATTGCTTTACCATCAATAGGGGATTTAGGGGAAGGCATATGCGAAGTTACTGCATTGTGCAGGGGGTTGGACTACATGACCGTGGGGATCCCTTCCAATTCTATGATTCTATGATTTGCAAAGGTAACAAAAGTACAATGAGGAATCATGCCTCCCAGGTTGGAAGCAACCCAAGAAGTCTAAAAAGAGAAAAAGAAACCAAAGCCTTTCTAGTTAGCAGACACTGAAATTGTGCACAGAAATGTAGCCAGACTAGGGTCTAACACACCTAAAACACTGGCTTGGATCCAGCAAGGCTCAAGTGGAAACACACAACACCTAATGCCCAGAAACTGGCTGCACAGCATCCTGTGCAAGTGAGAAAACAAGCATTATAATTGTGTTCTGAAAAAAAAATGACCTGAAGAGATGCTGTGCTTGTACAGTGGCTTAAAGCCTAGAAGTGAGCGTAGTTTCCTAGCACCCCAAGCAGGTCAGAACATCACTTGTTGCTATAGGCACTAGTAACAAAAAAATGCCTTACAGACTATTGGTCCATTAATTTTAGCACTGTATGTTAAGTTCTCACTGGCAGGGGCTCTCCAGAGACTATTCAGATCAACAATTACTTGGTAACTGGTGAAGGGAACACTGACTTTTGAAAGCATTATAATGCAAAAATCTTGTTGGTCTTGGTGGACTCAAATCTAGCTTTTGTTCTGCAGACCAAGTTTTAACTGAGCACGAGGGATCTCCTGTATGCAGAACGATGCTGTACCTCTGAACCACAGAGTTTGTGGAGATGGCTGCATTCCCCCCAGGGCTTTTCTTCCACTCCCGCTGCCTCTTTTTCGCCTCTCGCTTGGCCATCATGCAAAATGCGGAATGCAAAAAGAGCCAGATGGCTATCCCCCACTCCGCCCCCTCCTCCTTTCCTAAGGCTCTTTCCAAAAAAGGAAGGAGGGAAGAGGGAAAAAACCACAAGCACCCCCCTCTCTCCTCTTTTTCTCAACATGGCTCGTTCACTTCTCAGTGCTCCTGGCTTCTTGCTGTCTTCCCAGGGCAGCAATGCTTTCCCATTGTAAAGAGCAGAGACTGGAAGAAGAAGAAACGGAGCCAGTCAAGGCCAATCCTCTTGGAGGGAAGGGGAATCCCAGATGAGAGGCAAGGAACTGTATGCTTGGCAAGCCCTGCTCCCCCTTCCTTGTGCACCTCCTTGCCTCACATAAGGAAAGCAGATTTGCAAACACAACAGCAGAAGAAAAAATGTTTTGGAGCTTGTAATGCTGGGCAAACGTTGAGACGTTGAGGATGTGTGGGGGGGGGGGGGGAGCCAGCAGTTGAAGGTCAAAATGAGCCTGACTTGGTGGGGAGGGCGGGATATAAATGTGAAAAATAAATAAAAGATCTGCTTGCAACTTCCTCCTCTCCCCCACCCCATCCAAAAGCAAATGAACTCTTTCATATGGGCTTGGCCAAGAAGGATGAAGGAAGGAGGGACAGAAGACGAAGAAGAACACGAAGAAAAAGTTTTGCCAGCACTTTCCTTCCACTGCAAGAATCCTTTGCATGGAGCCACCCCCCACAGCCACCCGCAGCTGTGCCCTCCTGTAAGCCAAAATGCTTTCAAACCGAGGTTGGGGAATTGACAGGTGGGCACCTGGCTTAAAAAGGATCTTTGAAACTATGTATACAGGATACACGTCTAGAAATTATTGCTTAAAATTCACCAGGGACACTAATTAAGTAAAAACAATTAAAATTTATTATAGAAAAATATAGAACACACATACAAGACAATAAACTCATAAAACATGCATACAGTCCTAAGAAAAATTGAGAGATTCAGAGACAACACAAGGATGGACAAACAGGGTGATAATTACCAATCGTAGTCTTCAAGGAAGGCTCCAATGGCGACGAACGAGGACTAGGGGGAGGGGACCCTCAACTGATCAGGAATCGGGGATGTATCTAGACAGAGGAACTGGGGTACTGCTAGATGCACACCTGTGAGGAGCTGGGCACAGGTTATAAGGACTACCCTGAGCCCTCAGGAGATGGGAGGTACAGGGACGGATGACAGTGGTCAGCTGGTACATGACCTCAGAAAAAGGGGAGGCTCTGGAGTGACCATAAGGGCTGGACTTCTGCAGTAGCCAATAGCCAGTTAATTGGTGGCCCCTGATTGGATGCTCATAGCTAGCCAATGAGCAGACTTGGCCTTAGCTACCTGATTGGACTTCTAGGTAACAATGGGCCAAGGGGGAGGCTCAAGGATGACTATTAAGGGAACAAATGGAAAAAATTGTTAAGGTGGGGGGTACTTAAGTCTATCAAACTTATCTAAAAAGGTGACAATAGATGACCAAATTGCTACCTAGGTAACACCCGGTCTATACAAAGAAACTTGGCTCTGGGTGAAGATGTTCTTCCTCCTCTTCGATCTTCTATTGGCACCAGTCTTTGTCTTGCGTTCCGTTGGACAAAGGCTTAGGCGGTCTGACAGGATCCACACCTAAGATAAGCTTGATGGCTTTATGCATAGATGACATCTCTTGAGTACGTGAGCCTCCTGCTTCACTGTGATGGAGTCTGGCACTTCAGGAAGATAGCTGCTGGTGGTGTTAGCCTCCCAAGATGGATTCTATGGTTGAGGCTGGAAACCATTTGCCTGGACAGTTCCTGGCGATGCACCTTCTTCCGCTGCTATTGCCGAGATGGGGATCGCACGGAGCAACTGGAAACCATCTGTTCTCCTGGTTAGCACTCCTCCAGAGACACGGAGCACTGCTGCAGCGTTGTGGCTGTTAGTACTCATAAATCCCTTCCAGTTTGGTAGACAAAACCCCCGTTCTCCTGGCAGATGTGTGTGAGTTGAGTCTCCAGACACCTTGGCAACCAGATGAGTGACTACGATGTTCTGGAAATAGGGGTATTATCCTCACACTCCCCAGGGCTGGGCTTGGCCCCTGGATTTATTTGCTGTATGTATGTATTAAAAATGAATTAATAAGTGCACCTACAAGGCTCCAACCCACCCAGCCTCAAGGATTCCTACCCACTCACCCACTCAGTAGCCCAGGAGAAGCTGCGCCACTGCCACACATGGCCCCCAGGGCAGAAGTCTGTCCCCAGGACCATGAGGGCTCCAACACTGACTTGGCTGCTTGCAGTCACCCCTCCTGAAAAGGCTCCAATCCCCCTGAAGCCTCCCATCCACCCAACTGCCCACCAACTTACCCAGCTTCTGACTCATAGCGGAAGGAGGCAGGGGCAGCAGTTGCACCCCCCAGCTCATCCTGGCATGAATGAGGGTTGCTGGGGGTGGGGCTTAGCTGCTATTCAACAGGTTCTCCTAGCTGCCCGCCCTCCCACCTCTTTGCTGTAGGGTACAGTATAGTGCCTGCGTTCCCTCCTGGAGCTCTGTCTCTGAGCCGGAACGCTGTTGAAGCAAGCAGGAACGCTAGCAAAGCCAGCTGTAACTGTGTTCCGGTGCAATCCGGCTCAAAAAAAGCCCTGATTATAAGCATTTTGAAGAAGTTTTAATGATATTGTTGTGAAAATATCAAGCAGCTGCGTCACTATATCAAATATTAAACTACTTGTTGCCACATCCAAGCCCCAGCAGCTACTGATATTGAAACAGGAGCTTTCCCAGTCCTGTAGGGTTGCCTAATTTACTCTCAGACCAACCCACAGAAAGATAAGTAAAACTGGATTGCACAGAATAAACTGAGTAACTGGGTTCTTTTGCTTGGTGATATATTTAATATCCAGTAGCTAAACAACCTGCCAGTATTTAAGGACCAAAGGAGGGATTCCAATTAAAATATAACAGAGTTTATTTACAAAATAGTTTAGGGATTAAAAGAACAGGAATAGGTGTACAAACAAAAACAGATAACACAAAAACAATAAACCTGTCTAGGCTAGCATGGGCTAACACTTGGCACAGTACTTGTTTGCTCCAAGGCTGCTCAGCTTCATGGGAGAGAGTGAAGAGTTCAGAGGCAAACTGCACAGACCTTCAAATGAAGAAACTGGGCTCCTTGTCCTTGGAGTATACTGGAACAAATTGCCTCTCTCCAACATCCTTCTGGAAGCACTCCCAGCTTACTTATCCTTGGCTAGCTGTCACACAAAGTAAAAGAAAAGGTAGTCCCCTGTGCAAGCACCAGTCATTTCCGACTCTGGGATGACGTCGCATCACAATGTTTTCATGGCAGACCTTTTATAGGATGGTTTGCCATTGCCTTCCCCAGACATCTACACTTTCCCTCCAGCAAGCAGGTGACTCATTTTACCAACCTTGGAAGGCTGGAAGGCTGAGTCAACCTTGAGCTGGCTACCTGAACCCAGCTTCTGCTGGGATCGAATTCAGGTCATGTGCAGAGAGCTTCGACTGCAGTACAGCAGCTTTACCACTCTGCACCACGGGGCTGTCACACAATTAGCCACTAGCCAATAGCAGTTGGCATGCAATTTAGCCCGCAGAATCTAGATCTTTTTTATCTAAGCTGTCACCCTGGCTGGCTAGATGGAGCACTGTCAATGGGGTTTGACAGCACCAGGTGTTGCTATTTAGCCAGGTGGTTTCCCTTAACGCAGGAATCTCATTATCATGGGGGTAAACACTAACCCAACAAAGACTCACAGACCAGGTTCAAGACATTACAATACATATTCTGCCAAGACTTATGTATTGGGACCACAATTTCTTGACAACTGTTACAAAAAGTTATGAATGAGATAAAAGAAGGAATGATAGGGCTGTCAAACTCCTGCCAAGGGCAGGGGATCCCCCAGTCTGAAGGGCCCCAACCTGCTGGCAGGAAGCAGGCTGCTGTGGGGATCCTCACCCCCGAATAGCCCCCTTGCCTACTGTAAGCTCCAGGGGAATGGGCTACATCAAGTGGGTGTGGCCTAATATGAAAAGGAGTTCCTGATACAAAAAAGAGCCCTGGCCACAGTAATAGCAGAAAGAAAATGAATACCAAATCTACACTGATCAAAAAGGCTTTGTACCAAACAAGTATATGAAAGATAATATATGATTCATAACAGAGCAATCAAATGTGTGAATAAGAAAGATAACAACATTTTTATTTCTGGAAGCAGAGAAAGCATTTGATAATTTAATATGGCCTTTTCTACTGAATGCACTTCAAAATTGGATTGTGGCTCTGAATTTTGGAACTGGATGCAAAGGTGTATAGTCAAACCAATAAGCAAAGATTTTAATAAATAGAAAACAGAAGCAATCTCAATTGAAAAAGGAACACAACAGGGATGTCCCTTGTCACCCCTATTATTTATCCTAGCAATAGAGACTTTACCTACAAAATCAGACACGATACAAGGATAAAGGAATAAAAGCGGATGGTGTAGAATTTAAAATTAAAAGCTATGCAGACAATCTGGTTCTAACAGTCTTGGATTCCCAAAAATAGCTACAGTAAGTAATGGGAAGTATTATTTATGTATTTCATTCCATTTTTAAACTGCCCTTCCCCATAGGACAGAGCTCAGGGCGGTGTACATCAAAATACTCATAGAATAGAATAAAACTTTACAATCATAAAATACAGTAATACCAATCAGATGGTGGTAAAGCTGCCAGGTATGTCACTGTCTCATGGAAGGGGGGAAGCAGGAGATGCAGAGAAAGCAGGAGTGCCAGGCAGATAGAAAACCATCATTGCCCTCAACCAAATGCCTGGTGGAACATCTCTGCCTTGCAAGCCATGCAGAACTGCATTAGTTTCACAGAACGTCTATATTGTTCAGCAGAGAGTTCCACTAAGAATTTGAATCCTTGGATCCTTTTCAGGAAACAAAATCAATAGAAAATTTTAATGCAATAACAAGAAGATATTATGAAGAGTGTAGAACAAATAGTAGCCATTGACCCTATTAAGTATTTGGGAATAAATGTGACTATTCAGCACAACTGCAAATCTCTGCATCAGTGTTTCTAAATAATTGAAGTTTGTAAGCAGTGGGGGGGAGGCAGCGGTGGGGGATTGGGAGGCAAACTAAGCACTTGCCTGGGGCACCGGAGGGGGGGGAGCCCAATTCACTGCCCCCCACTTCCCAGCACCCTAGGCAACTGCCTAATTTGCCTAGTGGAAGAGCTGGCCCTGATTACTGCATGTGCACAAAAAGGAAGTTCTGTCACTGACAAAGTACATGACACTAAGCTGCATTAGGCTGCGCTGGTGCACAATTTTTTAATTTTTTAAACAAATCAGCCAGTATCATAATGCCCCTGCATAAATCGATGGTGTGGTCTCATTTGGAATAAAGTGTACAATTCTGGTCACCGCACCTCAAAAAGGATATTATAGCATTGGAAAAAGTTCAGAAAAGGGCAACTAGAATGATTAAAGGTTTGGAACACTTTCCCTATGAAAAAAGGTTGAAATGCTTGGGACTCTTTAGCTTGGAGAAATGTCGACTGCGGGGTGACATGATAGAGGTTTACAAGATTATGCATGGAATGGAGAAGGTAGAGAAAGAAGTACTTTTCTCCCTTTCTCACAATACAAGAACTCGTGGGCATTCAATGAAATTGCTGAGCAGTTGGGTTAAAATGGATAAAAGAAAGTACTTCACCCAAAGGGTGATTAACATGTGGAATTCACTGCCACAGGAGGTGGTAGCGGCTACACACACATATTGGCCACTGTGTGACACAGAGTGTTAGACTGGATGGGCCATTGGCCTGATCCAACATGGCTTCTCTTATGTTCTTACGTTCTTAATTTTAATGCACAATTTTTAATGCTTTATGGCTCAGCATATGAAAGGAGAGGCTTCTGAATAAAGTTGAGGAAAATGGACCTAAACAATAAGTCAAATTTCTCTCCACTTAGACAGAGAAATTGGTGCCTTAAAAGAAGAAGTAAGTGATGATTGGACAGAAGCTGAAGGGTGGGGGAAACTGCAAGGAAGAGCACTTGAGGTTCTTCTACCAATGGCTGTTTTTAACCCATGTCTGCTTTGGAAGGAATAAAAATGTGGGCAGCAAGTCCCGCTTGGGCCCCCAAACTCTGGCCATTATTTCTGCAACAAGGCAATGGAGGCGTGAAGGGGCAAAAGGAGACAACGCTCTTGCAAGCAGATCTATTTCAAAGAGACTGGCCAGCCAACTGGCTTCTTCCATTGAGCTCTTAAGTTGCAAATGAGGAAACTGGTGGGAAACAGGGTGAATGCCCCCCTGTCCTGTGGCTGTGCCTCTTTCTTCTTATTCTGAATACCAAAGTGGAAAGAAAGGTAGCATGTGCATGTATGTGTATGGACAGAGAGTCAAAGAGAGGAGAAAATGAAACTAGAAATTAAAGAAATAGATGTCTTCTTTTAATCAGGCTTCTTACAATTTGCAGCACCCAAAAAGTTGCAGCAAAAATATGGCTTTCCCTTCCCAACAGCGTTCCTTTGCCAACATTTGATTCTAACCAGCCTCTTCCCTGTCTTCTCTCTGGCACCCTCTTTGGCTTGCTCCTGCCTTCCTACTCTTTGTTTCTTCAAAGCCAAAGGGATATATATATATATTGCTTTCTAAATGCTTGCACAAGGAAGCCAAACACTCCTCTCTTGCTTAGCTTCAGCAAGGTTATCGTCATGGAAAGTGGAGTTCTAAGAGATGTGACTGAGTTTGAACAGCTGAATATAAAACAAAAAGACTATTTATTATGATGGATATATAAGTTATTACTTCAGCTAAAAACAGAAGAAATGAAAAAGTGTATGCTTAAATGGATACCTATGTATCAATGGAAATGATTATGGGAAAAATAAATCAAATTTACAACCAGCCAGGCATTAAAAGAAAACTGGTACAAAATGTTTTTAGATGGTATATAACCCCAAAGGATATTGAGAAAGCAGATAAATCTATAAAGGGAAATTCTGGAAATGCCAAGACATAGATGGAACTTTTTACCATATGTAGTGGACTTGTAGCAAAACAAAAAGATATTGGATGGAAATACACAGATAAATCCAGAACATACTAAAATATACAGAAAAAGCCAGGATGTACTAAAATTTGAAGTCCCTATGGAAGCTAAAAATATGCTATTAAATATACTGCCTGATAAATTACCAAAAGTTAGAAAGAAATGTTCAAATCCATGGTAATAACAGCTAGAATTATCTATGCAGCAAAATGGAAACTAGAAATCTGTCCAGGCTTAGAAGAATGGGGAAATAAACTTGCTGAATTGGCATCTATAATAAAATTAACAACCTATTTGAGAAACAAATCAATTACAAAATTTGAGGAAAGATTGAGTGTGTATTATGCAAGCGGGAGACAAATTTAGAATGAGAAATCATTCAAAACATTGTACATAAATGTACTGCAATCCAGAAGCAGCATGAGAACACATTTTACATATAACACTTTTAAATATAAATGTGTAAGAAAATGGATTTTGAGCAGAAACATCTTTTCTTATTATGAGATATATTATACTTTCCTATGAATTTTGAAATATTACCTATCTGAAAATTTATAGTGAGTATGTAGAAGTGACAAAAATATGTAATATTGAACATGGAGTAATGATGAAACCAATAATATAGTTGCAAAATAGATTAGTTATTACATTTGAAACCTTAAATGTTGAATATAAATGTACCTTAACAAAAGTAAGGACCATTGCATTTTATAGACAAGGTCTTAAAAATTAGTGTGAATAAATATGAGCTCTAGAAAGAGGCTCTGGGCAAGTGCCCTGCCTTTGGGCACTCAGCATCAATTTCCTGTGGCATCATAGCATGGCAATGATCACTCAGATGCTGAAGCTCAGCATTCCTTTCATCTGCAGTGCATTGTTGCCACCTTTTCATGTTGTGTTTGGCCCTGTGGCATTTAGCATCAGTGTGTGCTTGTGGCATGATCTGATTTTGGGGGGCTGACATGGTTGTGTTATGGTATACCATAGAGTATACACCTCAAGGCAGCCATTTTCTGCAGGGGAACTGATCTGACTTCAGCCTTCCATCTCCTCCCCCCTCTGCTGCCTCTACCTAGGAAAAGTACAGTCTTTCTCCACAGTGTGGACCAAAGCAGGAGGAAAGAGACCTCAACAGGACATAACGAAACAGAGTCTACCCTGCCAAGGAGCCATTTTCTCCTGGGGAAGAGATCTCTGCCATCTGGAGAGCAGTTGTAATTCTGAGTGATCTCCAGCCTCACCTGGAGATTGGCAACAATGGTTCCCCAGGAGGAATTGGCTACTTTGCAGGGTGGAGTCTATGGCATTGTACCAGTCTGAGGTCCCACCCCTCCTCAAGTCCCTCCCTCTTCAGGGTCCACCCCTTAAATCTCCAAGAATGTCCCAACCTGGAGTTGGCAACCCTATCTCATTTCCAGCCAACCATCAACCTACCTTTATCAAGCCCCCTGAGTTCAGCCTTCTATCTCTTCCCCACTCCCTGCAGGCACTACCTAGGAAAAGGACATTCTCCACAGTGGAACCAAAGCAGCTTACATCATTTACCTCTCCTGCTTTTGATCTGCACAACCCTGTGAGGTAAGTTAGGCTGACAGTCTGACTCGCCCAAAATCACCCAGTCAGCTTCCACAGCAGGAATCTAGGTCTGGCAGATCCTGCTCTGAAGTGCTAACTGCTATGCCACATTGGCTGTCATAGGAGGGCTGCTGATAAACAGGAAAAAACAGCCAGGGCTACTTAAGTCACGCCAGTCAGGTGGCATCAAATCATCCATAGGGTGCTGCCAGGCCTAGGGCAATCAATCTCCAGGTGGAGCCTGAAGATCTCCTGGTATCACACCTGAACTCCAAACAACAGATCTCTCTCCCCTTGGGAAAAAATAACTGTTTTAGAGGATCATTTCTATAGCATAATATTCAGCTGAGGGTTCTCCCCTCCCCAAATGCTGGCTTCTGTAGTCTCCACCACAAAATTTCCAGGACTTTCACATCAACCTGGAGCTGACAACCGTAGTCAGGACTGGCCCCAATGAGTTCTCTCTCAAAGGCCAAAACAGGCCTGGCAAGGGCCTCCTCCCCTGCCTTTTACTGACAGAACCAAGCTTAGAATACTATGGTTGCTTAGCAACAGCCACTGAGGAAAGATGGAGGGCCAAAGGGATGGGCCAATAGGATACAAAGACAGCTTCCCCAGTGGCCCAATCCTCATCTACCCTGGGGCTGGAAGGTGGGGTTGCTCTCCATAAAGATTGAGAGACATGTGGCTCAGCCAATGGGAAAGTAGATGAGTTGTCAGTAAATCGGCTTCCCTTATAGGTATATAGAATTACAATGAAGGGGATGTTGAGGAGAAATATTTAACATTTTTAATACAATCTTTTTTTTCCTTTTCTGTATCCCCTCTAATACTATTACTTTGTTTTCAAAATAAATATATATATGGCCAGGGGGACAGAAAGAAAAGCAAGGTCTTGCACAGAGTTGCAAGTTCTTTTATATCAAGGATATATCTCAGATGTGATATGCTGTTGTTGGAGGTAAAAGGGTAACAGCTTACATCACAGGTGGCTGAACAAAGCAAGCCATTAGAGACAAAAGTTTCATGTGTTTTAGCCGTTAGAGTGAAAAGTTTTATGTGGTTTAGAAAATGATCATATGAATTATATGCCTACCATGCACATATTTCACACAGTTTGAAAAATGCCTTTAGGTAGAAAGGAAAAGTGACATTCATGATGGGTAGTTTGCTGTTCTGTTGAGCAGCTGGGAGCAGAGGTCTTGCAATTCTGCTGCATATTGATTTAGAGATTCTTCCTTTCACCCCCCCAATCTAAAGCCTGTGAGTATTCCAAGAAAATCTGCCCTCTCTCTCTGACTTTGAAGCAAATTCAACTGAAATCAATGGATCTCGCTTCTATGTTTGAGTGCTTATGATTCAGGAATGCACTGGCTTCACTATAAAGTGTACCAGGTTTTTGACATCATACAATTGTATTAGATACACATAAAATACATAAATGGTATTAGATACACAATGTATATTAGATGCACATTGTATTAGATACACACAGACTTTATTAGAGACACATAAAGTATCATGAACCCATTTAATCCATGATTTCAGTGACAAAGGTATATGTAACTGAGACTGTGTGTGTGTGTGTGTGTGTGTGAGAGAGAGAGAGAGAGAGAGAGAGAGAGAATCATTTTTCCCTAGTGGCATGTACAGTGATTTTCATGAACACGTACCTTATATTTTTAATGGTTTTATTTTCCTCTGGCAACAGAAACACCTCCACAGCACAAGTTATTATTGAATTATCTCACAAGCTATTTCTTAGGAAATCCATTCACAGAGTTGTATTAACAGTGTATTTGTTTCTGTTTCATTAGATCTCTAGTGTAAAGCACAGGGAATTGTATTCCCCACATTGCAGCCTGTCTCTAAATATAATTATTTGGAGGTACTGGGAATGCTGAGCAGCCCACATTTAATAGGGGTTGTAAAGTGTGGGAAAACTGAGGCTTGATGGGGGAAAGGCTTTTTTAAAAAAATGCAATATCATTTCCTGATTCTTTTGTACACTATAGCAGTGAGGGGCTTTTATCTGAAAGAAACAAATGCAAGCTTTCTGGAAAGCATGTTTAATAATTGATGGAACTCTCTGTCTAGGACAGTGATGCTCTGTATTCTTGGTACTGGGAGGGAGGACAATGGGAGGGCTTCTAGTGTCCTGGCCCCACTGATGGACCTTCTGATGGCACCTGGTTTTTTTGGTCACTGTGTGATACAGAGTGTTGAACTGGATGGATCATTGTCCTGATCCAATATGGCTTTTTATGTTCTTACAACCCATTGAAGTTAATATAAATATTCTTACTGGTTAACCAGTTGAATCAATTTTATCCAGTAGTTCAAACAAACCATTCAAATTGCTATTCAACATAACTTGGGTTATCCCATTTTAATGCTAGCTTGAATATGCTGAATTGCCAGCCAGAAGCCCACTGAATTTGTTACAATACAACTAGTTAAATACATACACAATCAGTAAAAGACAGTGAAGGAGAGATAACATAAATCAGCAACAAGATCAAAATCCACTAAGACTTGGTTGTCACTGTTGGTTGTCTACCACTGGTTGTCCCACCAAGTCCTGCCTATCTGCCATTTGACTGGTGAATACTAGGACTAGTGATGTAGTACCACTACCAGAGGAAAGCTAAAGAAAGTCTAGATATTACGTCAGGACACCTACCTCAAATTACCTTAGTAATTATTAGAATTTTTTAAAAAACTGCAGTAGTACTGCATGTCAAGCAAGCTTCAGGATCGTATTTCCTGAACAGTAGCCCCTATGTGATACAAGCAGGGGTAAGTTTCAAAAACAGTTTGTGCTATGGCATATAGACTTGTTTAAAGGGGAAGATCAAAAATCCCACTGAGCATGCCTAAAAATATACCTCAGGAAACATATTCTGGCCTCAGCTTCCATATTTTCCCTATAGAAAATTTGCAGAAATGCTTAAACAATTGTATGTGGGATATATTCAATTTCCTAAGCCAAATTCCAGGATCTCTCAGGGTAATCAAATGGCACACTAAAAAAAGCCCTTATTTTATTCACCAGTTTTTGTTGTTGTTGTTTGTTTACAGAAAGAAAAAGGTAAGTGGTTGTACTTTGGGGTTGTTATTTACTAATGTATAGGTGACAATGTCCTAAAAGAAAAAAGGTATAAAGCCATTTATTTCTGCATTCTACTTTTTAAAAAGAACAACCAGGGTAGATATTTATCTGAGAAAACTGTTAAATGATATTAAACGGGTTCTAACTTATACCACTTCAAACTTATTTTATTATCTGGTTGAGCAGCTCTATCTTCCAGTTTTAGATTGTTGTTATCAACATCATCATTAACATCTAATATAATTCTCCAGACAGACTGGACATGGGTTCACCTAATCTCCCATTGGCTGGGCTGCTTGTCACTTAATCTCAATTGAGAGAAATCCCCACCCTCCAGCCATTGGCTGAGCTGCCTGTCGCTCAATGTCAATGGAGAGCAATCCCCCGCTCCAGCACCAAGACAGACAAGGATTGAGCCACTACTTCGCAAAGGAGAGAAAGAAAGCCTGCCCTTGATTGGCTCAGGGAGGGAGGAAGAGAGAAAGAGTCAGAGAGAGCCTTCCCTCAATTGGCCAAAGGAGGAGGAGAGAAAGAGCCGGAGAAAGCCTTCCCTTGATTGGCTGAGGGCTCCTCCCTCATCTTCTCTAGAAAGGAAACAGCCCAAGATGGGGGGAATGGCATCCCCTGGCAGCAGACCAGATACAGAAAGCGAGAAATAGGGAGGGAGGGAAAGCAAGACCGAGAGAGATTGAAGTCCTGTACTTAAGACTAGCAATGTTATCAGAGAGACAGTGTTGGTCTGAAGGTATCACTAAAGGCTTCTGAGGGAGAAGTAACTGCGGCCAGTCCTAACTATGGCTGCCAGTTCCAGGTTGGTGGGAAATTCCTAGAGATTTTGTGGTATATTTTCAGAAGGGAATAGGAGTTAGGGCTTCAGAGCGGGGCCTGCCAGACCCAGGTTCTTGCTGTGGAAGCTGACTGGGTGATTTCAGACCAGTCACAGACTTTCAGCCTAACATACCTCACAGGGTAGTTGTACAGATCAAAGGTGGGGAGAGGAGAATTAAGTAAGTTGCTTTGGTTCCCCTCCTCCCAGCTGAGGAGAAAGACTGACCTTTTCCTAGGAGAGCCTGCAGGGATGGGGGAGGCAATGGCAAGATGAAGTCAGAGCGGCAGATAAGGGGAAGGAGATGGGTTGCCAACTCCAGGTTTGGAAGTTCCTGGAGAATTAAGAGATGAAGCCTGGAGAGGGTGGGGTTTCAGGAGGGATGGGACTTCAGACAGATACAATGCCATATATTCTACCCTCCAAATCAGCCATTTCCTCCTGGGGAAATGTTGCCAATTTCCAGGTGAGGGATAGAGATCACTCAGAATTACAACTGCTCTCCAGATGGCAGAGATCAGCTCCCCTTGAGGTGGGGAGAGTTAATGCCTTTACTTGGGTGGATGGGAAGACAGCAAGGGAGGGCACTCATCCAGAGACTCTTTCTAGAGCCCATTATATTTTTCTCCTAGTTTTAAAATAATTTTATGACAGTTCATTTTAGTTCTTCTGTAAATTACTTTGTGAACCTGAGTTGGGTCAGAAAGTGGAACATAAATGCATTAAAGAAACAAACTCAAGGAAAAACTGCTAAGTCAATTCCAACATATCAAAGCAGAATGACGCTAAAACAGACTATGCACATTTAAATTAGAAGTAGACCTGTTTGGATTTAGGGAAAATAATTCTAAGTAAATACATACTGGTTCAGGTGTGTGGGTTAATTTTGTTATCTAATCACTCATTCTGTAAACTGAGGACACAAACAAACAAAATAATAGGAACTCTGTGATTGACAGCACCAGTGCCTAAGCCAGGGCTTTCAATGGGCTTAGAAGTGTGTAATTTTTCTTAGGATGGCACTATCAGCCTCCCATTTTAAAAAAAAAAAGCCAGAGAGAACCAGTTTAGACTGAGCCATGGGGCTGAGAAAGAAAGGTTAATTCTTTTCCCTGTGTCATCTCTTAACCCCCACCCCACCCTAAAGCTGTTTCACAAGGGAAAACATTCAAATACTTTGAATCATCAGAAAAAAATAACATAGGCTCCCCAAAGCTTCAGGTCTGATGCAAATTAGAGACCCTGAACTGCTTTTAATGTTGGGCTGGAAAGTTAATGACCCAGACAGCGATTTCCTATCGATGTCTAACTTGGCAGACACAAACTGTTGCTAAAAGGCTCCCAACCTTTACTCCAAACAGGACCTGTACACTAAATGAGATCAGCAGGAAAGGGAGTAGCTACTGTGAAACTGAAAATACATCTCCCTGTAGTGCTGCTTAACAACTCCTCCAGTGGCCATTATGAATCACATTCTCTGTGTGTGAAGTTCAGTATATTCCCAAAATGCTTAAAGAATGAGTAAGCAAGCAAATAAACAAAACCAGCAAAGAACTGTAGCCTGTTTTTAATGCACAGATGTTCCCTCTCACAGTAGAGAGCTTTGACAAAGTGGACTGTAGCCAACAAAAGCTTATGCTAGAATATAAATCTTCTAGTCTCCAAGGTGCCAAAAATGCCGTTTACTTTTGCTGCAAAAGTCTAACAGCTCTCTTCCCCATGATAATTCACTTTGCTAGATATATCTCCTACCACTTACCAAAGAGCTTAAGGCCCCTTTTCAAAGCAGAATTGTAGAAAAATGGAGTCTGGCTTTTTCTTCTCACAGTTGAGAGGACTTAAGACCCAGGCTTGCAGAAGACTATGACAGAGGGATTGCTCTTCAGGACATAACAGAAATGTATTTGAAGAATCCTGACAAGTTCAGCATTAACACATACACTGGCAATGTGCATGACATTTGGGAGACAGGATATGTTTTTATGCCAATTTGTAACAAAGACTTCTGGAGGCATTTATCATATAAATACCAAGAAGGGTATAAGGCATTAACCTCTGACTCTCAAAAGCTTGACTTCTCCAGACCTGCTTGAAATAAGGGGTCCCCAGTCTTTAAATAATAAATGTTATACTACTAACTAGTTATTTTTTTCTAACCAAGAACTAGAAGCAATAGATATTGCATGCATTGACAGAGAGACCCTTAAATTTCTGACTGAGAGGAATGATGGTCACGTGCCTTGTAGCATTCAAAATAAAACAATGTTGATTAAGTGGGGGAGGGGTGTTTTGCAGTTGTCATACTCCACACCCAAAAAAAGTCTCATTAATCATTTTCTTATATTTATTCAGCAGTATGGTATCCCATTCACTATCATCTAGTTCCCAATGGAAATCAACCTAGAAATGTAATGTTAACTTATTCATGATCCACTTCACTGGAATAAATCAATACATGCCTCATACTAACCTTAAACCAAATTACAATGAAGATATTCTGAAACTGCTACTTACCATTATCACCTATATAACCATTGTGGGAACGTTCTTCATTTTAAACAGCATTACTCAGGATCTTACATTTTCTTTAGAAGTATGTGCAAATACGGAGATACAGAGGTTACTGAAATTTAAGGAAAAAAGAAAAACAATGCACCTGGGTGAACAAAACCAACGACTGAGATAAACAGATGAAACCAAATTGTCATTTAACACAAGGCACAATCATGCTGACAGATGAGAATCACAGCAGGAGTGATTACAAATAAGATGACATTTCCTCACCCTCATATCCCCACTTTGATACATTAGAAATAAATTCTCATTCATTTTGGATCTTGCCGTTGTGCAGAGGACAGATTTTACCTCTGAGCCTGAGGGGTACAGTAAACATAATGTCCCTTCTCAGCCAACAAATGAGTTTTGTCTCACATAATACAGTTTCATAAACAAGATAAGGGAACAGAAAAACAGACTGTGTGATCAGCAAAGAGTTTGATTGCTGTTGAGGAATTGTTTCCCATGAAGGACATGCTCAAAATTTTAGTCTGTATGAAAGATATCATAAGGGAAAACAGTTGGGTAGGACTTGTGTTCACCAACTGAAGGTGAGAAGTCCCCAGAGGGAGAGCTTAATCCTAATGGCATCACTATCAGAATTTTGTTTCCAGGAATAAAGCAGATCTTTTAATTTTCAGACATCTAATATTTTTGTCCGACAGGTATTCTACAGGTATTCTAGTTTATCATTAAAGAGAAATCAATTCTTCCACAGCACAGGCAAACAGGCCTCGGCAAAAACTATGGGCTAACTCTGAACTGTCTTTCAGCTCCTATTCAGCCTTCCCTCTCATTCCAACTTAAAAAATGGCATACTAACACAGGCAGTCTCTTGTGTCATGTGAACTCTGCCTGGCCAGTCTCATCTTGATCTTTACAACCTCCAGACACTGATCAAGCATATGAGCAGCATCCTTGAATCTTGATGTAAAGATTTCAGTTGAGTATCACCTGCACACTGGAGACAAGAGAAACCAAATCTTAAAATGATCTCTCCCAGTGATTTCATGTAGTTCTTTTTTTTTTAAAGGGGGGGAGACAAGATGGAACTCTGCAGGACCCCGGAAGCCAATAAGCTGAGGGGGTTGAACAGAAGTTGCCCAGCATCACTCTGTGAAATGTACATTATAGAAAAGGTCAAAAACAGTCTAGCACAGAACTAGTAAGGCCCATGTCTTTCAGGCAGTTTACAAAGATAGCATGGTTGATGATATCAAAAGCCACTTAAAGATCAAAGAGAAACAACTCCCCCTCTCAGATAACTGCTGTAGATAATCCAGCAAGGTGACAAAAGCTATATCTGTGCCATCCTCTGAGTGAAAGCTAGACTAAAAGTGATCACAATAATCAGTTTCCTCCAGAAATGCTTAGAGTTGCATAGATACCACCCTTGCATAGACTTTGCTAAAAATGGCAGGTTCAATACTGACCTATAGTTTCTTCAAATCAGTTGAATCTTAAATTTATGTTTTCAATTGCTTCTTTAAGAGTTGGAGGAAGAGACCCACATTAAGCCAGTCTGCTCAGAAGTAAATCTCACTTTATTCAGTAAGGTTCCCCTTAAGAGAGTGTTTTTAGGATTGTAGCCAAACTAGCCCTTCTTTCAAAGGATGCACTGGTGACATTCATCATCCATTAAGATAACTTTTCTCTTGCAGATTTAATTAACCCTGAAGAATATGAGGCCAGGAATTATCTGAGGGACTTTAATGCTCCAAGTATTCTGTCTACAACCTCAGGTTGTAACAACTGAAAAGAATGCATAGAAACCTGACTAACATTGACCTCCAGAGCATACAGCCCTTCTGCAGATAATATGGCAGTCATCCATATTGGATCAGATGTGAGTGATTTGTCTGTAAAACGTTTAGCAAATTGATCATAGTGAAGTTCCAAAGTATCCTCTATTTCTATTTGGCCTCAGGGCCCAGATGCAATAAGCTTCTTATAATTTGGAACAACACTGCTGCTCAACAAAGCATAAATGACATGGTGGCAGAGAAATAAGGTTTTCAATGCTGTAGAGTAGGCCTTAAAATGAACTGTTTTTTCAGTTGGATTCAATTCAGTAGTCACTGTAGCTAATGTCTCAACTGCTTTCCAGAGTCTGATGGCACCAAGAACCAGGCCTTTGATGATCCCAAGAATGATGGATGGGGTGGTTGCTCACATTGCTCACAAGGCCTCCCAATTTCAGAGCCATGCTGTATCTGTGGCAATGGCATGCTTTCCAGTCATTCCATAAGCAGTAAATGGCACCAGTTCACCATGCTGTGCCTGTGTTGCATGTAAGTGGAGTATGAGTTGCTGTTTTAATGTACTTAATTCATAAGGTAGTAAAGTCAACCACACTGGTATTAAAGTCAAGTGCACTGTGGATTTCTGACCACCATGTTCTTGCAAGGATGATTTTATTCCCCTGGAACAAATCCCCGTCTGATAGTTTGACCGAAACTGGATTTGGACTCTCTCTCACAAAATAGAACTAGGGTTGCCAAACCCCAGGTGGGGGCAGGGGATCCCCCCGTTTGGAGGCCTTCCACCCGCTTCAGGATCATCAGAAAGCAGAGGAGGGGAGAGGGAAATGTCTGCTGGAAACTCCATTATTCCCTATGGAGACCAATTCCCATAGGATATAATGGAAAATTGATCTGTGGGTATCTGGGGCGTCAGAGAAGCTGTTTTTTTTTTTAGATAGAGGCACCAAATTTGCAGCATAGCATCCAGTGTCCAATTCTATGAGCCCCAAAAGAAGGTGCCTCTATTCTTCAATATTTCCAACGGAGGGAAGGCATTTAAAAGATACATGGTCTCTTTAAATGTGATGGCCAGAACTCCCTTTGGAATTCAATAATGCTTGTCACAACCTTGCTCCTGGCTCCACTCCCAAAGTCCCCAGATATTTCTTGAATTGGACTTGGCTACCCTAAATAGAACACACCAATAAAAACTGCAGACTTCATTGAAAACATTTTAAAAAGAGTTTCAGGCTTAAACAAAAGGCAAAAGCAAATGCAATAAAAAAACAAAAGCAATGTTCCTGCATAGTGCATACACTTACATATGTGAAGGCAATCAGGTTGCAATGAGATGGTCCCTGGCCCATTATAGGTCTCAATGGTATCAATGGACCATTTATTTATTTATCATCTTAGATTTCTATCCCGCTCTCTCCGCAAGCGGACAGTCAGTTCAAACCAATTCTATTTACAATTAAAACCATAAAATACAATTTCAATTAAAACATTCCATGGTGCTATACAATTTCAATATAGGCGGGCTCTTCTTTCCTGATGGTGATTGTATAGTAATAGTAGCTCTTTAGCGATGCAGGGTGGCAGTCCTCTCCCAGCTTAACTGTTAAAGGCCTGTCAAACAGTTCAGTTTTGCAGGCCCTGTGGAAAGTAGAGAGATCCCGCAGGGCCCTTATGGCCTCCACATTTCTGGTGCTGCCACCAAGAAGGCCCTAGCCTGTGTGGAGCATAGCCTGGCCTCCTTTGGTCCAGGGATGGACAGTAGGTTTTGCGTCCCTGAGTGCAGTGCTTTCTGGGGAACATGCGAAGAAAAGTGGTCTTGTTGATAGGTAGGTCCGCGACCATAAAGGACTTTAAAGGTCAATACCAACACCTTGAAACAGACTCAGAACACAATAGCACTGGCTGAATGTGCTCCCATCAAGAGAGCCCCATGCCACAGCGTTCTGCACTAGTTGAAGTTTCCGAGTCAGGGTCAAGGGTAGCCCCATGTAGAGCGCATTACAGTGATCTATTCTTGAGGTGACTGTAGCATGCTGGGGGGAAACTTGTGCCAGGTGGTTTTAAGCTAACTTTACAGGAAACTGGACCATTGACCTCCTGACCAATATAAGCCAATCAAGAAGGTGATCCAAAAGATGTTTCTTGAAGAAGAGCAAGACCCCCCTCACATCTGAGAGTAGTTACAGCAGATCACTTTGATATTCAAAGGTGCAATCTCAGGCTTTTCTTCTTAATTTGGGAAGACCAGAAGAGTGGTAAGAATTTGATATGGAATTCTCCCCATGTGATTCTTCAACACTTGGATGGCACATCAGGAAACAAGTTATTGCTTTACATTATGTCACAGCCAAATGCTAATGTTTAAACTGTCAGGTTGATTGATACAGAGTTGACTATCTCCCTTGACAATCTTAACTGTAGTTATGGTAGTGGAGCGGCAGCTCTGGATCCAACTCATAGTTAACAATATATCATTGTTGTATACAGGTGTTTGTTTTTATTGTGCTATTATATGCTTCATCACTGATGTTATTAATTTTACAAAAGCAACATGTCTCACTTCCATAGTGTTTTCTCCACTTACCAAATGAAAATAAGAAATGCCCTGTTTGACCAGACCAGTGGTTCCACCTAGCCCAGAATCCTGGCTCACACAGTGGCCAACCAGTTGTCCTGATGGGCCAACAAATAGGGGACATAGGCCTATTCCTCCCCTTGATGCTACCTCCTATCAATGGTATTCAGAAGTTTTCTGCCTCTGGGTATGGAAGTCATTATGGCTAGTGGCTGCTAACAGACCTATCTCCACAAGAAGACAGGCAATGTTCCTAGTGGTCTTCCATGACACCAAATACAAAATGGGAATGTTACAATTTAATACGAGTTTTGTGATTATTAAACCATGTAAATAACAAGTTAATAAAATCGCAGCAGATTTGTCTAGCTTTCAAGTACTGCCTGTATCTCCAATAACTGCTTTATGTTTATTTAAGAGCAATTAAAATAGCTAAGAACCACTGTCATGATCTGAGGCCTGGTGCTGCCTAGAGGGCAGAGAGAAGCCTGCCTAGCAGTTGCTACAACTCCCAGGATCCCTTCTGTCCCTCTGCTTGGGTGAAGAGATTTTGGAAGAAAAACTAGCCTAAAGAGGGGTGGGACCTGGGAGGAAAGCATAAATAGGCCAGGCTGGAGAGAAGGGTGGTTCCCTCTGTTTGAGCACTGTAAATAAACTTTTGTTGTCATTTAACTGCCTGGATCCTCACATCTCCTTGGTCACAGTTAAAAGATTTTACTAAAAGGAAGATTGGTTGAGTGCTCGGTGGTTGAGTGCTCTTGGCCCTCCCATGCAGACCCTTACCAGAGAAGTGGCAACTAGTCGCAGGCCCTTCATGGTCCCCTGCTGCGTGACAATTATGAAATAGTTCTTTATTGTTTCAACTTTGACAAAATCCCCAGCACTGACCCTAATCATGATTAATGTTTATTTAGCCCCTTCTAATGGTGAGCTGGAGTTTGATGCTGTCATAATTTTCTAATTATGTGATGTCTTTGTCTAGGAAATTCCATACTGCTCAGCTCATGATTTTTGGTGATTTTAATGCTCGGATAGGCAGTAACAATCAGAAATTGATCTCTCATTTTGGCTTTGAAGCAGTTGAATCCCTTCCACTACAATTATGTTTACCCCGTTGTTCTAAAGATACTTTAACCAATAAGGCGGGTCTTAGATTAATTGAATTCTGCATTGCGCACAATGTTATAATATTTAATGGTCTCTCCAAATTTCTGGCTGCAACTGACTTTACTTTTTTTCCACAAGGGGTTGCAGTGTGATAGATTTTTGTTTGGGTTCACCCAACCTTCTGTCATTTATCGATAACTTTTACATCGATCTGCGCACAGAAAGTGACCACCTGCCCCTAACTCTATCCTTAAGATTGGATCTGGAGGTTAATATGGTATCACCTTCCCAATCTGTGAAGGCCCCTGAGAATGTTCTAAAAAAAATCAAGTGGTCCCGGGCCCTAGAAAGGGAGTTTTCTTCCCTCTTTGGCTCTAAAGCGCTACGCAGATTAAGGGATTCAATCATAAATTCCAATTCAGATGATTCAGTCCTTTCAGGATTCTCATTATTAATTGATTATTGTAGTGCTAAAGCTAAACCTGTGATCTTGTCTAGGTCTAGTTTCTCTAGCTGGTTCGATACAGATTGTTTAGCTTGGAAACAAGAACTGAGAGTTCATTTTAAAGAGGCCTGTCACTCCAAAGACCAAACAAAAATTAAGGCCTACATTGCTTATAAGACAGCCTACCTGGAGCTTACTACATCCAAAAAGAAAGGTTTTTTTCAGAATAAATGGGACCAACTTTACCACTCGATAAAATCTAATGATAATAAGGCTTTCTGGAGAATCATTTCAGGTAATCTAAAAAACAATTCTGTTACTGACCCAAATATTTCTGAGCAAACATGGGTTGATTACTTCTCTAACATTTTTGCTGCTCCATGTGTATCCCCTCCTATCTTAGCAAACCCCTCGGTTACTGATATGCCGGTCTTGCCTTCAGTAACTCTAGAGGAAATCAGTGAGTTATTGAAGGATTTAAAAGCGGGTAAAGCACCTGGCCCCGATGGCCTTCCCGCTGAGGTATTCACAAAGTTTGCCGATTGGTGGCTCTTGCCCCTTGCAAAATTGTTCTCTTTTATCGATCTGCATGGCTCCATCCCTGACTCTTGGCTTGATTCTATAATTATCCCAATATACAAAAGGGGGGGGGGGGGGTTGGAGTTACCAGAAAATTTCCTCCCCCATTAGTTTATTATCTATAGTGGGCAAATTGTATGCAAAACATTTAGAACTCCGATTAACTGACTGGATGCGCCTAGGCAACATCATAGGTCCTGAACAGATTGGCTTCTCCAAAGGCAAATCTGCTATGGATCACTGCTGCACTCTGGCCTTCCTTGCTGAAAAATATATGCATACCGGGTCAAAAAAATTATATGCTGCCTTCATCGATTTGAAGGGTGCTTTTGATTCAATAGATAGAGCCCAACTATGGATCAAGCTAGGTTACCTGGGAATGGACCCCCATCTGCTGTTTCTCTTGAGGAAACTTCATTCTAATACCTTTTGCCAAGTGAAATTTTCTTCTAGCGGTGACTTGACTAGTAAAATCCCAGTGTTAAAGGGGGTTAAACAAGGTTGCGTGCTGGCCCCACATCTTTTTAATTTATTTTTAACTGACCTGGCACAATTTTTGAACCCTATTAACGGTCATCCGCCTAAACTTGCAGGCCGAGCGGTCCCCTTATTACTTTATGCCGATGATACTACCATCCTCTCTTGTACAAGAGTGGGCCTGCAAAGGTATTTGAATGCCTTTTATGACTACTGTAATTGTAATTCACTTTCTATCAACTATGCCAAATCTAAAGTAGTTGTCTTTTCAAATTGCTGGCGCCCACAGAGATGGTTTATTGGCAACTCAACAATTGAGCAAACAATTTTTTTTAAATACTTGGGGATCACTTTTAATCACAAGTTAAGCTGGGTTTCACATCGTAACAACACCGTCAACTTGGCTAAATGTTCAGCTGCTCAAATTAAACAGTTTTTCTTTGCAAAGGGCAACCAATTAGTTCCAGCAGCTATTGAAGTGTTCAGAGCCAAAACGCTTGCCCAAACTCTCTATGGTATCCCTATATGGATCTCAGCTTTTACCAGGAAAGTGGAGGGCATTCAAGCCTCATTCTTTAGACAAATTCTTGGTTTGTCAAAATGTGTGTCCTACTTTGCTCTCTGCTCTGAAGTGGGTCAGTCTTTGGTGAAGACAAAAGCCTGGATTGCAGTGTTTAAATTCTGGCTCAAAATTCACTTTAGAACAGACCCCAACAGCCTTCTTGATTGTATGAAAAGAGACCCATATATTTCATCCTGGATAGCAGTGCTTCTGTCCAAACTCAATCAATTGGGGTTAGAGGTAGATGATTTTTCTACCTCTGATGAGTCATATATCTTCAGATGTATTAAATTGAGACTGTGGGAATCGGAGGAAATGAAATTACAGCCAACTGACCCTTATATTTGCTCTCCAGCTTCCTTAGGTCTCTATGCTTTCTGTGGCAAAATGCCCAATTATCTATCAGACTTAACCACTCCAAGTCATCGCAGGGCATTTATGTTGGCTAGACGAAATGCGTTTCCCTCCAAAGTTTTACAAGGGAGATATCAGCGAGTCCCTTTAGCCGACAGACTTTGCTCCTGTGGAGCGAATACTCCTGACTCAGTCCAGCATATACTGCTTGATTGTTCTTTTTACCATAACCTCCGCAAAGATTTATTTGGCAAGCTTTCTTTTTCCCCAGATTTGTCTATTCTACCACCCTGTTATTATTTATTGAGTGATACTGAGGGGGTGGTTAGTGAGGCTGTGGCAAAAATTTCTGGCTGACATCCTTAAATTTAATTCTGACCATGTTTGAATGCATCTGTAAGCTTGGTTTCATTTTGATTTTATCTCCAATGTTTAAATTTTTATATTCTGTGTATTTTTATCTGAATCTATTATGCCATTAAAGGTTTGGTATGGTAACTTTGACAAAACAGGAAAAAAGCAAAGGTATTTCTTTTAAAAACAAAACACTCTATTCATCTCAGTGCTTCAAGGGAAGCCAAGTCCCTGCATTCCTCCTGCTTTGTATTTTGTTCACATTCTCACCTTAATTAAACACTCCACAGAAATTCCTCAGCAGGAAAGGTGGAGGAGCAGATCAAAATCAAGAAAAGAGATGGAAATTGTGTCAATATTTTTCATGCAGTCAGGCAGCTTTGTTTTGGTTTTGTCTCTAGAGAAAAAAAAAGATTAAAATACAATCAGTCCTACCACCTGCACATGGCAGACAGGAAAAGAAGATAACCAGCAAAGATGTTTTGAAATCCAGCAGCACACACCTGTCTAATCCAAGATTGCCAAGGGGTGGAGACAAAGGAAAGCATGCTACCATCTTTCCAATAGGCTTTAAGGGGTTTCAGTTTACCAAAGCAAAAACTAATGTTTCTTGCAATTTACAAGTGGAAAAGACAGCCTTACTGAGAAGTAATTGAAATTTTCTTTTGCAGCCACTTTCACTCTCTTTCCAAAGAGCTTTGTTTTCTAATTGGAGGTACCACATTCACTACACATCTGTTCAGTGTACAGACAGTGACACCTAGTGATGAAAAGGTACATATTTTGTCAGAGAAATTGGTTCCCAAATGAATTAAGCAGCAGAAAAACAAAAAGAACAGTATAAAACTATGAAGAATAGCAGCGGCTTTGTAGTTAGGGCTTTCTCAGCAGGTCTCCTCAGAAATGTCTCATTTTATTGAGACAAGTTAACTCCTGGGAAAGCATTCTTAGAACTGTAGGCAGCATTCCTAAGTACACTTGCCTGGCACTACTGAGTAAAATGGGACTTATTTTTTAGTAGACTTCTTTAGGCTTGCTCATTTAAATACTCCAATATGTTAAGCTGCACCTTAAAGACCAACAAAATTTGTAATAGGGTGTGAGCAATCGTGAGTCACTGCTCACTTCTTCAGATACAGCTAGAATGTGAGTCCATCTGTCCTATATATTGGAAAGTGCATTGTCTTGAGCATTATCAGTTGCAATTCAGCAGTCTCTTTCTAATCTCTTTTTGAAATTCCTTTGTAAGAGAACTGCTACTCTTAGATTACCATCTGAATGTCCTGGAAGGTTTTTTTTTAATGATGTGGTTTCTAACGTCAGATTTATGTACCCACCTGGACTGAATCAAACCTTAGGTTTCCTGTCTCATTACCAATGCTGATTTATCCATATACCCTCTGTATATCACACCTGATCCAATCATGCCTGCTACTGTAATTCACCTGCTATTGTCATCTGCCTAATGTCATTCGAAATCTGAAATCATCCCACTTTCCAATATGCAGGATACATGGACTCACATTCTAGCTATTTCTGAAGAGCACAATTACTCATGAAATCTCACACCCATAAATCTTGTTAGTCTTAAGATGCTACTGGATTCTTGTTCTTTTCTAATGACTAACATGGGTATCCATCTTGATCTATCCCCAATATGTTACAAAATTAATAATAATTAGGCTAGGTTCAAAATCAGCAGAACCTTTCTGCTTAGGAACATTCTAAGTAGAAATATATTGCTCTGAATCCATAGAACTGGGAAGGAAAACTTAAGTTCAGTTTTCTTGAATGACAGGTATTGCAGATCAAACCACTATTCTAAACAGAGATGAGTTTCTAAAAAAGAACCAGCCCCTGGGCCAGGGGTCTGCCATAAGAACATAAGAGAAGCCATGTTGGATCAGGCCAAGAACATAAGAGAAGCCATGTTGGATCAGGCCAATGGTCCATCCAGTCCAATACTCTGTCACACAGTAGCAACAAAAAAAGATGCCATCAGCAGGTCCACCAGTGGGGCCAGGACACTAGAAGCCCTCCCACTGTTGCCCCCACAAGCACCAAAAATATAGAGCACCACTGCTCCAGACAGAGAGTTCCATTTATACCCTGTGGCTAATAGTCACTGATAGACCTCTGCTTCATATGTTTATGCCAGCTCAGTAAGACAGGCAGGCTATGTTGTCCTTCCCATGGTTATTAGGAAAAGAAAGGGGGGAACATAAATTTAACCCCCAAAAATGAATCAAGAACCTGAAAGGTAAGGTGGATACAAATTAAGGGGCCCAATGTAAAATCAATAAATATACAACATATTACAAATTATTACGAAGTAGTTTAAAAACAATTATAGGCCCAAATATAGCCTCAATAAGAATTATAAATTGTGCAATATGTACAATTAGGACTTTATGCACCCCTAAAACAGATGAATTTCAGCCTACCGGCCTTCTTCAAAAGCCAGGCATAAATGTTGCACATAGGCTCAATTATTGCTGTCAGGTTGAGCCTGCCATGATTTCTTTCTTTTGAACTGTGTTAAGTTTTGTTTCTCTAGTGCTTGCATGTAACTGTACAAGCATTAAGTTTGTGCAGGAGGGGGATGGAGGACAGAGACCTTGTTATACATATATTGTTGTAACAAGCTTGCTTATCTAGTTGTCATAGTAACAGGCCAGTTTGGCCTGGGAATGCAGCTGTGACCTTGGAGGTGGGAATCTTCAGAAGATGCCTTGCGCTTTGAAGTACAAACCTCCATGGGAACCAACAGACCCAGGTGGTTGGTATCATATTAGCCCGCATTTTTTGCTGTGTATAATTGTAACCCCTTTGCCTATTGGGTCTGTGACAAGGGGGAATTTTGAATCCCAACAAGCATGACTAATTATGCGACAGGCATGACCAATTTAACCAGCATTTCACTAAAACAATCCCATCACTGTTTCTGTATTCAAAATTTACCTTTCAGAAAATGGCTCATTAGGAATAGGGATGCATTACACAAAAGTTGGTTTATTAAAACGAACTGGCAGGGAAAGGTACTGGTTTATACATAAGTGTTTAGGATTGAACAGATATCAACTTGCACACAAAACTTCTGCTGAGGTAACTAGATTTGCACAATACAATGGCCGTTTTCGCACTAGCGTTTACTCCGGCGTAGCACCCCATTTACCTCCGGATCTTTTCCTGGTTTTCGCACCTGTTGCTCCGGCGCTGCGTCTTGCTCCGGTGCTGCAGGGGTTTCACGCCGGAGTATCTAGATCCACCTCCTTCCAGAGTTTTTGAAAACCTCCGGATCCACACCGGATCCACTCTGCGGAGTTTGCTGTGGGAAATCCATCCACGCCGGATCGACTGCTTTGTGGGCATCACCCTCTCCCTTTCCGTCCTCCCACCCCATCCACCCCCTTGGCCAATCATCAGCCGTTCGCAGCGCTTCCCAAAAGTGCCCGCAGGGCCATTTTTTTTTTAAAACTTCATCTTTCTTGCGTAATAGCGATATTTCGAAATTAACAAATAGAAAAAAAAAACCCTCCTGGAATAGCCTCAATTGCCACTTCAATTGGTTTCGTTAGAATTTTTTATTATTATTATTGACTTTAGTTGCGTTATTTCGCTGTTGCGTTATCTCGCAACTACATTATACATTGTTGGGGGGGGGAAATCTAGTGCCAGCGCGGGCCAAAGCGTTCATGTGTGTGTGTTTTAAAAAGGCAATGCCTCCCTCAGCTGTGCCACCAGGATTTCTGGACCTGCACAAAATCGCCATGTATAAAATGGGAAGTTGGAGTCCTGAATTCTTCTCCCTGGCTACATTCCGCTCGGTTAGAAAATAGACGCGAGCTCGCTCTTCACACGCACCACAGAAGGGGAAGGAGAGAATGGGGCGGGGGGGGGGGAGCTCTGGCAGCAGGAATCAGGTCCCCGTTGCAAGCGCCAGCCGGGGAGGGGAAAGAGCGCGGAGGAAATCCCAGCTTCGCCACCCGGGAGGGAGCGAGGCTGGGAAAGGAAGAAGCTGCCACACACATACACACACACACAAACCCCTCGATTTCTCTCTCTTCGTTATTGCGATATTTCACAACTTCAGAATTTGGGGGGGGGGAATCTAGTGCTAGGATTCTCCACTGTGAATGCTTCTGTTAATACATAAAGGGCTGTGGAGGATACTACAGCTGCAGCCAATCCATAAGCAGCAGCAGCACACGTGATGCGGTTTGTCCACGAAAAGAAGGGGAGGGAACAGTTGTGACTGCTCGATGTTACGTTATTACGTCCTTACGCAACCAGACTTGCGCTTAAAAAAAAAAATGATTGACAGGGCATCGAACTCAAGTCGATGCCAGTGGGAAAACGATTCGAGCCGGGGCTTCATGGAAAGCGACTCCGCAAATGAGTCCATGTGCGAAAACGAGGAAAATGAGCCGGACATAATTGCGCCGTGGAATAAGGGGAGCAAACGCTAAGTGCGAAAACGACCAATGTTTCTCTTAAAGTTACTTAACTTTCTCTCAAGGTTTCACAAATGTCACTGATTTAACTTTTTATGACTGGACTATATTTCTGGTTAACATTTTCCTTTCACAGTTTCACATAAACTTGAGTGTGCTAAGCGTTGTCCCTATGGCTATAAGACCAAGGTCTCTGCACCTCTTGGCACGATTGTTACTATCTGCCCGTTCGGACTAGTAACCTGGGCTTTTGGTACCTTTTGAGGACCTTTCACTGTTACCTCAAAATCCCTTTTCCAAACAGTCTTTTCCCTCTTTGGACATTACATTTCATAAAGGGACAGGTTTCCCCCTCAAGATGTGATTATTTGATGGACAAATAGACAGTCCTTCATGTCTGAGAGCAGTTTCTCACCAGAGTCTCTAAGATGTAAAATCCCATTTTATGGGCTCTGCATTAGACTCTGCTTTGTGACTTTTTGGTCCCACTCTCGAGAACATCTTCAAAAGACCTCTGCTCTCTTCTCTAGTCAGTCTTCAACTCCCTTCAGCCCCATAACTGACTCCAATTGCCTGACTGCCACTGTCCTTTGACTGTTCCAAGCAGTCCACCAATGAGAGTGAGTTCCATCAGCTGTCACTTACTGGTCCTTAGCATGCATATTGTTGCTGTTTGTCACATTCCTGGCAATGGCTTTCTAGCAGAAGGTTATCTCTTGTATCTGCCTTTAATAAACCCAAACCATATTCATATAAGTACAGATCTGTGGAATCGATAACTAGCAGAACCTTACAATTGCTATAGTAATATTAACCAATATAGGATCAAGTGAAAATTATGCTGAAAAGGGGGGAAATTCTTCATCAATTTGTAAACAATATATAATCACACAATTACAAACATGGGAATGTGTTAAAAACTGCATAATGTTGGTCACTCCTGCATCCTTCCCTGTACCTTGCTTGAGGTGCCAAAAGACTTCCTCTGAACATGTTCAAGCCCTTGGACCTGCATACAATAGTTCTTTGAATCTTAGCTATTGAATTGTATAACATTATGCGTGAGAATCATGTTTTAAAAAAGATCACAGAGATTATAATCCAGCACTTGGGTAGTAATCAAGCAACAAATCAACTCTCTAATGAGATCTAAATTACAATCAACATTTTCTCCATGTTGAGATCAACACCACCTGACTTTTTCAGGGGGGATGGGGCATGCTGAACTGGTTTTGTTCATGCTTCAGTGTCACATCAGAAGTCATCATATCCTCAATAAATTTAGAAAAATTCTTGGAACTGGGATGTGGCACTACTTGACTGGGCCATTGACTATGAAACAAAGCCTCGTTGCACATCCAAGGGTGTTTGCATCTCACATGGCACTTGATTTTTGTTTAGACAGCCATATTACATGTGGCTTTTGGGAATCCTTCCCAGTCTCAAGAGTGAGCAACCTGCTGTTTTAAGATACACTCACCCAAGCTTCCTTAGATATTTAAAACCTGTGCAATTATTTGCATCCTGGCCCTCTCGTTGAATAATTCACAGGATTTGTAGCATGCTCAAATCTACCAGCAGCCCCATGGCGCAGAGTTGTAAAGCTACAGTACTGCAGTTCGAGCTCTCTGCTCACGACCTGAGTTCAATCCCGGCGGAAGCTGGGTTCAGGTAGCTGGCTCAAGGTTGACTCAGCCTTCCATCCTTCTGAGGTCGGTAAAATGAGTATCCAGCTTGTTGGGGGGGAGGGGAAGTGTAGATGACTGAGGAAGGCAATGGCAAACCACCCCATAAAAAGTCTGCCGTGAAAATGTCATGATGAGACGTCACCCCAGAGTCAGAAATGACTGGTGCTTGCACAGGGGACTACTTTTACCTTTACAAGTCCACTAAGTGCAGTCCTCCTTCTAAACAAACTGACTTCCAGAAAACTTTTGTTAAAGTTCCTCCTAAGTATATTTGTTACTGAAAGGCGCTGCCTGATATAAACAGAGTACCCCAGTGCAAATAGAGAGAGGGTCTCCTATTCTTGGTAAACAACATGGAGTCCAACCAAAGACAGGCTAAGACAATACTCCATCTAAATGGGTGGAGTGGACCCAGTAGAGAGCCTGGTTTGGTTGGTGCCTGCAGTCTGTATCTCAGCATAATCTCACCCATTCTCCCTCCAGAGTCCCCACCCAAACGGGATGCATACTAACATGGGAACTACAGGTAAGTAGTACTCGCACTCTGATCTTCTGGAATTTGCCAAATGTCTCTTCCTCCAGTCTATCACCTCTACCCTGCTAAATCCAATCTAATGCATAACTTGATTGATCTTACCTTTAAGGTCTTTGGTCCCTTTTCCAAGTGTCAGACAAAACCCAGTAACAAATTATGCATTTCCTCCAAGCTTATCATCCTAGCGAAATGTGCGAAGTTTCCCAACATAGCGATTCAAGATAGCCACCTATGAAACAACAAAGACCCTTTTTGTAACTACCAACCCCCATCCTCGTACCCCTATAAGAACATAAGAGAAGCCATGTTAGATCAGGCCAATGGCCCATCCAGCCCAACACTCTGTGTCACACAGTGGCAAAAAAAAACACACATATATATATATATATATACACACTGTGGCTAATAGCCACTGATGGACCTCTACTCCATATTTTTATCTAAACCCCTCTTGAAGGTGGCTATGCTTGTGGCTGCCACCACCTCCTGTGGCAGTGAATTCCACATGTTAATCACCCTTTGGGTGAAGAAGTACTTCCTTTTATCCGTTTTAACCTGTCTGCTCAGCAATTTCATCGAATGCCCACGAGTTCTTGTATTGTGAGAAAGGGAGAAAAGGACTTCTTTCTCTACTTTCTCAATCCCATACATTATCTTGTAAACCTCTATCATGTCACCCCACAGTTGATGTTTCTCCAAGCTAAAGAGTCCCAAGCGTTTCAACCTTTCTTCATAGGGAAAGTGTTCCAACCCTTTAATCATTCTAGTTGTCCTTTTCTGCACTTTTTCCAATGCTATAATATCCTTTTTGAGGTGCGGCTACCAGAAATGCACACAGTACTCCAAATGAGACCGCACCATCGATTTATACAGGGGCATTATGATACTGGCTGATTTGTTTTCAATTCCCTTCCTAATAATTCCCAGCCTTTTTTATTGCAAACGCACACTGTCCTGACATTTTCAGTGAGTTATCTACCACGACCCCAAGATCTCTCCCTTGGTCAGTCTCTGCCAGTTCACACCCCATCAACTTGTATTTGTAGCTGGGATTCTAAAGTGTGGGTCAGAATCCCACTTCGGTGTGCATTCTTTAGGGCGCCATTTGCAGTCTGTACCACCTGTTACTCCTGTAATTGGATCTATAGGGCACGTTACGCTGGCCTTTCGCGCTCCTCTCGGTGTATTTTTTCTTGGGGCAGACATCTCTTCTGGATCAGGTGAATATTACCCGCTTCAATAACCCCTGAATTCCTCTATCGATAACCTCTATTTTTTTTAGACTCTTCTTTGTTTGTACAACATGTGTGTGTGTGTATACATCCTCTTGCTACATATTCTAAGTAAACACTATAAAGATACAATTGCTTGGTCTATTCTTGGCTGAAAACCCGAACTCCATATTATTGAAAACAAAGATCTTCGCTCCTAATTCGCTCTACCAAGTCTTTTAGCTAATTTCCCCATTAAAAATAAGAGACTTAAAAAGCATTGCCTGTAACATATTCAGCAGTCACAGATAAGAGGACAAGTCCTCTTGTGGATTAAAAACTGGTTAATTAACAGAAACCAAAAAGTGAATATAAATAGGCAGCTTTCACAGGGGAAGGTGGTAAGAAATGGGGTATTGCAGGGTTTTGTACTAGGTACAGTGCTTCTTAACGAGTTCAGTAATTGTTTGGAGTTGGGAGTAAGCAGTGAAGTGGCTAAATTTGCAGATAACACTAAGTTGCTTAAGGCGGTGAGAACTAGGGAGGACTGTGAGGCCCTCCCTAGGAATCTATCAAGGCTGGGTGACTGGGCATCAACGTGGCAAATGAGGTTCATTGTGGACAAGTGCAAAGTAATGCACACTGGAGCTAAAAATCCTTACATATACGTTGATGGGGTCCGAACTGAGAGTAACTGTCCAGGAGAGAGATCCTGGAGTCGTGGTAGATAACTCACTGAAGATGTCAACTCAGTAGGTGATTGCAATTTTAAAAGGCAAATACTATGCTGAGGATTATTAGGAAGGAGATTGAAAACAAAAAAGCCAGTATCATATAATGCCCCTGTATAAGTCGATGGGTGGCCTCATTTGGAATACTATATACAGTTCTGGTCACCATATCTCAAAAAAGATTTTATAGCATTGGAAAAGGTGCAGAAAAAGGCAACTAAAATTATTAAGGCAATGGGAAACCTTCCCTATAAAGAAAGGTAAAAGAGGTTAGGGCTCTTTATCTTGGAGAAACGATGACTGAGGGGAGATATGATAGAAATTTACAAAATTATGCATGGGATAGAAAAGGCAGAGAAAAATGTACTTTTCTCCCTTTCTCAGAATACAAGAACTTGTGGGCACTCAATGACATTAATGAGCAGTAGGCTTAGAACAGATAAAAGGAAGTACTTATTTACCCAGAGTAATTAACACATGGAATTTACTGCCACAGGAAGTGGTGGTAGACAGTTACAAGCATATACAGCTTCAAGAGGCAATTGAATAAACATATGGAGCAGAGGTCCTTCACTGGCTATTAGCCACAAGGTGTAGATGAAACATTATGTCTGGATCAGTAATGTTCTGTATTTTTGGTGCTTGGGAGGCAACAGTTGGGAGTGCTTGAGGAGCTCTGACCCCGCTGGTGGACCTCCTGATGGCACCTGGGTTTTGGCCACTGTGTGACACAGAGTGTTGGAATGAATGGACCACTGGCCTGATTCAACATGGCTTCTCTTATGTTCTTATGACTTAGAATGGTGTAACTCTTTTCTTTGGACTGCACTGTAGAGATCAAATTGTTTTTATGACAATATGTAAAAATAGTTAAGATACTCAGCCTTCAGTCTTTTCTAAAGCAGAGGTTCTCATACTTTGTCAACACAACACTTCTTGCCTCTCTAAATCTTCTGCCACTACAGTTTTGACTCAACTGAAAGAGAAGAAAAGAATCATGAATCATAATCTGCCCCACTGGGCACAGCATCAGTGACATGCTGGGTCCTTGAGAATACCAGCAAGATGAAGTACATTGGACCATACAATCTGCCCTATGAAACCATCACTAGTGAGTTGCTGGGCTTGACAGAACCCAGGAAGAGGTGCAGAGTTTCAAAAACCACATATACAGTTGAAAGTGCATTTCTTACAGGAGAGTTAATTTTGAAAGAGCTCAGTAATGGTAGTTTAAAAAAAAACAGGAACCACATTTCAGTATGTCATAAGTAGACATGTGTTTTCCAAGAGTGGAGAAATCCAGGCACCTGCAAACTAATGCCACTTACATTGAGGATGTTTGATGAAGACAACAGGAAGCAGTTTTCTCCTCCTATCATGCCTTTTATTTTTAAAATATTACACCTTCTCTCCTTACTCCCTTATTATTTGTCCTATTCTCACTATTAACATTATAAACTCTTCCTATATTCTTGGGAACTGCCTGGAAAGCAGCTTAAATGTGACTGCTATCGGTCTCCTAAGTTTCAAAATATTTTGCACTCCCGCACTATTGTTAGGGCTGCCAGCCCCCTGAGTCTGCATGACGATTCTCCTGCTTTTGCAAGCTCCTTCCCACTGCCAGCCAACTGGCTGATGGAGGAAACCCCATCCACAAATGCCCCCAAACGCAGTGCAATGACATCACCCAGAAGTTACATCATCACAACTACAACATCACACAGCAACACTCTAGGTTTTGGGCAAAATTCTATGGTGAATTTGGGCTCAAAACCATAGAGTTCTGCTCAAAACTTAGAATGTCACGATGTGACATCAGCAACATGAAGACATCACTTTGGATGATGTCATCAAACAGCACACACTTCACATGTGTGGAAGAAAATCCCAGGGAGGACCAAGAAGCCCCCTGCTGGATCAAAGATAAGAACTGGCAGCAACCCTATTGTTAAGAACATCAACAAGAGTATAGCTCTACTGAGGGCCAAGCTATACAAGTAATTATGGCACACATGACTGCCATGAGAACTTACAGTCAGATGATTTCCTCATTGACTGTCCAGTGTGTGGAGCTCCAATTCAGGGTTTGATCAAAAATTTCTAAACAAATCAGGAAGTCTGCACTCACTCTCTCCCCATCAATCCCAGGTAGTCTGCAGAGATCTTGAGTCAGTGTCAAGATAAAACAAATAATCATCTGACACGGAAAATAGACTCCCTTCTTGTTAACTGTTGCTAAACAGCTTTGTGCACCTCAGCCTGTCCAGAAATAAAGAAACGTTATTTCCATAATTACCACAACTACCAAAGACTATTAGGTAATCCAGACCTCTCCTTCTAGTTTGTTGTTCTAATGCAGCACAGAAACTAAGGCCAAAAAGGTCATAGAATTACTAGCTGGTTCCTGATACAAGCAGAATTGGGAACACAATCTCAGTTACAGTGCATCTAACCACTAACAATTTATTTTTCTAGGTTTATTTAATGTAGTAATCATTTCAGCACTGGAAGTATAAGCATGATTCCGTCAAAGTATCATTTTCTGCAAATCTTAGAAATCTATAACCCAGAAAAGGCAACAATTTCAGAAAGATAGCAAAACACAGATGGACATGATAAAAGTCTAAAATTTTGAGTTCTTTACTTACTCTTATTCATATTCCTATTTCATTGGCATAATTCACATCATGATGCAGTACTTTATGTGCTGTGAAGAGCTTATTAACATTGCACTTAATCAAGAGGCAAAAAAACTTGATCTTCACCTTGAACCTTATACATTAAAAAAGCCTCTTTAAAGGCAAGCAACAGATAACAAATCGCAAGGAGAAACAAATCAACAAAGGCCAAACTAGACATGGAAAACCTAAGAGTTGCCTATATATAGTTCTTAATGAAATGCAGCTATGCAGCAAGGCTGCGAATCTGATCAAAGCTGAATACAGGAGTACTTAATTCTTTCCTCATAGGCAAGCCTTCCTGTCAAAATCCCTCTTTCCTTAAAGCTGATTTCCTCCATAGAAGGGGAAAGATACTTTCCCCCTGAGGTTAGAAAAGCAGTATGGGGCAATTTTGATCAGAAAACTAGCCCATAGGGAAAATATCGAGCATACCTTCTACCTGATGCTGCTCTGATCAAATTCACAGTCCCATCCCCAGGGCTGAATCTCAACAACCACCTTAGAGAGGCAACTCACATGTCTTCCTCAGTTTGGCTTATTACATTAGTTTGGTCCTAAAGACAAACTGACAGTTTCAAAAAGCTGGTCTGAAAATTCTGTGTGCGCACCAATGTCAGATTGGCAGCAAAGGCCACAAAACGGGATTCTACAGGTAAACCATGAAACAAAGAAAAATCCAGATACTGCCCCCACAGAGGGATTTGATGCCTCAGAAGCCATATATATATAATGTAACATTTTCAAACCACAATTCTCAAAGGACTGGTTTCTGGCTTGTTTTCTTTCTTTTATGAGAAATACTCTTTTCATCTGGACAGAAGAACTAATAGATATCTACTTAATGCAGTGTGAAATCCCCAAATAGCCAAGAGATAAAAAAAAGAAAAGTAGCATTCTCATCTACTGTAATGAATCAGGACTAGGGTTTGAAGATGGAGGGGGGGAATCTCTGAGCCTAAAGAGATAAGAGAGGAGGGGAACCTTGGGATTGTTTTTGAAAATGCTTTACTCCCTTCTGGTTGTCATCAAATGCAAAGAGAAGAGCTAACACCTTTCCTGCTCAGGGAAAGCAGAGGATTGTACACAGTGCTCACATTATCTGCCAAGGATCAACATTCAAAGGAAGCAAAACTCAGAATAACATGCTAAAAAAAAAAGGACCCAGCAAAAAACAAAAAAACCCCACCTACTCATAGAAAGTAAGTATTATTATTGATGAAGTTTACTGAATCCGAGTAGTACTGATTAGATTTGAGACCCATTTCCAAATCATCTTACATTTACACGAGGAAGAAAGATATTTGCTTTCTGTCCTCAGTTTTTCCAAATAAATTGCATCTGTTTGGTGCTTAAGCAAAAAGCCTGGCAAAGATTACTGAGATGCCTAAATTACAATGTTTTGCTGTCCATAATCCCATTTCTTCAAAAGACAAATGCACGTAGAAAGATAGTTATCTATCTAAATCCTTCAAAGACTGAAGTTTATCAACAATATCTTGGCCCAGTCAAGAACTAAAGTTGAAATTACTGTGTAGCTCTTAATTCCCATCCAGTTCCATTAATCAACAAGTTCAAAGCAAGGAAGTGGAAGTTACTATTTCAAACTATGGGAATATTCAGGTTTAATTTCTCTCAGAACAGCCATTCAGTATATGAGATTGCTAAAGTTTAATTTACTGAAGCAAAAGTTCATTGCCGAACCAAAAGCACAAAAAAATCCAAATTTAACATAATATAGCGGGAGTCGATATGGATCAAAAATAAATAGCTAAATGGAATCAAACTGATTAGGCCAAGGGGGGGGGGGGGGAGAGAAGCTTGAATAAAGAAAGTTTTAAAAGGCACACAAAGCTCTTGTGAAATCTTTCCATAGGAAAGGGGAAGTAACCTTCACCCTTCTCCACCTTTGAGCTGACCGCACTGTAGCGAATGGAAATGAGGAAGTTACCCGTAGACTTGGCTGTGAGCACATAGCTAGCTAAAAGAGGAACTATAATTGGCTGAAACATTATATTGGCCAAACGCTCCTAGGAAGATGTCTTAAGAACAAGTCAAAAGTGCGAACATGTTTACAATGAAGGATATTGCTTCAGCAATAATGGCATGTATGGAAAGACCCTCCCTGTCTCCTCCTTGTTCCTTTAGTAATATGACGCTTGTAATGATGTATGGGATATGGGGGTGGTCCTTTACAGTAATTGTGTGATCGTTTACTGGAAGTGATTGTCCATGACTATAAAACTGTAAACCTTCCTGAAATTGGGGCTCCCAGATTCTTTTGGACATGAGTCTGATCTGGGAGTCCGTGTGCACGTTAAGTAAGGTTTGCTGTTTTCCTTAACTTGCCTGTCGCCTAATTTCTGCCTGGACCACTAATTGCTGCTGCAATAACATAAATACAACATATTTGTATCATTTAAGGTTTCAAACACTTTTTCAAAATTAGCCACTTTGTTCTGTATTTGAGTATCTGCACAAGTATCCGAGTATCTACCTCACCAACTCCACTACAACATTTGTCCAAAACAGCCAAGACAACAAGCCAAAACATAGCTGCCTAAAATAGCCCAGACTAGCCTGAGTTCTTCAGTACCTGGAAGATTAGTTCCTTCAGTTAGTATTTGGATGAGAAACCAGGGTTACTATGCAGAGAAAGGAAATTGCAAACCACCTGAACTCATTTCTTGCCTAGTAAATTCCATGAGAAGCTGGCAGAAGTTTGTTGCAACTTGATGGTGCTTAATTATTACCATTGTTGTTTTTAAAGACCAGGGATGGATGCCAAGCATGATTGAAAAGGTATCAGTACTTAAAAAGAAGCTAAGTACTGTTCCTTGACTGTCACATCTCGCAGTTGTCTCTGGGAAAATGCCACCTTCCACAGCTGAAGAACTCCCAGGCCTCAGAACGAGACTGGAGGGGGTTTTGTGCACTCTTGCCTTCCTCCTCACTGCCAAGCAATCCCTATTGCACCACAGAGGCTGCTGGCTTATGCTCTTCCTAGGCCTATTGACAGGAGTTTCCTTTCATAGTTCTCTCCTTCCTCCTGTTTCCCTCCCTGTGGCCTTTCCCTTTGGGCCTCCTCCCCCTCTTTCCTAATATCTTCATTAATCATAGGTCTTCGGCCACCTCCCTTCCCCTGGCTTCCTCTTCCTCCTCATGGGTTAAGCCACTCTGTTCTGAGCTCTGCCCAGGATGGCAGAAGGCCCACAAGGTCTCTGCCCTACTCTGACCTGCTGCTGAGCCCACCTGTGTTTCTTTCAGTGCCACCACCTCAGGAGACCAGCCCCATCCACTCCCGAGGATGACAGACCTTGTCTCTCTTGGCCTCATCTAGGAGCCTGCCACCACCTGCCAGTGTGAGGAAAATATCCCTATTTCCAGAACATCGTAGTCACCCGCTGGGTTGCCAGGGTGCCTGGAGACTCAACTCACACACATCTGCCAGGAGAACGGGGGTTTTGTCTACCAAACTGGAAGGGACTTATGAGTACTAACAGCCACACCATTGCATCAGCACTCCGTGCCTCTGGAGGAGTGCTATCCAGGAGAACCAATGGTTTCTAGTCGATCCGTGCAATACCCATCTCGGCCATGCAGCAGAAGCTGCTGCGCCGCCAGGAACTGTCCAGGCAAGTGGTTTTCAGCCTTGACCAGAGAATCCATCTTGGGAGGCTAACACCACCAGCAGCTATCTTCCTGCAGTGCCAGACTCCATCACAGCGAAGCAGGAGACTCTCATACTCAACAGATGTCAGCTATGCATAAGAGCCATCAAGCTTATCTTAGGCATGGACCCTGTCAGACCGCCTAAGCCTTTGTCCAACGGAACTCAAGACAGACTGGTGCCAATAGAAGATCAAAGAGGAGGAAGACCATCTTCACCCAGAGCCAAGTTCCATTGTATAGACCGGGTGTTACCTAGGTAGCAATTTGGCCATCTATTGTCACCTTTTTAGATAAATTTGATAGACTTAAGTACCCCCCACCTTAACAATTTTTTCCATTCTTTCCCTTAACGGTCATCCTGGAGCCTCCCACCCTGGCCCATTGTTACCTGGAAGTCCAATCAGGTAACTAGGGCCCAAGCTTGTTCATTGGTCAGTTATGGGCACCCAATTAGGTGCCACCAATCAACTTGCTATTGGCTACTGCAGAAGTCCAGCCATTATGGTCACTGCAAAGCCTCCCCTTTTTCTGAGGTCATGTACCAGTTGACCACTGTCATCCACCCCTGTACCTCCCATCCCGAGGGCTCAAGGTAGTCCTTATAACCTGTGACCCCGCTCCTCACAGGTGCGCTTCTAGCAGTACCCCAGTTCTGCTATCTAGATACATCCCCGATTCCTGATCAGTTGAGGGTCCCCTCCCCCTAATCCTCATTCATCGCCATTGGAGCCATCCTTGAAGACTACGATTGGTAATTATCACCCTGTTTGTCTATCCATGTGTTGTCTCTATATCTCTCTCTATTTTTCCTAGGACTGTGTGTGTGTTTTATGAGTTATTTGTCTTGTATGTATGCCTATATTTTTCTGGAATAAATTTTAATTGTTTTTACTTGATTAGTGTCCCTGGTAATTTTAAGCAATAATTTCTGGACGTGTATCCTGTATACATAGGTTAAAAGATCCTGTTTAAGCCAGATGCCCACCTGTCAATTCCCCAACCTCGTTTTGAGGGCATTTTGGCTCACACCAGTTGGGCATGGGGAAACCTCTATGAACAGCTTTCTCTGCATGATCTCCCAGGGGTTCCCCAGTTGCAGCAGAGTGCTCAGGGTCTCCTCTGACACCATCGCCACTTTGCTCTCCCCTGGGGCTTCAGATGTTCTTGGCCGCACCACTGCTGCCTCAACTGCTGCCAAGGAGGATCCTGGGGTGGCGAGCCTGACCTCTCCTGTTTGGCCTAAGGTTGCTGTCACTATAGTCCAGATAAGTTGGTTTTGTGAGGAAGGCATCTGGGGGTCAGGCATTTGCTCGGGGGGGGGGGGCGGGATTGTAGCTGACCTGAATACTCTGCCTTGTGAAAAGAAGCACCCCCAACCCTAGACACTGACCAACATTTACCTTTTTGTTGTTTTGAATATATCTTTTAGAAAAAAAGAGAAATTTACAAATAACATTGAAACACAGAGCTGGAAGGGACCTCAAGGATCATCTGGTCCAATTCCTGTACAATGTGGGAAATTTACAACTGCCCCCACACTGCCCCAGTGACCCCTACCCTATGCTCACAGGAAGACAAAAAACCTCAAGGATCCCTACATAATATGGCCTAGAGGAAAACTCCTTTTTGACCTCAATCAGCATGATCCTCCTGGGCATGTAAGAAAGGACCACAAAAGCCAAGTTCTTGCTCATCCCTTCCTGCCCTCCCTCTCATGTCTATATCCACAGAATCTGCATCTATATCCATAGAATCTGTATTAGATAGTCATCTAGCCTTTGCTTAAAAACCTCAAAAGAATTAGAGCTTGTCAGGAAGTTCTTCCTAACATTGAGCCAAAAACTCTTTTGAACCCATTGGTTCTGGTCTGACCTTCTGGGCAACAGAAATTCCATGTAAAGTTAAAATAACTTTCAACTTTATGAAATCTGGTAGATATTTAGCATTAGTCTGCTTAGAGCTACTTTACACTGTTAAAGTCCTTTTTTGTGGAATGTAATTACTTCATATTATGTAATATAATTGCTTGGAAGGCACAGTGTCCAAGTTTCATATCTTTCCACCTTCTGCTGGCAGCATTCACATCTCATTTTCTATTTGTTTATTTTTCTATATATTGAAAAATAACACAGAGAGCCAGTTTGGTGTAGTGGTTAAGTGCATAGACTCTTATCTCGGAGAACCGTGTTTGATTCTCCACTTCTCCACTTGCACCTGCTGGAATGGCCTTGAGTCAGCCATATAGCTCTGGCAGAGGTTGTCCTTGAAAGGGCAGCTGCTGTGAGAGCCCTCTCAGCCCCACCCACCTCACAGGGTTCTGTTGTGGGAGGAGAAGATATGGGAGATTGTAAGCTGCTCTGAGTCTCTGATTCAGAGAGAAGGGTGGGGTATAAATCTGCAATTCTTCTTATTCCACAACAAATCTATAATGCTCCATGACAAACCTATAAATACAGCCCAAATAACTTCTAACCAAATTTCTCCAATAATGATAGGTGTCACTTCCCTGTGGTGACATATGCAAGTGATTGAAAAATGTGTCACCATGTCTATGGCAAGTGGTGCCCTATAACTGTGGATCTGCCAGTTCAGATGTCACTTTCTCCATGTGACTGCATCAATGGTACTGCTTCTTATGGAAAACTGTCACATGCCTGAGTCAGCAAGGAGTTCCTTCTTTCAATTACAACTTACACGTAGCTCTTAAGCTAGCCTCTTATCTAGCTCTTGGTAATGTAGCTACACTGATCATGAAACCAGTAACCCCAGATTGGACTGCTATAATAGTCTACATAGGGCTGCCTTTCAAGGTATCTTAGAAACTCCATTTCATGCAAAATGCTTGTTTCTGGGGTCAGCTGCTCAGAATATGTAACTTGTATTGTGGCATCAACCACAGGGGCTACCTATTTGCTTGTAGGCCTCACTCAAAGTGCTAATTGTTAGCTTTAAAGTCTTTCATGGTTTAAAGCCCTCATAATTATCAAACTGCAATTACCTTGTATATTTGCTATGCCAGTAATGTTCTGCAGATAGCCTCCTAGAACATGGGTGGCCAACGGTAGCTCTCCAGATGTTTTTTGCCTACAACTCCCATCAGCCCCAGCCTGCATGGGCAATGGCTGGGGCTGATGGGAGTTGTAGGCAAAAACATCTGGAGAGCTACCGTTGGCCACCCCTGTCCTAGAAGCATAGAGCTGGAAGGTGCTCTCTCTTAGGACCATACATGTGGCTTCAACAAGATCATAGGCCTCACCCCTGGTGGAACCAGTCCTTTGGAGTGGCCTGCCAATGTAGGTGAGGAGGACAGTTCCACTCATTATATTTAGGAAGGCATGTAAACCAGACTTATTCTAGAGAGCATTTGGTAAAGGCAAACTTTTCAGCATTTTTGGCAGTATTCATTTTAGTTCTCTATGTTTTCATTCTTGTGTTTTAAATCTTGAATGCTTTTAAAATTTGTGTATTTTAATCTGTCTTAATTTTATTAATTGGACCATTATAGTTGTTATCCTCACAGCGTAGCTGCTGGATTATTCGCCACCATAAGTCAAAATAGATATGAGCTAGTGTCATACTGACAGGGGACCAGGAAGGGCCTTCTAGTGGCTGCCACCACTCTGGTAAGGGTCTGTATGGGAGGGCCCAGAGCACCCACCCAACCACTGTATCTTCCCCATTAATTGCGAGGTTAAAACTGAAGAGATGTGAGGGCTCAGACAGTTTAACAACAAGAAGTTTATTATAAACGTTCTAGAATAACAAGCGGGTAGTAAAACATTTAGCGCACAGTGAATATTGAAAAATAATAAAGGTTGGTATAAAAAAAATTAAAGCCCTGATGCATCTAACTAGACATTCCCTTCTTCTAATATCAAACAGACTCAACTTCTTGCATGAGGGAACCCCTCCAGCTGTCTTCTCTCTAGACTGCAGCCTCTCCAGAGAGAACAACCTTGTCTGCAGCTTGGCCTATTTATGCTTTCCTCCCAGGTCCCACCCCTCTGGATCAGTTTTCCCTCCAAAACTGATTTTACCCAATCAGAGGGACAGAAGGGATCCTTGGAAATGTAGGCCTGTCGCTACCCCTACACAGACTTCTCTGGAGCTTGGAACCCTCACAAGGCCTAGGATCCTGACAGCTAGATATGTTTTAAATAAATAAAGGCATAGTTGGCAAAAATAAATAAATAAAGGCATAGTTGGCAGTGTTCCACAAGAGGGGAGTTAGTAATTGCTCAATTGTGTATATTAATCCTCTCCCCACTCCCCTTTGTCCCATTGTTTACACTCCTCCTGATCCTCAACCTCTTCACTCTACTCTGTGAATGGTTTCAGCTGATCTGCTGTAATATCACAGTTGTCCTGGCTTAGCTGCTTTGAAGTCAGAGAAGCTGGCCAGGTTTGATGCAAATAGTCAAGTGCTAAGATGGAATTTGAAATAATGAAATCAATCTATCTTCAGCTACGACAGTAACGCCACAATCATTTCAATGATACCTTGAGGCCTCAGATCAGCTAAATGGTCTTTTAACACTTGCTGCTTATAAAATGAGATAGAAAGATTGCCTTGTGTTAAAGTAGAAAAGAGCAAGAGTCCTGTAGCACCTTAAAGACTAACAAAATTTGTGGCAGGGTATGAGCTTTTGTGAGTTTCTGCTCACTTCTTCAGCAGTTCTGAAGTTCAGACTACTGTACACAGGCACAATCCAATGTGATAATACTGGAGGAGGGGAAATAGGAAGTTGGTTGTTTATGACGCTTAGAATGCAGTGGATCATCATCTATAAGCATAGCAATGATGGTGTCCGTATGTTTCAAGCACCAAGAGGTAATGACTCTAGGAAATGACAACAACAAGTCTAGCATTAGCCAAGGAACTTCAGTGGCTTGGCAAAATGGGTCACATGAATATTTCTTAATGTCAAGCATTTTCTACAAAGCTTCTGAAGACTTGCTTCCTTTTACATTAGATAGGTATGTGGAGCAAGAGAGAGAAAAAATCAGAATGTCACAAAGAGAATGGATCTCAAGTCCTCCCAACCGTCCTACCTTTGGTTTAAGAAAGGCAGCATCTTTAATTAATGCAAGAGAAAACAGTACCCTTCATGCCAACAAGTTGGTTTACCCTATGTTCAGAATAGCTCTGGAAATTAAGAAAAGCTTACTAAATCATGCTTGCTCTATACTTCATAAATCTGAGATAACAATGTATTATAATATCATCTATTTTCTATCTATAATTATTATTATTATTATTATTATTATTATTATTATTATTATTATTATTATTATTATTTATAAAAGCCCTTGTCTTTGCAAAACCGAGCAACCTGATTGATTGAGACTGGGTGGGACAGTGATGCATCAACCTTTGGCCTGTCAAACTATCAATCAAGAGTACTTGCATGCCATTAGTTGACTCTGCTTCTCTCTCCCACCCAAATGGCTGTTGCTAGCCAGCAAAGCTGATTCTGTCAGTAAAAGAAAAATCTTAGTTCTGGCAGTTATTGACTCTCCCTACTCTCCCATTGGCTGATGGGAAATTCTGTGGTGAGTTTGAGACAGGCATAGGAGTTAGGACTTCAGAGCGGGATCTGCCAGACACAGGTTCTTGCTGTGAGTGATTTTGGACCAGTCACAGACTTCCAGCCTGACCTGCCTCACAGGGGTGTCATTCAAATCAAAAGGGGGAGGGAAGAATGATGTAAGCTGCTTTGGTTCCCCTCCTCTACTGTAGAGAAAGATTGTTCTTTTCCTATCTAGAGGCTGAAGGGAGGGGAGAGGGAAGGCAATGGAAAGCTGAACTCAGAGGGGCAGATAAAGGGAAGAAGATAGGCTTGCCAATTCCAGGTTGGAAATTCCTGGAGATTTAAGGAGTGGGGTCTGGAGACAGTGGGGTTTGAGAAGGGTGGGACCTCAGAAAGGTACTATGCCATTTCTTCCTGGGGAACCACTTTTGCCAATCTCCAGGTGAGGGCTGGAGATCACTCAGAATTACAATCACTCTCCAGATGGCAGAGATCAGCTCCCCTTGAGGTTGTGGGGGGGATGAATGCCTTCACTTGACTGGGTGGGAAGAAAGCAAGGGTGGCAGGACACTCACCCAGAGCCTCTTTTAGACCCTGTTGTATTTTTCTTTAGACCTTATTCCTAGTAGATCATAATTCTCCTGGGGCATGGCCAAATGGAGTGCTCCCATTGGCTGATGGGTGCACTCAACAAACCATTGGCCCATCATGCATCAGTCACCACCTCTGGGTTCCCATTGGCTGACTCCCCTGCACCTCACTTACTGCAGGCCCAAGAACATTGAACAAACTGCCAAAACAGTCTTACCTCAGAGACAGACACATCTCCATTGCTTTTCTGTGTCCTCTCTGTCAACTGGCCTCAGAAAGGACTGCTGCTCTACTGCGGCCTCACAAAAGGTGTCGTGGCCACCACCAGCAACAGACCTCTGTTGTCCTATCAACAGTCCACACAGATAGCCTCCCAGCACAGGCAGCCTCCAAAGGCCACAGAAATAGCCAGGGAGCTGTCTCACCTTTCCTATCTTTCCTGTCTCTTTCCTATCACTCTCTCTCCCTCCTCCCCTCAGTCTCATCCCAGGACGAATGGCTGAAAAGGAGATAAGGTTGCCAACTCCAGGTTGGGAAATTCCTGGATATTTGAGGGATGGTGGGGTCTCAATGCCACCCTTCAAATCAGCAACTTCCTCCTGGAGAACCATTGTTGCCAGTCTTCAGATGCCAGAGATCAGCTCCCCTGGAGAAAACTGGAATAGCAATAACTCACTGGAAATTATTTAACTCTCACACTCCAAATGTGTATTCCTAATAACTTTTATACAAACAACAATTAAAGCAGACCATTCATGCAATACAGCCTTTGCCTTTTCCTTGAACACAGTGACTAGTCCTTCAACAAAATCCAGGTTCTCATATCATCCTCAGGAAATATTTCAAAAAATGTTCCTCTGGGCTAAACGCCTCCAAGGTATCTTGCTACTGAACCTTTGACGATCCAATAATTATTAAATGAGTCCAAAGTATCCAGAAGATACTTGTTGGGATGACAACAAAAGGGGGCACCGCCCTCTTAGGACTTTTCCACAGTTTCGATCCTTCTTCAGTCTGGTCTCTCTTTAAAGCTACTTCACGAAGCCACAGTACATAAATTTTAAGGTTCGGATCAACACAATAAATGCATTGACTCTGTTTCTGGCTCTTCTGGAGATCTGCAGAGTGGACCCTGGAAAGGGAAGAGCTTCAGGAGGGGTGGGACCTCAGACATGTACAATGCCATAGACTCCACCCTGCAAACCAGCCATTTTCTCCTGGGGAACCATTACTGCCAATCTTCAGGTGACGACTAGAGAACACTCAGAATTACAACTGCTCTGCAGATGGCAGAGATTGCTTCCCCTGGAGAAAGGGCTGCTTTGCAGGGTGGACTCTATGTCATTATAACCTGCTGAGGCCACTTCCCTCCTGCTTTGGTCTCCACTGTAGAAGGACTGTCCTTTTCCTAGATAGAGACTGCAGGGAAGGGGAAGGGGATAGAAAGCTGAAGTCAGATCAATTCCCCTATAAAAAACAGTCACCTTGAGGCTCATACTCTATGGCATACCATAACACAACCAAGACACGCAAAAAAACCCAGATCATGCCTCAAGCTCACACTGATGCTCAATGCCACAAGGCTGAATATAACAGGAAAAGCCAGCAAAAATTCACTGCAAACAAAAGCAATGCTGAACTTCAACATCTGTGTGACTGACGTCATGCCCCCCTCCCAAGTTATTCTTCCATATCTCCATTCTGGGCCTCTTTCAGGGCTTTGAGCCACCACAGAAACAGGGACACACACACATGCGCAGGGTGGGGAAGCCAGCATCTGTTTCAGCTGTGGGGTGGGTGGGAAAACAGCAAGGGTATGGGTGACTGAATGTCACAGGTGGGGAAGTTGAGAAGAAGAGGTGGTTGGTGGTAGGAAGGCACCAAAGGGGAGAATGAATAACTTGACTTGGGTGGGCAGGTGGGATGACAACAAAAGGGGGCACTCGCCAAGAGCCTCTTTCTAGAGCCCAATGTATTTTCCCCCAAAATGGGCCTTATTCCTAGTATAAGACAATATGTAAAAGTACCACTGAAGACCCTGCACAAATGTCATTATTCTGGTTTGTCTTTCACTCTCCATTTTGATACAGGCTCTTTATGCATCAGTGGTTTCCCTCACTTTCACCATGGATCTCTACCACATTTTCTTTTTCATTCTGCATTTTCCCCCATTTTCACTCTGCATGTCCATCATGGTTTTTTCCCATTCTGAACTAATTTCCATCCATTTAGCTATCTGTTAACTTTCCATTCACTGTTTCTACAGCTTTTCTGAAAATGCTTTGGCAGCAGCTTTCCCCTCTTTCTTTGCTTTCAAGCTGAAGATAATTCAAAAACATACATATTACCTGGGATTTCCCCTCCCCTTTCCCAGCCCTTAGGAGGCCAGTCCTCTGCCCACATTGAGGTCCTTCGTCGCATTTCGTATTGGTCAGTTTTGTGCTGGGTGTGTTTTTTTTAAATAGGATTTTTTTTTAAATAGGATGTTCTTTTTCCATTCTGGGGTAGCCATTTTAGCAGGTCGTTAGTGTTCTCCCCCCACCCCCCCATCAGTGTACAAGTTTTCCAGTATTGCTTAGATTTTCAATCTTTTAATTTTTTTTTAACAAGTGGGTTTAATCTACCAATATGAGTTTTTCAGTAATTAGGGTTGGACAGAGCAAGGGACCATCCCGGGCACAGGGCACACTCTCTTGCTCAGCAAAGGCAAGCTGAGTTTGGCCCTTTTACAGAATGCAGAGAGCCTTTTTCCCCACCCTGCATTTCCAACCATCTTCCCCCTTCCTTAGTGTACAAGCCATTCTCCCCTTTATAACTTTTTTATTATTTGGCAAGCTCATCAGTCTTGTGAAAGGAAATTTTAAAAAATTAATACAATGTAGGATGGTTTGCAAGGAGCTGTGCAAGGTTTAATTCCCAGCTGGTCAGGCAGATGGTTGATGGGGGGGAAATGTAGAGCCAGCTAAGGACAAAGAAACTCAGGGTGATGGCACCAACCGGCAAGCGGGAGTGGAGACCAAGCTCTTTGCAGCAGGTAACCCCAGCCATCCTCCAACATTGCTGGATCACCTTGCAGAGAGATGCTGGTGCCACTCTCATCCCATTCGTGGCACTGTAACAAAAGGAGAAGCCTGCCAGCCCCTCCCCAACCCCTTTGCTGACACCTCAACAAAAGCCTGTCAGCCAGCCACTGGCTTGGCTTGGCTTGGCTCTTGAAGGAGGAATGGGAGGGCTCTGTGGTGGAGGATGGAAGGCTCTGGCATGAAAAGCCAGTTGATGGCTTCTGTTTTAATCAATTACATCAGATCTGGTGGAGGGCAGCTAGGTGGGGCCACTTGCACCAAAAGATTTTCTGCACACACAGCCACAAGAGGAAATGTTATTTCCAGTTATGCTGTTTGAATAAGTTCAATTTCTTAAATCCAGAATGCTTGCACTAAGATATGACTTCTGTCTTCCATGTTCAGCCCCTGAGCCTCCTCTGCCCTGTTAGTGAACAAAGAGTATCAGTGCAGCATGCAAAAAATTCAAGGGCGGCATCTGCACAGAAAGCTATTGAACTGAGACTGAAATGAAATGAGACTGAAAGAAAGGATGGGATGGGAATCATAAAAGTTTGAAAACACTTCCCCCAGAGCTTGTGTCCTGCTAAGGGTCGCCCATGCCTGGAATAGCCCAGCAGTGGTGAGCTGGAGGGGTTAGGCAGCAGGAAGGAGAGAGAATTGGCCACAGTGTGCCCTATCCCTCACACATGTGCTCCTCTAAGTTGGTAGCTGCTTCCCTGTGTCAGTTTCATGCATGAAACTGAACAAGGAGGATTTGAATGGAAGGCAATTACTGGATGCCACAGATCTGGCTAAACTGATGTTCCTTCCCAGAGCCATGAAATCCCTGTCTGAAGAAGAAGAGTTTTGTTTGTTTTTTTCCTTCACCCCACTTAAGCTGAGACTGGCTCACCCTGTCCCAATCTAGTGGAATTCCATGAGCTCTGATTGGCTGGCTGGCAATCACTTCAATTTTTCAGAGGCCTAAATCATAAAGATTGGTTCAGAGCCCTGGAGGAGAGGTGGGGGCTTTCAAAGATGTCTGCCACAGACAGATTTTAAGTAAACATAGCTGGGATCAGGTTGCCAACCACTAACCATTATGTCAGTATAACTACAGCTACACAAGACAACAAAGAAAAAAGCACTCTTTCTAACATAGAGATCCATTCCCAATATTCTGAACAGTCTCAAAAAACATTCATATCTGTATCAAGTATAACATACAGACTCTTGAAATGGTGCATAACAAAAGATTGTAATAAAGAAGGAGTGTGTGGAAGTCGATGAGCGTGCAGTAATCTCTCCTTCTGGCAACACCACCATGGCTCTAGAGCAGGGGTGTCAAACATGCAGCCTGGGGCCAAATCAGGCCCCCAGAGGGCTTCTATCAGGCCCCCGAGCAACTGGCTGTCATCTGCTTCTTTCTCCTTCTCTCTTGCTTTCTTCTGCAGCACAGCTTGCTTTGCCGGACTTGCTCAATCACTCAGAAGTTACAGAGCAAAACCTCTATTTTCTCTATTGGCTGAGGCTCCTCCCTTGATAGAGAAGGGGGAAGGAGAGCTTGCTTTGTCAGGTTCTCTCAATCACAGCAGAAATATTGAGCCAAGCCTCTCTTCCTACTATTGGCTGAGGCTCTGCCCCCTCCGGTCCCCTGGAAAAGGAAGGAAAGAGCCAGAGCTTCCTTTGCTCAGTTCCCTGGATCCCATGAGAGAAATACAAAGAAAGCACCTTTAAGACCAATGTTTTAAGCATGTTTTAAGTTTTTAAAAAATCTTTAATTGTGTTTGTCTGAGTCCTTTATAAAATTTATATCTCTGCTACCTAATCTGAAATAGGTACCCACATGGTCCAGCCTTACATGGCCCAGCCCAACAAGCTCTCATTTTTGTCAGATTCGGCCCTCAAAACAAATGAGTTTGACACCCCTTCTATAGGGCATGTGAAATGATGCAAATAGCAAAACCATTTTTCACAACAAACCCATGCTGACTTTAATGCTCTGAGCCTCAACAAACATTTTGGCAGTGACCAGTGTTACCTCTAAGCTGAGTTGGTGTGAGCTAGCTCACTGGGTTTTTTTGCCACCAGCTCACACATAAGCTCAGGAGGGAAGGCTTCATAGCTAACTAATTTATGCAGTAGCTTATAACTTTAATGGCAGTAGATCACAAAGTAGAATTTTTGTTCACAAGGGAGTATTGGCAGTGACTACATAGGGACAAGAATCAATAGCCACTTGAGTTGTAAGCTTCCTTTGGAAGGTGGCTTGAAACTAGGACTGCCAACCTCCAGGTGGGTGAATGAAAAACAAACAACAACCGTGATATATTTTCAAAAAGATAATTCAATTTTTCAAGCATTTGATAAATGTTAATACATTGCTGTGAATTCACATGGATATAATTATCACTCAACAATATTTAACAAGCATAGTCCAATAACTCTTCTCTACTGCCTGGTCCACTTCACCTTAGGCATCGTCCAATGCAATTAAAGTGCAATAGCCCATCAAATATTCTTTGTGTCCTTGTATCTTTCTTACTCTTCCATTTAAGTAGCATAAAGAGTCACAATTCTACAGACTGGCTAGCTCAAACACCTGTTTCAACAGGCTTCCTCAGAGCAGAATACATGTAGCTACAAACAATATTCAGTATTAAATCAGCACAAAGAATTATAATACACCTCATCAGCATCCGGTCTGACGTGATACACTCTGCAAGATCTTGTCCTGTTCAATTCCTTAGCTGCATGTTGATTTAGCCCTTATGTTGGAAACCTCTATTTGTTCAGATTGGTTTACAGGTGAGGCTTACAGTTTTCAAACTTAAAGTGATCAGTGCCATCAAGGTTCAAGTGGCAGCTGGAGATCTCCCAATATCACAGCGTAACTCCAGAAAACAAAGATAATTAGCCCTGGAGAGAATGGCTGCTTTGGAAAGTGAACTCTACGGCATTATACCCAGATGAGCTCCCTCTCCTCCTTAATCCGACCCTCCCCAGGCTCCACTCCTCAAATCTCCAGAAATTACCCAACTGAGATTTGGCAATACGAAACACAGATCTTCCCATTGTTCCACAAGAAAGCTGAGTAATAACCAGTATACAGTTCTTCCACATAGCCACATCACACTTACATGTTTGGCAAAAAATACAGAGAAATAACAAGAGATAAACATAATAGAAAGTCATGTTTGTGAGGTTCCCACACAGCATGTGTCATACCCAGATGCAAAAGCATTTCATTTAGAGAGACTTCTCACTTTGTATAGGTTTCTCCTATCCAAGCAATAATTCACTGTAAAATTTGCTTTTTTTCTGTCCTAGTATTATGCATTCACATTGGAAAATGCTGCTCTACAACAAAAATGTCCTAAAATTACATAGAAGCACATGAGAAAATCACTAAAAATAGGAACCATGACCAACATTTTCCAGTACCAGTTTCCACAATGCACATGACTCATTTTCTCAGCATTCCATTCAGTTGGGAGTTACCTCCTCCTTTTTGGCATAGATCCTGAATAGCAAGGCTTTGACAGAATAAATTTCCATTCTGTTTTGTTTTCCCCTTCCTGGAATTAAATTGGCATCACTAATAGTTGTTAAACAGCTTACTCATCAAGTGCCAAGTCCTCAATCTTTAAAATAATTAACACGCCCTCCCAATCCATGCAGTCATCTCCTACTGCTTATTTACTTGGAAGATGTCCCACTAAATGGTACTAAATTACTCCTAGAAAGTATAAACACTGCATCTTTATTTTACTAAATCACCAAGCCTAAATAAAGGTAAGATCTTAAAGAAACACTATGCTGGGAAATCCTTCACAGTATCTTCCAAGCACATTTTAAAGGCACAGATTGAGATCGCCTGCTGCTATTAGCTTTTGTCCCTAAGGTTAATAGTGCGGTGGCAGTAACTTTGAGTGGGAAAATGTGTGGGGACCAAAGGGTTAAAGTTCCTCTCCCCAACTTCTATATGACTTTTAAAACTACTGGGAGCTCTCAGTACCTTCCATGTAGGCTTAAATACCATGTAAATCTGAACTGGTTTTTCCTTTTTACCTCTTAATCAGTTATATGTAAGTTAGTATTTCAGAGGCAGGCAATGGCAAACCACTTCTGAATGTCTCTTGCTTGAGAACCATATGGGACTTGATGGCATTTTCCACAACCAAGTCAGCTTGGTGTAGTGGTTAAGAGTGGTGGACTCTAATCTGGAGAACTGGGTTTGATTCTCCACTTGTCCACATGAAGCCAGCTGGGTGACCTTGAGTCAGCCCCAGTTCTCTCAGAACGCTCTCAATCCCACTTACTTCATAGGCTGTCTGTTGTGTACAGAGGGAGGCAAGATGATTGCAAGCATCTCTGAGATACCTTCAGGTCAGGCCTATAGCTACAGGGGGGCCTGCCCCCTGACTTCCTCTCAGATGCCTCCGACCTTACCTCCCCCCCTCCTGCCCACACCATCACAGAGGTGAATGCTGAGAGGCTGCAGGCCCTTTAAATGTGGGAGCAGCAGCAGCTGCTCCTGGGTATCCCTCCCATGCAATTTAAATCACAGGGGAAGAAGGGGGCATTACCCAGCCACTCAGATTTCATCTCTATGACCCCTCAAGCAGTGTCGGGGGTGAGGGGTAGGAAAGATAAGGTCAGTCACCCTGAGTTGGACAGCCTGAGTCATGGCAGTCGTGACCAGGAGAGGAGAGCTGCTAAGTGCCCCCCAACTTTTAAAATCCTGGCCTATGGGCCTGCTTCAGGTAGTGAAGAGTGGGGTACAAAATCAACTCTTCCCCTAAGTAATGGCTTTAGTCATTACTTTTTGATTTCTCACTTGGCCATCTTACCAAATTTTTGAGACATGATTGCCATATGAGACATGCAGGAAAAGGCATGAAACTTTCTCCCACTGTGCACATGCATACACATACACCCTTTTGGTGATTTTTTCAGAGTATTCTGTGCACATGAAAAAACTTGTGCACATTCTTCTCCCCTCCCTTCTGACTTCCACTAAGACACTCACTCTGCTCATCTGTTGCCTTCTTCCATTTGCATGATACCCATATGAATGAAGGCACTGTGATACAGGAAGTCCTGACTTCAGCATGAACTGCCTGCAATCAGGTTTCTTACTCTGCATTGCCCACCCCCATAATACAACTGATTTGGAGAGCAATTTGATACAGCAATTATTGACCTCACCCTAAACTGGCTTCATCTGCACTTCTTGATATCAGCACACAACCAAATGTAGTTGGCTATATAGGCGTAAACTACGTGGGGGCTGGAGGGCTCAAGCACCCCCCGAAGTTTCCCACCCAGGGCTCAGTCCCCGCCAGCAATCAGTACAGGACTTCAGGGCTCAGCAATCAAGCAACCAAATAGTGATAAACTCCTTCGATGTTTTTTCCTCTAGGCTGAAAACAAGACAGTGGTGTGATGTGATTTCCTACACCTCCTTACAAATGCTAATGAGTTAGCAGAGCAGGAATGGAATAGATAAACATCCCCCCCACACACACTATCTCTGGAGACAGAAAAAATAGTGGGGACTGGGGAAAGGAAAGGTCTTTGAGTACCCAGCTTGCTGGGGGGGGGGGGAGTGTAAAAGACTAGGGAAGGCAATGGCAAACCACCCCGTAAAAAGTCTGCCGTGAAAATGCTGTGAAAGCAACATCACCCCAGAGTCAGAAACGACTGGTACTTGCACAAGGGGACCTTTCCTTTCCTTCCATGGAGGAGGAACAGATCTGGCCAGCCTAGGGGGTTGAAGGAGAACGCTTGAAAGGTAATTCTGAAATTTTTTTGCTATACCTCTGGACTCTCTAAATTAATTACTAAGGTTTTGATATCCAGAACACATCAGGTGGGGTAGCCATGTTGGTCAGAAGCAGCAGAACAAAGTTGGAGTCCGTGGCACCTTTAAGATCAATTAAGTTTAATTCTAGGTACAAGCTTTCATGTGCATGCACACTGTATTATTTAGATCCAGGTGGGTAGCTGTGTTGTTCTGAAGCAATAAACTTTGACTAGTGGCACCTTTAAGACCAACAAAGTTTCATTCTAGCCTAGGTATAAGCTTTTGTGTGCAAGCACGCTTCATCAGATACAGGTGGAACAGAATTTAGAGTCAAGGTGCATAAGTAAAGGAGTTGTCCTTGAAAGGGCAGCTTCAGGGAGAGCTCTCTCAGCCCCACCCACCTCACAGGGTGTCTGTTGTGGGGGAAGAAGATAAAGGAGATTGTAAGCCACTCTGAGACTCTGATGCAGAGAGAAGGGTGGGTTATAAATCTACGGTCTTCTTCTTCCTCCTCTTCTTCCTCTCCTTCCTCCTCATCTCAATTTACACCCCATCCAACCCCCTAGCAAAAAAAATCCATGCCTCATGTCAGAGAAATATTTGTGACTGTGTGTAAACCCAGAAACTCTAGTGTCTGAAAATATCAAAAGGTAAGAAGGCACTGTGAAGGGGCTATAGACACCATTTTGTTGGTGTTAACGGTGCTTTTGTTGTTCAGTCGCACAGTTGAGTCCGACTCCTTGCGACCCCATGGACAAAGTCACGCCAGGCCCTCCTGTCTTCCACCATCCTCCAAAGTCTGCTCAAATTCATGTTTGTTACATCAGCAACACTGTCCAGCCATCTCATCTTTTGCCATCCCCTTCTTCTTTTGCCTTCTGTCTTTCCTAGCATCAGGTATTACCAGGGAATGCTCCTTTCTCATTTTGGTGGCCAAAGTATTTGAGCTTCACCATCTGACCTTCCAATGAACAGTCTGGGTTGATTTCCCTTAGGAATGACTCATTTGATCTTCTTGCAGTCCAAGGGACTCTCAAGATTCTTCTCCAGCACCACATCTCAAAAATATCTATTCTTCTGAGCTAGGCCTTCCTTATGGTCCAGTTCTCACAGCCATACATTACTACTGGGAATACCATCGCTTTGACTATACGGACTTTTGTTGGCAGGGTGATGTCTCTACTTTTTATTATACTGCCCAGGTTCGCCATAGCTGTCCTCCCAAGGAGCAAACGTCTTTTAATTTCATGGCTACAGTCACCATCTGCAGTGATCTTGGATCCTGGAAATGTGAAGTCTGTCACTACTTCCATGTCTTCCTCTTCTATTTGCCAAGGTGTGATGGGGCCAGATGCCATGATCTTAGGTTTTTTTTATGTTGAGTTTCAAGCCTACTTTTGTGCTCTCCTCTTTCACCCTCAACAAGAGGTTCTTTAGGTCCTCCTCACTTTCTGCCATTAGAGTGGTGTCATCTGCATATCTGAGGTTGTTGATGTTTTTCCCGGCAATCTTAATTCCGGCTTCTGCTTCATCCAGGTCAACATTCCACATGATGTACTCTGTATATAAATTAAATAAGCAGGGTAACAATATACATCCTTGTCAAACTCCTTTTCCTATTCTAAACCAATCAGTTGTTCCATATCCTGTTCTGACAGTTGCTTCGTGACTCTTATACAGGTTTCTCAGGAGACATGTGAGATGGTCTGCTCCCATCTCTTTAAGGACTTGCCACAGTTTGTTGTGATCCACACAATCAAAGGCTTCAGTATAGTCAATGAAGCAGAAATAGATGTTTTTCTGATACTCCCGTGCTTTCTCCATAATCCAGCGAATGTTGGCAATTTGATCTCTAGTTCCTCTACCTCTACGAAACCCAGCTTGAACTTCTGGTAGTTCCCGATCTACACACTGCTGAAGCCTAGCTTGTAGGATCTTTAACATGACCTTGCTGGCACGTGAAATGAGTGCAATGGTGTGATAGTTTGAACATTCCTTGGCATTACCCTTATTTGGGATTGGAATATAAACTGATCTTTTCCAATCCTGTGGCTACTGTTGTGTTTTCCAAATTTGTTGACATAATGTGTCCATCACTAACAGCATCATCTTTTAGGACTTTGAATAGTTGAAGGTGCTACTGGGCTCCAACTCAGTTCACACATTCGTTGACTGCTTTATTATCTGTACTAGGAGTAAGGCCTGTTGTGAAGGAAAATACAGGCTGTAGAAAGAGGCTCTGGGCGAGTGCCTGCCACCCTTGCTTTCTTCCCACCCACCCAAGTGAAGGCACTGACCACCCCCCCACCTCAAGGGGAGCTAATGTCTGTCATCTAAAGAACAGTTGTAAGTCTGAGTGATCTCCAGTGCCTCCCTAGAGGGAAATGGCATTGTACTTGTCTGAGGTCCTATCTCTTCTCAACCTCCCCCTCTCCAGACCCCACCCCTAGCCTGGAGTTGGCAACCGTATCTCCTTTTCTTTGTCTGCCCCTCTGACTTCAGCTTTCCATTGCCTTCCCCCTCCCTGCAGCCTCTACAGTGGGGGAGCCAAAGCAGTTTGCAACATTCTCCTCTCCCCCGATATGATCTGAACAACAACCCTGAGAGGCAGGTTAGGCTGGAAGTCTATGCCTGGTCCAAAATCACCCAGTCAGCTTCCACAGCAAGAACCTGGGTCTGGCAGATCCCACTTTGAAGCCCTAACTTGCATGTCCTCTGTATTGCTGTGTTGCATACATATTGTACAAAGTTCAGAGTTAGTTAATACAATAACACTGTATTGCTATGTTGCATACATATTGCTATAGCACTGACTAACTCTGAACTTTGTACATTGCTCAGAAATTGAGCACCCAGAAACTGTTTTGTATTCTGCCCTGGGTCAGAGACCCATGAATTTATCAAACAAAGGTATCTGTGATGCTATAGTTTTGTCAATTTCAGTACAGTCGTACTTTATTAATGAGGCAGAAACAAGACACCTGTAAGTGAAAGTCCAGGGAAACCTACAAAATGTTCCCCTAAAGCTTTTCTGTATTGCCTTTTACTGTCAAATTTGTGACCACTGGTTTGTCCTATGCACATGATATGTATATTTGCAGATCTTAAAGTGACTATTCTAAAAGTGCATTTCAAAAACAGGACACAGCAAGAGACCTCTGAGATACCACTATAACCACTGGCAAAATCCCACCTTTTCCTGGGTTTGGTTCAGTCCATGGGCATTTTTGGGGGAGTGCTCCCTAAATTTACGGGGAGGGAGCTTCTCTATAAATTCATAGGTAGTGATAATGGAGGCCCCTCCCTGTGATGTCACTGGCTCCTCCCTATGATATCACTGGATCAAATGCCTCTGGCTGGGCCCCAGCCCACCCCACCCCCGGAAATTGAAAAGTCTACGCCCCTGGTTGGCTATGTCATGATCTGAGGCATAGTGCTGCCTAGAGGGCAGGGAGAAACCTGCCTAAGAGTTGCTAAGGGGTCTATATCTCCCATGATTCCTTCTGCAACTCTGACTGAACAGCAGAGTTTTGGAGGGAAAACTAGCCAAGAGGGGGTGGGACCTGGGAGGAAAGCCTAAAAGGCCTGGCTGGAAAGTGTGTTTTCTTTGGAAGTGCTGCAGTCCAAAGAGAAGGCTATAGCTGGAGGAAGGGATCCCTCACCAAATGCAGGTGGTGAGTTTTGATATTAGTAACAGGGAGTGTCTAGTTAGTCATTTATTTATTTGTATCAACCTTTACTGTTTCTTTATTCACTGTTGCACTAGAAGACTTTTATTACCCACATATTGTTTGAGCACTTATAATACATTTCTTGTTTTTGTTAGACTGCCTGGGTCCTCACATCTCTTCGGTCACAGTTAAAAGGGTTTGTTAAAAAGGAATATACAGGGGTGGTTGGGTGCTCTGGGCCCTTCCATTTAGACCCTTACCAAAGTGGTCATAGCCAGTAGAAGGTCCTTCCTGCCCCCTTGCTATGTGACAGGCTACATGATATCACTGTTTTTACTACACAGTTCCTGACTGGATGAGATCAAGCACTGAGATGTTCCCCCACCCACCCCCCAAAAAACCTGCAAAAGGTAAAATAAATGGTGAATATAAAGACTGTAAATAGCCATGAACAACATTTTTTAAAAAATGTTTTCTGCCCCTCTTCAGGCTCCTTTAACCCTGTAAAAAAAGTGACCAAAATTCAGCACAAGTCTAATTAATGTCAATGTTTCTTGGGCAACATTTTTCTTTCAAAAAAAAAATAAGTACAGGGCCAGCTTCTGTTTTCAGAATGGTGCTGAGAACATGCCACCATGTGGGTCCCCTATCCATTTCTTGTTCTGCCACAAAGAGTTTCAGGATATAAGCTTTCAAGAGTCAAATTTCCTTCCATCACACTCAAAGACCAATGCCGGTGAATGGAGCAAGCAGCAACATTCATGCACCCATTTCTCTCCACTGGAGCAGCTGCTACTTTTACCTGCTTGGGCCACACCTTATTTGCCCAGATGGGGTGAGCAACTGAGCAGCAGTGGTGGCTCACTCATCTGCCCTCTGGCTTATTTTCCTCAGGAAGGTAACAGCAGTGTTTCCCAAGAGCTATTTCCCATTTTTAATAACATGTGGTCCCCTCAGTTCTTAAAGGAAGAGAAAGGCTACTATGGTACACATGGGGCAAGAGAGAAAGGAAACATCAATCTCTTTGGGAAGCTGAATAAACTCTAGGGTGCCAAAGGTGCGGGCAAAGCCTTCCTGAGGCCCCAGAAATCAAAAGGATGGTGATCCTTTGAAGTCAGTGAGAGTGCCAGGGAGTGATGGCAGCTGCATACCGTGGTTTCTGTGCCTTGGGGAATAGGAAGATATATATATATATATATATATATATATATATATATATATATATATATATATATATATATATATATATATATATATTCTACCTTTCTCTCCAATGGCAACCCAAGGTGGCTTAAATCATTCTTCTCTATTTTATTTAATCTCTTTACATAGAAAACAGGATAGGCAAATTGTTATTATCTTTATCAATCCATATAAAGTCACCTTTTCATTCTTCATGTTGTTACATTAAACATTTATCACCTATCTTGGAGGAACTGAGATGTCTCTTTACATAAGACTGGCTATATTACTTCCTCTTTAGATGAACTTTATCACTTGAAATGCATGACTGCGCAATGTACACCAGCTATCCTTTGAACCATGGCCTGCATTAATGATTGATAGATTGGATGAATTTACAAGGGGGGTGGGTTCTATTTTACTTTCACATGGCTAGGTCATTATAGTGGAAATACTGCAAATTTTCACTTGGATAGTCAAAAGCTTAGACAAACAGGAGTACTGTTTGTAGAGCTACAACAAACAGAAAAACACACAATGAAATCAAGTAATCATGCAATGTGGCTAATCAGTATTCAGATAATGGTAATCCTGATGGCTTAAATAATACCCAAACATTCATCGCACAATACAATCTTATCTGTCCTGATCCAGTAAAGGAAATCCAAGTCTGTGGAAGCAGTGCTCTTCATGCCCAGCAGATGTTCTTCTCCACTCACATCTTGTGGCCACCAACCCTCCATTTTGGTTTGTTTTTCTCTTATATACCCAAACAATATTATAGAATCTAATCTGTTTTGCAAGTCATGTGAAGCCAAAACCCCACGGTATTTCTAGCCATTACCACTTCAAAATTTAGTGTGTCAATAGGATTAACCTGACCATAAGGAAGGCTGAGAGCAGAAGAATAGATGCTTTTGAGCTGTGGTGCTGGAGAAGAATCTTGAGAGTCCCTTGGACTGCAAGAAGATCAAATCAGTCAGTCCTAAGGGAAATCAACCCAGACTGTTCCCTGGAAGGTCAGATGCTGAAACTGAAGATCAAATACTTTGGTCACCAAATGAGAAGGAAGCATTCACTGGAGAAGATCCTGATGCTGGGAAAGACAGAAGGCAAAAGAAGAAGGGGACGGCCAAAGATGATATGGCTCGACAACATTACTGATGTAACAAACACGAATTTGAGCAGACTTCGGAGGATGATGGAAGACAGGAGGGCCTGGCATGACTTTGTCCATGGGGTTGCAAAGTGTCAGACTCGACTGTGCGACTGAACAACAACAAGGATTAACCTAATCTCATCACACCTAGATTCCCTGACATGGCCCTATTGTGTGGACTTTGGGGGGGCATTGTCAATAGTTAGGTATCAAAGCCTCATAGAAGAGACATCCAGGGTCATCTAGTTCAATCCCATGCACAATGCAGGAATTTCACAAATATCTCCCCCACACACATACATCCCCAGTGACCTCCATGCTCTGAGACTCTGAGTAAAGGTGGGATATAAATCCAATTCCTCCTCCTTGTGTCCAAGGCAAGCTTGTCTTCCTGAGCACATGTAGTAACTGCTACAATGCTTATTTGGTTCCCTTTGAATTGTCTGGACATAATGCCCATTTAATTCGATACAAGTGACTACAGCTGGAACTGGATTAACATCAACAGTGTAACCTAGTCTTACACTCCATGCGTTATACAGGTTAGGCCAGGGGTGTCAAACATGTGGCCAGGGGGCCAAATCAGGCCCCTGGATGGCTCCTATCAGGCCCCTGAGCAACTGGCTGTCATCTGCTTCCTTCTCCCTCTCTCTTGCTTCCTTCTGCATAACAGCTAGCATTACAAGGCTTGCTCAACCACAAAGGAGCTACAGAGCAAAACTTCTGTTTTCTCCATTGGCTGAGGCTCCTCCCTTGGGGAGGAAGGGGAGGAGGCAGAACTTGCTTTGCCAAGCTCTCTCAATTGCACAGCAGAGCTACTGAGCCAAGCCTCTCTTCCTTCTACTGTCTGAGGTTCCTCCCCCTCCTGGTTCCCTGGGGATGGAAGGAAAGAGCCAGAGAGTTCCCTGGATTGCAATGGGAGAAATACAACGAAAGCACCTTTAAGACCAATGAGTGCTAAGCATGATTTAAGTGTTTTTTAAAAAATCTTTAATGGTGTTTGTCTGTGTCCTTTATAAAGTTTATATTTTTGCTACCCCTAATCTTAAATAGGCATACACATGGCCCAGCCCAACCTGACATGGCCTGGTCCAACAAGGTCTTATTTATGTCAGATCCAGTCCTCAAAACAAATGAGTTCGACACCCCTGGGTTAGGCAGAAAGGAGAAGGGCTAAGTCTTAATAGTAGAGCTCATGGTTTACAATTAAGTCCTTGGATCTCCAGCAAAAAAGGACACCAAGCAGAAAAGTCCAGGCAAGGGCCCGGCAAACACAAGACCACAAAGAGCTATTCCTAGTCAGAATGGACCACAGTGAACTAGAAGGACCGGTGGCCTGACATGGCATAAGAGATAATTAGTCCAAGTCACCTTCACAAGTTAGAACAGAACTCATTCTTTAGGTAAATGTTCCTTATACAGGTATCATATCAGCCATAACCATATTTTAAATGCTATAAAAATTCATAGAATCATAGAGTTGGAAGGGACCTCCAGGGTCATCTAGTCCAACCCCCTGCACTATGCAGGAAACTCACAAATACCTCCCCCTAAATTCACAGGATCTTCATTGCTGTCAGATGGCCACCTAGCCTCTGTTTAAAAACCTCCAAGGAAGGAGAGCCCACCACCTCCTGAGGAAGCCTGTTCCACTGAGGAATCGCTCTAACGGTCAGGAAGTTCTTCCTAATGTTGACCCGAAAACTCTTTTGATTTAATTTCAATCCATTGGTTCTGGTCCTACCTTCTGGGACCACAGAAAGCAATTCCACACCATCCTCTATATGACAGCCCTTCAAATACCTAAAGATGGTGATCATATCACTGCTCAGCCGCCTCCCTCCAGGTTAAACATCCACAGCTCCTTCAACCTTTCTTCATTGATGATGAAAAAGCTGTAAAACCATTTTATGTTAGTTCAGGACTAAAATACAATGTCTCTGGGCCAGGAATGTGCATAATTGCTTTTACTAGGGCTTTTTTTAAAAGCAGGAACACACAAGAATGCAGTTCCAGCTGGTTTGGTGTCAGGGGTGTGGCCTAATATGCAAATAAGTTCCTGCTGGGTTTTTTCAACAAAAAAGTCCTGGCTTTTACTCACTAATGAATAACCACTCATCTAACACCACCCCCACCCTGAAAAAATCTGGGATTAGGATGAAATGGTTTAGGTAGAAGATGTAGCAGTGTTAAGGCATGTTACCTCTCACTGCAGGAAAAATATGATCTTTAGGAAGATCTAAATACATTTTGAGGATGGAAGAAGTGATTTCCAGGAAGAATGTAATTCAGAAATCTACCATTTTATAAATTAAGGCACCAATTAATTGCTTTCTTCCTGCTTTCCAAAGGTTTTGAATCCTACCCCACCTCTCATACCCTGCAACCTCCTTTGAGAGAATAAGATAAGTACACAAACTAATTAAATCAACAAAATCACTTTTCCTTGTATAGCTGATTGTGTGCCATATTGTATATACACAGCTTCTACTCATGCATGTTATTAACTGCACGGGTAAACTGGAGAAGGGAGGAAATGACTGGCACTAAAACCTCAACTGCATTTGATATTTAGCACATACTTAATGTTCATGTTTTGGGGGAGTGGTCTGCTAAATAGGCAGCCCATCTCTTCAAAATTGTATTTTTATGACTTACACACAGATTCCATGTGTTACCTACTCAGAGATATGTATAAAGTATAATTATTAATGCAGCTATACAATATGACAACAGGCCTCATTCCATGACATCTCTACAATCCACCCCAAAAGCCTCAGGGTTTAGGAGACCTGGCAACCCTTGCCCTCCTGTGTACTCATGTGCCTTCTTCATAAAATCGGTTTGTTCCAGGCTAAATTCAAACCTATAACCAGTGCACAGCAAAGATCCATGATCCTACCTCATACAATCTCATGAATCTCGATGAAACCTTCATCGTGAGGGGGTTTCCCGGACTTACCAAAGGAACCGAAAATGCTCTGAGAAGTTATGAGGCAGACGCCTGTTATCTATATTACCTTTTGTTTCTCTCAGAATAATCAACAACGTTTTTGGACCCTCAGTCCACTGGGGCCCAGAAACAGAGCAAAGAGCAACCACGGTCAGTGTTTCACTGAACAACCACAAAAGATTTTAATTCCTTAAAACTAGATTTACTTCCCCATTACTTGCAAAGTGAAAAATCACTACTATAAAGGTGGGGGGGACACCTCGTGCATTGAGTCATACTTTCGCGACCTCATTCGATCGATCACGAGACAGACCAGCCTCCCCACATTCGTGGCGTGAACAGACTTTGTTCCCTTCCCACGACGCGCCCACCAGCCCTCCGCAACAGCGTTCGTTGTGACGTCAGCAGCACAGCTTTCGAAACATCAGTGCGCAGACCAGACCATGTCCAACATATAATGGGGGGAAGCACACTATAAAAGACTTCTAGGGGAAGTTCGTTGGGCGTTCTTTTCGCCGCATGAAAAGTAGGGTATCCCGACTAACGTGTTGATGTAATGTGCTTCAAATTTACCCAAGTTTGCCCTTAATAGTGCGACTGGAGGGATTTTTGACATTCTAACCTCCACCCCCAGGGCTGCAATTGGGACTTTCCGATTGCGTCAGTGCCGGCAAAAGGTGTGAATTATGCACTTTGGGGCTTCTTTCCGCAGAAGCCGGGTGCGTTCGCGTTGTTGTGCTTGGAAGACTCCGGGGGTGACCCAACTCTTTCTCCTGGGAGTTCTTTCCCAGCAGTAGCGGCTCTTTCTTCCCGAGGCGTGCCTCCTCTTCAGCTTCGGGACATAGGAAGACGCGGCGCCAGACCTCTGGAAGGTTAGCGTTAGCGTGTCCCGTTCCGGAGGCTTCTTCCTGTGCTCGCCTGGCTTGTCGAGGGTAGCGTGATTATGTATCAAAGCCCTGCTCGCTCCCTGTGTTCGGCCCTCTCCAACTTCTGCTGCGCTCCTTCCTCCGCCGCCTCTTCGTCCCTGTTGCGCCGGTCTCCTGTGCAGGCGAAGAGAGCTGTCTCCTCGCCTGCCCTTTTCGCCTCCTCTTCCGCCGCCTCACGCTGTGGCTGTTCCGCTGCGGGTCCAGGGGCTACGAATCCTCCAGCTGGTGAGTATTGGGAACTCTCTTCCGCTCAAGGTTCAGTGGTGGAACGCTGGGATCTTCGAATGTAGGAGGGGGAGAGGGGAAGAGAATTCCTCGGGCCGGAGCTGAAGGGCACGCATCACATCAGCAGCTGGGATTATAAAGCTCCCATATTTTAGCTTGGGGATGCTGAGCATCGCCCCAGTACCTTAATCCTCGCAACAACCTTGTGAGGTAGGTCACTGCCATTTAACATATTGTGGGTGGGGGGTTGTTAAAGTTGGGGTTCGAAGTTATGTATTTCGGGTTTAGCTCATCAGCTTCTAGGCTGAGATCTGAAATGGGGCGGGGCGGGGGGGGGTGCTCTTTGTGATGCTGTCCAAGCTACACAGTGTCTTCTCGTATTGGTTGAAGATTATGTGCATGCCAGATGCACATTTCGGGCGAGGGAGGGGGAGAGAAGTGTTTGAGTTCCTGTGATTAACCAGCTTATTGATACCATCATTTTCACATATGGACTGGTTTTCTAGTATGTAATGATTCCATAGAGGTTTGTCTGTGGCAGCAAAAATAAACAGTGTTGTTGCATCTTAAAGACTATTAGAACATTATTCCAGTGTAATTGTGGAGTGGATGCAGGTATGTAAAACTGGAATAAAATTCTGTTAGTCTTTAAGGTGCCACAGGGCTCTTGTTTCTTTGTTCTCTTAGTAAGGCATTGTGTTACATTATCATATGGTACATTTCCCACTGCATAATGCTCTTGATTTTACTACCTTGTTAAGATAAGTTTCAAGCTCCTGCTTTATTTCTCTGGGTTACGTATGCGTTGTCTGCTCTGCCATTTCAAGCAACGCCTGTAGCATATTTAGAGAGGAGGTATGTTAAAATCCCTGCTAATTACAGTTGTGTATTTGTGCCTGGGTGGAATGAAAAGAACTTTCCACTGTTTGTCCTGCTTTTGATCTACAGATTGGCTTCCAAAGTGACTAATGCGTTCCAGTAGGCTAGCAGTATTAGCTTGTGGCAGCATACACTTTCAAGAGCATCTGGTGGAGTGGGCTCATGCCTAAGGAAGCTGACAGGCATCACAGGACTATTCTTTTGCTGTTTTTAAAGCTGCTAATGGCACTAGGAATTCAGTTGGATTCCTAAAGGAACTGAGGAAGGGGGCTCTTGACAAGATCTAAGTGCAATGGAAGGATGGTGTTCCTAGTACTGTTTTTTTTCTTAAATCCTGCTGAAACTTAGGAATTAATATCTGAGAGGGATAACAATGTATGGTTACAGTGCTTGTGCTGACTGCACAAATGTTCAAGATAGTTGCTGCTAGTGTCCTGGTCCGCCTCTAGTGGACCTTCTGATGACACCTGTTGGGGTTCTTTTTTTGGCCACTGTGCGACACAAAGTGTTGAACTGGATAGGCCATTGGCCTGATCCAACATGGCTTCTCTCATGTTCTTATGCTGTGGAGCAGCCACCAAAAATGTGTGAATTTCCATCCAACAAATAAGATGTATAATCAAGAGGTCCATCTAGCTCAAGCAGAGCAGTTTGATGAGTTTATTGGTATAAAATAATGTATGGTAGTAGCAGATGTCAATGCTACCATTTATCATCTGTGACTATAGTTATTAATCTTCACTCTGCAGCATTCCAAAATGCAGGTGAGTGTAATGTTAGGATACGTATTCTCTGGCACTTTTTTGACAATTTCAAAAGTACGTTTATAATAGAAATGCTCGAAATCCTTTTGCATTATTCAGTTGATTGCTGTTTTAATAGATGTCTGGGTCTCTCTCTCTCTCGGCTTGGCTTCGCGAACGAAGATTTAAGAAGGGTGCAATAGTCCACGTTTGCTGCAGGCTCGCTGGTGGCTGACAAGACCAATGTGGGACAGGCAGGTCTGGGTGCTGCCAAACTTAAGGCTGAGTGTGGGTGATTCCTCCCCCCCACACACACACTGTCTTAAGAAACGAATCATGAGAATCTGTCTTTTTGGAGCAGAGGCTTCTTGTCATTTTCTCACCCACGTTGCAATGCAAGTTGCGAAAGAATAAATTGTCTGAGCTCTTTTCCACCAATGATGTAAGAGAAGAAAGTGGAAATTGCTGTCTTGAAATAGAGCTGCATTCTTGAACCCTTTAAACTGCATATATGGAAAGCTTAATAACTGGTGCTGTGCCCAGGATTGAACTGTAGGATCCCTGGAACTTCATTAACACCCCCACACACACACACCACACACACACATACAAGGCCAGGAACAAGGTGATTACAAATGTCTATAAAGGGATAGTAGTGTCATAACCATCACAAAAATGTATGGTTGAATAAGGAAATCTCAACTGTCTGTTATGAGCAAGCTACTCATATTGCATGAAAGTTATTGAGCAACTTACAATAAGCTTCATAGGCATTATTAAGCAACTTTTCTGTTCTGGTGGAAGGTCCAATATTCCTTTTGCTTCAAGGTTGAGTAGATGGGTGCTGGAAGAGTTCCAGAAAACTTGTTTCAGTGTTCTCCTTGCAAATTATTGAGCTTTCCACAGAAGCATCTGACTGGCTGCTGCTGGAAACTGAGTGCTCTTTGATCATCAAGGACCCTCCATATGATGTTGAGACATTTCTCGTTCTCTTGCTGCAATGCATGTGGTTTCTAATGCTCATATTGCAGCATTGCCTGTATTGCAGTGTTGTAGTTTATATGCTGGAGTTGTACACAGAGGTTATCTATTCAGGGAAAAACCAGTTTGGATCAAGTTGCAAACTGTGCAGTAGCACCAAAGCAAAATTTTAAAAAACCCCACAAAGAACATTGAATCAGTATAGCACTGTTGGAGAAGAGTGTGGCAGCCTAATTGCAGTTGCACAAATACAATCTACATGGAGGGGTCAAGATAGAAGAAGAAGAGATTGGATTTATACCCCACCTTTCACTTGGAGTCTTAGAGCAGTTTACAATCTCCTTTCCCTTCCTCTTCCCACAACAGACACCTGGTTAGGTGGGTGGGGCTGAGAGAGTTCTAATTGACCCAAGATCACACCAGCAGGTGCAGGTGGAGGAGTGGGGAATCAAGCTCGGTTCTCCCAGATAAGAGTCTGCATGCTTAACTACTGCACCAAACTGGCTCCAGCAAAGAATGCTTCACTAGATTCCAATGCAATAAAAGTAAGCAGCATCATTGATCTCACTGCTGTGTACATGAAACAAATGGCGCTCAAACGCACATCAGGCACCCACAAAGGATGAGCAGCAGGTTTTTGGATTACAAATTTTTGTCACTTATGAGCAAGGATGCTTGCTAGTGTACACCTGTCAGAGATGTGGCCCAAGGGCCAAATCAGACATCCAGAGGTCTCCTATCAGCCCCCAAGCAACTGGCTGTCATCTGCTTCCTCACCCTATCTCTTACTTCCTTCTGCATCACAGCTTGCTTTGCAAGGCTTGCTCAATCGCACAGGAGCTAAGGCTCCTCCCCTGGAGAGGAAGGGGGAAAGGCAGAGCTTGTTTTTTTTCAGGCTCTCTCAATTGCACAGCAGAGCTACTGAGTCAAGCCTCTCTTCCCTTCCACTCCTGGTCCCCTAGGGAAGGAAGGAAGGAAAAAGCCAAAGCTTCCTTTGCCCAGTTCCCTGGATCCCATGGGAGAGATACAAATAAAGCACCTTTAATTCCAACAAGTGCTAACATTTTAAGCATATTTTAAGATTTTTTTTAAAAAAAAAATTGTGTGTGTTTGTGTCCTTTATAAAGTTTATATCTTTGCTACTTGATTTTAAATAGGTATATACCTAGCTTGGCTCCTATCAGGCCCCCCAGACTCAACTTGGCCCAGCCCAACCTGACATGGCCTGGCTCAACGAAGTCTCATCTTTATCAGATCCAACCCTCATAACAAATGAATTCAACATCCCTGTTTTAGTGCCTCAATGTCTTCCTTTGTAGTTATTTATCATGTCTTGCAGCTGCATGTCTGACAAGCAGAAAATGAATCCTATTTATTATTTATAAAATATTGTCAGTGTGGACAGTGCTGGAGACTAAGCTGCCTTATTTACATTAATTCTGAATAGTGCATTGTTGAGTGTTCTAGGGACTTTCCATGTGCCCTATATATTCTATCATTGCTCCATCACAATAAACAGCTGTGTAAGGACTATCGTTAAGGGCACTAGTCTTCAGCTATTGAATAAGGACTAGGGATGGGCACAAACCGAGAAATGAACTGCTGTTTGAGCATGAAGCTGGCTAGTTCGTGGTTTGTTTCAGAGTGGTTCAGTTCATCATTCCCAAACCAAAAAATGAACTCCATTTTTTCCACGGTGGCTTGTTTGGTTCATTTTTGCAGTTTATTTTCCAGATAGCCTGGTGCCAGTTCAATCAATACCTAGGCAACCCTGGGAGTGGACTTGTGGAGAACTCTAGAAACACCCAAAGCAGTTGTCCATAGCTTGGTTGGCAGCTCTGGAAGCCAACTACAGGGCTCCTGTTCTGCACTATGGGAGCAAATTATATACCAGTATAATACCACACTCTTACTCAGCTGCTTTCACTTTGTGGCACAAAGAGAGAAGAGTTAGTTGTCACAAGAGCAGAAGAATTGTTTGCTGCATTACTGATTTAGGGGAGGCTTTGAGGGACTCCTTTTCACCCGCGCTGAGGGACAGTTTTTTAAACATCTCTCTCAGCTGGAAAGGTGTTCTTTGCTGTGGTTTCAGGTACCAAACCTGAAGGTAGAGCTGAGCTTTCCTCAGGGCACCTGCTTGAGGGGGGGGGGGGGTGCGGTATAACTTGGGCATCCCAAATCCAGTCTTTGCCAAACTTGGAGGGTGGGTGGAGGAGAGCCTGCTGAAGACTTCTTGAGAGTTTGGTGTCTCTAACTCACGAGGGGGCTGTTCTACCACCTCCCGAATCAAACAAACTACAAACCAACATGGTTTGAGCTGCTGGTTCAAGCAATCAAACGAATTGCTATTTTCCTAGTTTGTGCCCATCCCTAATCCGGAATAATATTGGGTCATTTTAGGTCAAAGTGGACCATACCAGGGTCACTGGTATCATGTTATTTATTTGTGTACTGCAGATTTCTTTTGCTTGGATGGAGAGAAAGGCACATGTTAAAAGCAGGTCCCATGTTTCAACTTGAAGTTAAAGTTGATTCCCTCTCCCCAAATACTGAACTGTATCCACTTAACATCCTTCAATAGCTAGAGCACACATGTCAGTTCTAGGTGTGTGCCTACAATCTTGCTTTTTGCTTTTCACCAGCCTATCAGTATATGCCAGTCTCATCCAGGATACTGTGAACTTGGAGGAATTTGATTAAAAGGTCATTGATAAGAGAATCTGCTTACACAAGAGGCATGCTAGAGGTCAGTTGCCTAAGATAGCTTGTAAGGCATTCAGTCAAAAGTGTTATCAATTCAAGGCTGTGGGGTGTCATCATGGAAATTGCAAATACATGAAGCTGCCTTATACTGAATCAAACCCTTGGTCCATCAAAGTCAGCATTGTCTACTCAGACTCGTAGTGGCTCTCCAAGATCTCAGGCAGAGGTCTTTCACATCTGCCACCAAATCTTTTAACTGGAGATACTGGGGATTGAACCTGGGACCTTCTGCTTACCAAGCAGATGCTCTACCACTGGGCCACAGCCCCTGAGAATTTTTGTCAAATGAAAACTTAAATAAAATACAGCCTGTATCTTCCCTCTCAAAAGAGAAATTTCTTAGGTCTCTTCTTGATAGGTTGAGTATAGGGTTGCCAGGTCCAATTCAGAAAATACCTGGGGACATTGGAGATGGCACTAGGAGACTTTCCTATTTCCTAAAATAAATAGAAATACAGCAGAGCAGGTCCCCTGAATATGGTCTTCATTTCCTCATTCCCCAGCAGCTGGCTGCACTTCCAGTAAATGAAAAGTGAACATATACACTCACAAAGCAGCCAAAATAAGCAGTTTGCAGGAACACACTTTTGTGATCTCACTGAGGCAGTTTACTCACAGGAGATGCTGAATGTAACCATCTGCTGTGTTTCCACCAACTTCAGACTAACACAGGAAACGAAAGGTTCTAGTTTACTCTTTACTATGAAAACAACTTCTGAAAGAAATGTAAAACAAACAGAAACTGCTGGCTTCTCTTCCTTTCCCACAGCTTCACAGACTCAGTGGGAACAGCCAAATGGCTCTGCAGGTTCACCCCCTGTCCCTATTCAGCCTTGCTTCTTCTGAGATTTAAAGGCACACAAACCGTCCAAATTTCTAAGTTTCCTCTAAGCCTTCAGAGATAGAAAAACACATAGTAGCTGTTGGGGTAGGGCTTTCCTCCCACCAGTCAGCTTCCTAGCGGTAGGGAGGAGCCTGCAAAACCAGGGAATCCCCTGCCAGGACCGGGTACTGACAAGCCTAATTGAGTGTGTAAGGCTGATTCAGATTCTCTGAAGGTACTAAAAGAGCTTTCAAGTACAATACAAAAAGTTGCACAGGAATGCATTTACTTCATGTGTCAAATCTGCCACAGCTTAGCTAGTGAGTAATTCAGTATGTGGGAAGACTATAATATGGAAAAAAGTCTTATCTAGATTTTTTTTCATTTTTTAATATTAATCATAACAATAGGGTGAAACATTTCCTGTAACATTAGAAACATTGTTGCAAGAGGCCATTAGGTGTCGCCACTGGACCAGTTTAGCAAATATAAGAGAGCTCATGTGACTTCAGAGTCTAATTGTGCCTGTTTCACCGTTAGAGGTGTTTACTGTTAACGCTGATGTGGTTTTCCAAGGTTTTTCAGGTGTGTATGTAATATTAATATTATTAAATATGCTTTTTAATATGAATATTGCAAAGATTATGGTCTGGAACTTTGCTAACTGAAAGTGTTGGCAAGTTTATATAGTTATGCCTAGAGATTATTTAATGCAGTTTTAGCTTTCAACCAGGAACTGGTAGACAAAAAAAAAGATCTACAAAGGAGAACAATATTCTTATATCCTAGGAAACATGTTATAAATAGGCAGTTAAGCAGTAAGATCTATTTTCTGTGTTAAATGTGGTAGATTGTGTGTTTGATGACCTTAAAACTATAGTGTAATTGACAGTGCTGTCCCCTCCAAATAAAATCGGGGAGGATCAGGATTGTTTACATACATGATATTTGCTTTCATTGAGGAGCCATAGAAAAATGCCTTTGCACAGAAGTCCACTTTCCCCTTGAGGACAAGTTGGCCAACTTTTCCAGTGAGCAGCTGCTTGGTCAAGACAAGGCTGCCGAATGTATTAAATCAAACTGCCAGTTCTTTACGCTGATAGGAAATGGTGAGCACTCCATGGCCAGTATGACATGATGGCAACATGTATTCTGCAGTGAGAGTTTGATTTGTCAGTCATAGGAGTAGACAATCACCCATGACTGTGTTGTAATCTGGATTCACAGGGGCCATAGTCTTTGCATTCTGTTTGTGTCAGATATGATTGCTAGATTCTTGCTCCCTGCTCCGTAGGCTAAAGCCAGTCTTTGAAAATCAGGTCTGCCATCCTCTCAGTCTTGCAGAACATTCTATTATCCAGAGCCCCTCCCCCTTCCTTAGGGGGCAGAAGTGAGTGGGAACAGCTAGACTGTTTTCTTGTTTGTAAACCGATGATGCATAAATGAATGGAACAGAACATTCATGACTGCTTTGGCTCTCATCTCTGAGTGGGAGGTAAACCCTTGCGTCATGAAACTTGGCACATGTGAAAGATTACATAAAACTGCCAGTCAGTTTAGTAAGAAGCTGCCATTTTTGTTTACTCTTCACACATTTAGAAGCTGCTATGATTGGTATAAATAGTTGTGTTGTGCAGCCTAATGGAAAATGTCTGGCATGTGACAAACCACATTGGGATGCAAGTCAAATAAAATGAGGCTTAATGGTCAACTGAAAGAAAGGTCCATTTCTCAGAGCTCTATCTGTTGAACTGAGTGGATTCTAATGAGGGATGCTTTTGGTCTGCAAATTGTTCCTATGAATGAGAGTAGTATTAACTTCTTTGTGGTGTTCCATGAGTGAAAACAAAGTTAGGAGTTAGAGTTTCAGGCCTTAAAGAAAATCATGCATTCCTAGTTTTATGGCAAAAAATTGAGACTTCATGGTCCTATGCTGTACTGACCAATCAGTTAATGGATTTTAAGCAAAGTCATAGTTCAATAAATATTTGCCCTTGTAAGGGCCAGCATGTTCCCATTTTCCTTTTGCCCACTGTGGATTCCTTTTCAGTGTGGCACAACTACCTTACACCGCTCATTACATACAGGGGTGCATTTTTGAAGCATGGTGGCAACAAAGGGAATTAAGCAACTTTCTTTTTGAGCATATTGTTAATGGAACTTTTTTGTTTTCTTTCTCTTACTTACAATTAGATGGCTGCAGAAGCAACTTTCAATAGGAAGTCTAAGCTAATTCTGAGCTGATTGGTCTTAAAGTTTTCTGATGGTCAAGTATAACTTTATACTTGTTTTAGGGTACCATTAGCAGGTGAAGAGAACCTTAATGTTATTCTTGCATGCAAATTACTGGTGAGGAGAGCTTCTGTAGTAGTCTTCCTTTTTCATATTATCCCAGATAACAATATCCAGCCAGTATCCAGCCTCATTTTTTGAGGTTCTCTGTGTTAAGGAGTATGCAACATAGCTGGGGTGGCATTTGAAGGAAGAACAGGATATCTTTGTACTCATTTGTGGAAACCAGTTCCACAGCCTGGCTTGGGTTAGCGATGTGGCTAGGCCCAGCACTGCATACTTGGGAAGGAACCTCATCCACTCCACTTCATTATCATTTTTCCTATCATGTTTACAAGGATTCTAAAGCTACACTATGCTAGCTGCTCGGCATGGTTCTGAGTTTTTCCAGTAAGAATGATGCTTTTAGCAACTCACACCCCTGGGCAATATTTTCCTATCACTGTTTACAAGTAGCAATATTTTCATATTTATTTATTTATTTTTAGTATATGTCTATCCCGCCCATTCCCCATAGGGCTCAGGGTGGAGTACAACATATGATAAAACAATAAAATACAATAAAAACATTCTATAAACAGACAACTCAACAACACTCAAATTACCATATCACTTCTTACAAGTAGCTAGCACCACTAATGAACTGCTACTCACTTAGAGGTAACATTTCGCATTGATGGGGAAAATATTCGTTTCAAGCTAAGTGTTTTGTATTTGGAACTCATGAGGGTGGATGACTGCACAAGATTCTAACAGGACTAATTCTACACTATTAATAGGGGCAAAAGAGAGCCGAGGTCTTTTCAGGTTCTGTGGTAAACTCATTAAACAAGTAACAGGAAGAGACTGGTTATCAGGCCTGCAGCCAGGATTTTAAAAATCGGGACAGGGCACTTAGCAATTCCCCTTCCCTGGCCACTGCTGCTGTGACTGAGGGTGCTTGAGTCAGGGTGCCTGACCTTCCCTCCTACTCACACCCCCTTACCACTGCCACTACCACTTGAGGGGCCACAGGGGTGAAAGCTGAGAGGCTGGGGGCTGCCCCCTTCCTCCCCCCCCCCGGTGGGCCCATTAAATGGTGTGGGAAGGGCAGCAGCTGTTCCTGGGTACCCTTCCCATGCAATTTAAATTGTAGGGGGAGGGAGGGGTGGCTCCCAGCCTCTCAGTTTTTATCCCAACAGCAGTGGCATGGGAAGGGAGGGAAGATCAGTGGCACCTGAGTTGGGACACCTGACATAAAGTTGGGAGCAGGGTCCCCACGGTCCACCCCCCCCCCCCTGCAGCTACAGGCCTTCTGGTAATTACTGCTGTTCCAAATAGCAGGAAATAGATAATTGTAGCAGAGTGAATAGTGACTCTTACTTTTTTGTTATTTTATTCAGCATGTTTAGGCCTTATGCTCATGTGACCAGCCAGGGGTGTGAGTTGCTAAAAGCATCATTCTTACTGAAAAACTCAGAACCTTACAGAGCAGCTAGCATAGTGTAGTTTTAGAATTCTAACCCCAAGAAAAGTCAGAATAACCGGTACTTGTGCTTTTTCAATAGTGGTCTCAGTCCTCTGGAATTGGCTGCCTAGAAAAGTGTGGTAATTGACATTTTTGTGGCAGTCTGGGAGGGGGGGAGGGAAGAATAAGACTTGAATAATTAAAAGGGCATTTGGAAATCGACCAGCTGTTGTATTTCTGATACTTTCAATGGGTCATATCCTATGTTTATAATAGGAAATTGCTTTGATTGCTTGTCAGAAAAGCAGTATGCAAATAAATTAAACTTAAAAAGTGACTATTATGTTAGTCTAGGCCTGGGGAAATCCTGAATTCAGATTCCTACCCAATCTGTGAAGCTCACTGGCTAAACTTGGTCCACTCTTAATTGTCTCAGAAGAGCCATGCAGTAGGTTCTTCCTGAACTGTTTTAGGCTTCACATTTATTATCTAACAATATAGGAAGCTGTGGCACTAGTTCTATTTTTGTAAAATGTCAGTGTGTAATCTTCAATGCTGGTGAATATCTCCTCAATATACAATATACCACTAACGAATCATTTTTATCACAATTTAGAAATATAATAGGCTGCAGTAGTTAGATATAATAATTCAATAAACCAATCATTAATAATAATGCTTCTCAGAAACATGAGTACATCCAACTTAAAATACCACAACTTGTGTACCACTATGAAGTCCAAAAGTACAGTCCAATGAAGGCTCCGGATTTCTTCAGCTTTGTTTTGTGTTATCTTCAGATCATGGATTTCTATTGAGCACACACTAAAATGTGTGTGAACACACCAAAATATGTCTTTTTTTAGTTCTTACTGTATTGCAACCTTTTGAAAGATCCTTTGATGTTATATTTGTAAATTGTGATAAGAATGATATCCTTTATATTGAGGAGATATTCGCCAATATTGAATAATACACATTGACATTTTACAAAAAGAAGTCTTTATTATTGTGGAGTGCCAGGTAGTTATTCATGGTTTTTGCATTTGGAATTTTTTGTACCATATCTCCCCTTAAGTGGACTGCTAGTTCTGTGCCACTGGAGCAACTGCAGTTTTGAATACTCTATGTCCAGGTCAGTCTCTGGAAGAAACTGAATGTCACCCATCCCTTCCTCTCCCCAATGTTCTCAGCAGCTATCTAGTCTGTAGCTGAGCAGAAGAGGGGGAGAAAATTAGATGCCTTCATTTGACCAACTTCAGATATGTTTCTGTATAGGTCCTTTGTGTCTTTTAATATTCCCATAGACTTCATTATGGTGAGGTCTAGTTATCACAAATAGACATTTTTTGAAGTGATTTAAAGAGAACACACATTTTGAAAGTTTACATCTAAATGTACTGTCTCTGTCTTGAGAAAAATCCCAGAATTCTGAGACTTAGAAAGAGCCATTGTCTTAGTCTTTGGAATAGAGACTCTGAACTCCATGCCCTAAACTGTAGACCTTTCTTCTTGACTCCTTCAGAGGAAACTAGTAATTCTAATAAAGAAAGGAATCTGAACTGATGTCTGTACCAGTCTAGAGTTTGTTGTGCAAGCATCCTACATGGAGGCCTTGAAAGGCATTGTCAAAACTAACTGGAGCATCAATTCTGACCTTTTGGGGGAGTGAAGCCTACCCTGTAGTAGCAGATCTGGAGTGGGAATTACTCATCCTTGTCTTTGCTGAACTTACCATTCTTTATTCCAGTGTATTCCATGGGCAATAGTACAAGCAGGCTGTACAGCGCTCTTGCAAAGACTCTGAGCAGTGGTGCGGTCTCCAGACATCAGGAATACTTGGAACACCCAGACTCTGAGATCCTGGATCCTATAGACCCTAAGGAGCTGCTTGAAGAATGTCAAGTTATTCTTCGGAAACGTCCTGCCCGGCTCCAGAGAGACTTTGTGAACCTCCAGACCAGTGTTTCCAAAACCCACCAACCCATTAGAGTCATGCAGTGGAATATACTTGCGCAAGGTATAAACATTCATCAGCTGTTCTGGACCATCAAGGAAACACTGTACTTTGAATTAAACTTTGGAATTCATTGACAGTGGGTCTTCTCACAGCTATAAAAATAGATTGCTTTAAAAGGAGTAAGATAGATCCATGCGGGGTAGTTCTAGCAACTCTGGATCCATCAGTGTCTACTAGCCATGGTAACATCAATTGACCATTTTATCAGTTGCAGATGGGTTACCAGCTCTGGGTTAGGAAATACCTGGAGATTTTGGGGGTGGAGCCTGAGGAGGGTGGGATTTGGGAAGGGGAGGGATTTCAGTGTGTGGTAAATAGTCCACCTTCCGTATTGGTCATTTTTTGCAGGTGAACAGATGTTACTTGGCGATCGGTTGTAATAGTGGGAGGATCTCGAGCTAACTGCCTGAAGGTTGGCAGCCTTAGTTGCAGGAGTTGAGGAGGACTGAAAATTATAGTGCAGGTTTAGCTATCAGCTGAGCCTGGTTTACATGTGGAGGATAATGAGGACGGGAAACCCTGACACAGCAGAATGAACTGGAATTCCCTTTTGCATTAAGAACTCGATGCAAAGAAAGACTATAGGCTTTTCGCTGACTGGGCTAACAGAAGATCACTGCAAAATGTGATCCTTCAGCTGTAGCCTGACATGTTAACAGTCCATTCTACCACCCCTGTTCATTAACAGTCCCTTCTGCTGCCTCAGTTCTTTCCACATCAGTCATCTCATCCTGAGGCCTCCATATGAAACACAGCAAGTAAAGTGAAGCTAGAATTGCAAAACTGAGAAACTGAATACCCTCACAATGGCTGAGTGCCTGAATCAAGACAGGCTGATTCTCTGTATGTAGGGTACATGTATATAAAAATGATCCACCAGTTGCTGCTTAACTACCATGCATGTGTTCTTTCCTTCTAGCTCTTGGGGAAGGCAAAGACAACTTTGTTCAGTGCCCTATGGAAGCTCTCAGGTGGGAAGAAAGGAAATGTCTCATTCTCGAAGAGATCCTTGCATACCAACCAGACATCCTGTGTCTACAAGAAGTGGACCACTATTTTGACACCTTTCAGCCACTCCTTAGTCGACTGGGCTACCAATGTACTTTCTTCCCTAAGCCATGGTCTCCATGTCTAGATGTGGAATGTAACAACGGACCAGATGGCTGTGCCTTGTTCTTTCTTAAAGACAGATTTACTTTGATCAGCAGTGACAACATCAGGCTGACTGCAATGAAGCTAAAAACCAATCAAGTAGCCATTGCTCAAATACTAAAATGTAATGAAACTGGCAAGCTGTTCTGCATTGCTGTCACTCACTTGAAAGCACGTAATGGCTGGGAAAGATTCAGATCTGCACAAGGTGCAGATCTTCTGCAGAAACTGCAAAGTATCACCCAAGAGCCTGACATCCCTCTCATTGTCTGTGGCGACTTCAATGCTGAACCCACAGAAGAGGTTTACAAGGAATTCTCAGACTCCAGCCTAAATTTGAATAGTGCTTACAAGCTGCTGAGTGTTGATGGGCTGTCAGAACCCCCATACACAACTTGGAAGATTCGCCCTTCTGGAGAATGCAGGCACACACTGGATTATATCTGGTATTCACAACATGCCTTACAAGTGAATGCTGCTCTCAGTCTTCTTACTGAGGAACAAATTGGACCCAACAGGCTACCATCTTTGAATTACCCTTCAGACCATTTGTCTCTAGTATGTGACTTCACCTTTAATGACAATCCTGACAGGCTTTTATAATGTGGGTTTGATTTGAGGGCTTTAAGAAACTTACTGGGTTTATGGAGTTGCCCTTGAAACTATGGTCCTGAAGATTTTGGGGAATTATTTATGAACAGACAACTAATTTACTTTGAACCATATCCTTCAAAGATGCTGTCATTAAAACTTTGCCATAACAGTAAGACACAAAAACTTTGCTGATCGCTTACTTCAAGAGTTGTCTTGTGTATTATCTCTTCTTAGAGAAGCTCTGCCACTGTGTTTGAGAAATGATTCCTAATGCTGCTTGGGGATCAATGACTTCTTAAGAACATTTGCCTCAGATGTGACAATTATGCACTAAGTTCACAATATGGGCCAAAAAGGTGTCACACTACAGTGTAAGTTATAGTGATTGACCAAATGTTGGTAACAGTTGACCCATTTAATTCTATACATGCAAAAACACTGTTAACACAGATTTTATTTAATTAAAATATGCTTGAATTTGCACTTACTTGGTCTCTTTCACTATGTAAATTAAGGGAAGTTGTGGAACTTTAATTTCTGTTGTGGAGAAAGCTTCCCATTTTGAAGATTCACCTATTTCAAATTACATTCCCCTCTCCTCTACAGCTTTTTCATAAAGCCGTTCATTTTCCTCATTCCAACTGGATCATTTGTTATTTCAAGCTTGCTTTCCTTGCTGCATCTGTTTAGGGTCAACACAGCCAACACTAAGAAACAGTGCAGTTCAGGGAGTGGCAGCCAATACACCTGCTGACCCACAGGCAAGCAAAGGTGTTTCGCCATGGTAGCTAACAATCTTTCAGCAAGTTGTAATGTGCTATGTTCACCCTGGTTTCAGTCTTTCCTAACAATCTTAGTGCACAACCCCTACCTGCTGATGATTTACAGCTTGATATTACCTGACTGTAATAGATTTGTGAATAGTATTCTGAAGATTTCATTTAGTGGACAAGAAACAAAGGCATACAAGGGTCTGAGTGGGCTATGTTGCCCACTGCCTTTGGGGGAAAGCATTTGTTATATGATGAAAGTAGCATATAGCAAGCCAATTATGACTATTTATTGGCCTGCCTAGTGAGTCAGAGGAATACATCTCAGAGCAACTTAAAATGGCACACATTTACAGATGCACAGTACTGGACAGTTCCTTAATATGAGGAGGGCTGAGTTCTCATGAGCTACTCCCTAATGGTAGTATTTGTTATTTTTCTTGCAGTCAGGAACAGCACCTCCCTAGGGGTACAGCGTTTCAGTCTACACATCTCTTCACATTCAATCGAGATGAACTGCCCCATGTGAAAAGCATCTCCCTCCTCCTTTAGCTAATATTTACAAAAAGTATTTTAGTGGAATGGAAAGTACAACTACCTGCTAATACTTGTGATTTTTCAGTTATCCCATGTAGGCTTATTAACAAAAAAACCCTCTCTTAAACTGATTATAACTTTGTTTCATTCCATATAATAAAATACTATTTCATTATAATTAAGAATTGCTCCATTGTACAACAAAAGCCATACTGTAGATCATCAGTATTCACATAGGAGTATATGATTAATTGAAAGTTTTGACATTTCACCAGTAAGTAGTATACTCCCATTCTTTAGATTACATGAATATAGGGCCAACTGTTTGGTAGTTTGACTTGCACTACAGCTGTTCATCAAGTCTAGAGGATATGAGAGCAGTAAGGACTGCTGTTTTCACTCCCTATTCCAAGCATGCATAAGCTGTCTAAGCTTCAATAAGGTACTGGCATATAATACGATCACTGGATTTCAGGGACAAGGAAATTCTCTACTGATAGAACGTACAGCTGTTAATATGTCAATCTAATTCTTATTACAAAATTCTCTTTAAGAATTCTTGTAGCATGATTTGGATATTACCTCTGTATTGATGAATAATACCTGGTGCAGTCATTGCTTGGTAGATTTTCTTCCCTCATTGTTTCCTTTTTAAATTACCATTCATAATTAACCATAACATCACTTCTATTAGTTTAGACGAAAACAGAAGTATTGGGGGGAGGGGGGGTTGCCTTTCCTGCAGCATAATCAGTAAAAAATATGCCTTTATTGCAAGATAGTTTTTAAAAGTGTTGTCTAACTAAATCTTTGTTAGCATGAAAACTATAAATCTGATATCTAGCTGAACATCAGCAGACATAAAAGACTTTTTAAAAAAGAGACTAAACTTAAATTTCATGTTTGTATTTCAGTAAAACCTACTTGAATACACTTTGAAACAAGAGTACAACAAAATAGAATATACTTTAAATGTTGAATATACAAACTATTATAGTTCATTCTGAACACTGGTACTTCCCTCTAACTTAACTAAAAAAAAAATTTACAGGCTTTTAACTACCTGACACGAGTTCATGCCAAGTGTGACCTTTCAAGTGACAGAGTAGAAGCTGAAATTGAAATGTATGCACAGATGTCGAGGCTAAGTGGTTGACTCCAGGCATGGTGCAGCAAAAATGCTGACACGCCCATTGCCACTTTGTCCACAAGTAAGAAACTGACAGACTTAGCTACCATACAAAATATGTTACATGTAATTCTATAACAATACTGTGCTAGGTATAAGATTTTTTTAAAAAATTGTTTTAATAAAAAATGCTTTACACAAACAAGCCATTAGCTTATTTCAAGAAAGATAACTGAAAATCAGTCTAAGGCTTTCATTTTAAATCTGCTTAAGCTGTATGATACAAAAATCCCTCTAGATCTTAATCTTCTCTTAGAAGCTCTTTAATTCTCCTTTAATTCACATTCTAGAATACCTAGTAGCAAAGTTTAACATAGCACCAGTTGAATACTGTGAGTACACAGTAGTAATTGCTGGTATGCATATTAAATGCATCAGATTTGTCTTTTGTAACAACTCTCTTTTAACCTCCAGTACATAGCAACCGAGAATCCCTCATAGAACCAGTTTAGTGTTCCATGCATTAGTGTAACGTAATAATGCAGTGAGCTTCTGGAGCCTCCACCACTTGGAATTTCCTTTTTCATCAGCTTAGTATTTTCTCAATTTGCAAGAGGCAGTTGTGTCAGTGTGTGGCTGTAGTTCAATTCCCACTGAAACATGGGACATTAATTAATTTCCAGTAAAATTCAAATATATGCATAACTATTAACATTTTTAAGTCTCTGTTTCCGCCTTGATTGTGTCCATTTCCCTGCCTCCCTAAATATGTCAGTTTGCTCAACTCCACAATGGACTACGTAGCTAATGTTCATAACTGCCCTTTCTTCATTTCTCGCACGTTACTATTCCCTCCGTTTTCACAGTTACAGGGAGGGCGATTGCTGAAGGTGTACTGACGACAACTACGTGAGTAACTGTCTTGGTTCCATCTGCTGGTTTTTCTTCTTGCACAAGCTGCAGTGTTTTAACTTCCCGTTCCTGCTTTAAAGCTACTGCTTCAGCTTTGACTTCTGGACCTTTGATGACTGCGCTAATAACTCTGGGAGGAGTATGGCCACCGGCCTGCTGAGGAGGCATGGAAAGTCTCATCACTGGTGTCCCATGGGCTAGAGATACTGGAGTGAGTGCTCTCACAGCCAATGGCGTTCCAACTATGTTGATACTTCCTGTCCCAGGTAGGCCAGTTTTTGTTTGCAGCTGGCATTGTGCAAGTTGTGTAGCAGGAATTGTAATGATTTTTGCAGGCTGCATTGTGATTTTCTCTCCATTTTCAGCAGATGCTGGCATCACAGTCGGGATTGTCTGGATTACCACCTTTGGGGTTGTTGCTGATGTTTGACTTGTGTTGGTAATTAATGGTGACCCTGCATTTACTGACTGCACTGCAACAGTTGAAATTTTCTGTCCTAGTGATGTCATTACAACAGGCACTTGCATTGCCACACGAACAGTTCTATAAAATATGTAAAGACAGAGCAGTATTAAAACCAACAAGCACAGGAGCAAATGACTTAAACTGTGAGAGATACCACAAGCAACTGTCCCCCCCCCCCCCAAAATCATAGTTTGAAACTAGAGATCTCCCCATACCAAAATGCACACTAATGTACTTCAATTTGCTTCTTAAAATTTCAGGACTTATGCTGTCTTGCTACAGCTTTAAAAATTGCATTAAAAATGAAAACATAGTTAAGAGTTAGATTTAAAAAAGAAAAAAAAAGTCCTGACTTCACTATTAAGCCAGCAGTAATGCTGAAATGTTCAAAGTAGATAACAAGGGCTGAAAACAGATGACTGGCTCAGGGAAGCATCAAGCAGGAGCAGCTGGGAGCCTCCAGATGGCACGCAGCCCACCTCCAGAATAGGGACAGGCTGCGTGCGCTCCAGAGGAGCTTCCAGAGTGCTCGTGTGCCTCTCAGCCGCTCCCCAGCTATCCAGATGGCCGAAGAAGTGCCTTGGAGCCACCTCAGAATTTAGCACCACTTTGTAAGTGTGGTACCTTTCTGAGGCGGCTTCAATCCAGCTCCAGATGGGCTTCATGCGGGATGTGCATGTTAGGGAGATGTGCACGTGTGTACACACTTTTTTGATCCGCCTGCCTCCGGTCCCCGGGGCAGCCCATCTGATCACCCATTGTTTTTTAAAAGCGATCGAGATTTAACTAATTCCTGTTTTTTATAGTTTGGTTTATATGCCCTGCACCAAAACAGTTATGTTTTTATATTCTCGATCTAGATGTATTTTTTAATATATTTATTCAATGTACATCATGCAACACTAACCTGGGAGCAGTTGCTGCTGGAAGAGTAGTGGTGGTGGGAGAACAAGGTGACATATCATGCCCGGGTGAGGATATATTCACCACTCTGCTAACTGACTTCTCTGCTCTTGTGCAGTTCAACTGAGAAGTGGTTTTCCCTGTGCGAGCTGAGGCTGCTGCTTTCAAAAGATTTTCTGCAGACAATGACACTCGTTCTAATGACTTCTCATCTGTTGGTATTGACAAATCTTCATTGCCACATTCACTTTTGTCATCAATTACCACAATGTTTTTGGGCATTTCTTTAAACTGATACACAAGCCTTTGCCCTTCAACCTTTGCCAGAATTCCCCTTTGATAGTAGTATCTGTAAGGAAAAATATAAGAATATTGGATATAAAATAACAGCTATAAAACAACCTTCCCATTTTTTACATTTCTATCCAAAATATTTAATTGGTAAATCCAAGGCCATTTTCTCAAAAAAATTACATATGCATAACGGATTCTACAGCATAAAATCAGAAAGTGATGTTATTTAGTAGCATCATTAATAGCAAGAAGAATGGCAACAACAATGCTCCATGGCAAGTTCAAAAAGTATAAGACTACATTAGCAAGACTATGTCTCTGGTAAAGCTCCCAATCTGTCATTAGTGCAAAGATTTTGTCTGTTTTTAATAGTCCTCCCAATCCATGCTTTTTACATGTAGATATATATATACCTGAGGGCCCTTCCCATTGTTTCATAGTTCATGTCGGGCTTGTTCTTGTGTTTTCCCCATAGCTTAGAAACTGCTTTTGAGTCCACAAGTTTAAAGATGCCCTTCTCTCGCTGGGTCCACTTGATATACCGGGGACAAGTGTTTTTGTCCTGAAGCAGGTCTAGAAGGAATTCCCATAAGTAGGTTGTATTTCCTACAGTAAATAAATATATGTGTGTCATTTTCATATTTAAAACAGAGAAGTACAAAACTTCCCTTTCTACTGCCAAGAAAACAGAATGATTAGATTATGTATCAACCATCATGATCTGTATATAAAACAGTAATTAAATGAATTTCAAGAACAAGTACTACAAATCAAAACTATAAAATACAGCTATAAAAGGACCATTAAAATATTGTTAGATGCTTTTAACCTTCTCAGTTACTGGAGAACAGAAAGAGAAAAGGTTAACAAGGGACAGAACTTCTGACTTACTCTTTATATATGAATGGTAGATCAAGTTTTATTCCTCCTTGAGATAATAGTTAACCAATAAGGTTTAACATTAAAATATCAGAAAATCTGAATACAGATAACTACATAATAAAACCATTCAGTATCTCTAACCTTAAACAAACAAAACCAACCTTTCTGAAGTAATGTAAATCACCATGGTTTTCTGTAATTATTTGACAAATTAAGCAGTACTATCGCTTGCCCAAAGCAACATGCAGTTTGTTATGTTATTCATGCAGAGGTTTTTTTTTAAAAAAAAATACTTCTGAATTAAAACACTTCCTAGATACTCCTGCAGAATGTTATAAAACATCTAACAAAGTCCTGTAATTTACTAACATTTCAGCAGGGGGCAATCTTCCACAAGAGTCAGTATCAATTTACAATATAAATATTTTTGCTACCATGAACTGGTCACATTGTACAAGGACACAGCAAAGGTAATTTCATTTCTGGATTGAATACAGGTACTCTTTCAGCTGCCAGACTTGTACCAGTCCTTTTTGAAACCGATGGAGTAAACTTTGAATTTCTGTAACAGGAATGGATCTCTAAGTGATACTGGCTTTGATGAAAGATGTAACCTGAAACAGTTTTCACAAGTTGGCCTACTGTCAGCTGGATTCACATGGAATCTCTACAGTTCCTTTGAAAATAGTATATTTGAACTGAATGACGGAATAGCACTTTTTGCACTTTACTGTGACCGGTTGCCAGATACTGGTTTGAATATCTTTACAAATCTGTGTTGGAACCTTCAGTCTTAGTATTGTATGATACCAGAAATTATCGCACAAAAATCTTTGTATGTACTGGAACATTCAGTCTTAATATTAATACCAGAAATTACTGCACCAAAAATGTGTATGATTTGTATTTATTAATTAAAATAAGACAAGAGTTTTCATGGGGAACTTTTGTTAGCTTATTTCCATATTTCTCTTATTTCATATCGTAGTTTTTTTATGCGGAGGAAAATTCTAAGCTGGAATTCACCCCCTACAGTCTCAAGTGGCAAAAAGTTTGTCCTGCCATTTCATTCTCTTGCATCTATGAACCAGCTCATTAGCCATGCTGCTGCCAGGAACAACATCCCTACAGGTGGTACTTTCTTGTTTCATTTTAGTTTATTATAAGCTGCCTTGACAATCAATTGATCAAGAAGTAGGACACATACAAATAATTTTAAAAGGAAAACATCCATTTCATCCTGCCCCCCACTTGTTCTTGAAACATTTCCCTTCCTCAGTGCTAGGGACATATCATCTTTCTGGCTTGGCAAACAAGTTCTCGCAATGGCAAATGCCTTGATCTCATTTTATGCCTTGAAAACCCAAAACAGCAAGCAAGAACTTGCATGATGTTCTCTTAAACTTTCAGCTGTGAAAGAATTAAGGTGTGTTTCCTAAATACTTCAAATTTCTGCAAGTATTATTACACAAATGTCACCTTTGCCTTCTCTTGGCTTCTTCTTCATGCCCAAGTCTGGAGATGAACTGGAAATGGCTGATGGTACTTGAGTTTTTGGCTTTCGACCAGCTGCAAAAAACAGTTTGAAAGGCTGAAACCTGTAACTACTTTACAGTTTAGGTTACCTCACAAGGTAGGCTTTATACAAATGTAAATGGGTTACTAGTTGGTGACCAATTAAGATAATGACAAATAAGCTTATTTTGTAAGTCGCAATTTATCTGATTATTGAATTTTTAAGGAGAAAATCTATTTCATTTATATGTAGTTGGCAGGTGCATTAATTATAATCACTCCCCTAATTATACATAAATTATAATTCATCCATTTGTTTTATTTACTACTTCATATCCTTACAAAAAATCATACAAAGTCAGTCATTAGTATTCCTCTTTTAGAGAGAGGGTATTAATGGAGGCATGTAACTTGCCCCAACTCTCCTGAAACATGTATGGCAGTGTGCAAATCTGAACCAATATTCATTCCTGCAAACATCACATATGTTCTCCTCAAAATAAAGCAAAGGCAGTTTGCTTTGATCTGTACATTCAGTCAAGACTGTTGTTGAAGAGGCAAGAAATTCTTGCTTAAATATGTAAATCTGAATTGTCTACTTACAACATCATCTGCAATCCCACTTTTTCTTAAATCAAGATATTAATAACCAATGGATTACCTATTGCCTATGTAGGAAATATGCAATTTCTTAGTTACCTTTCTGGCCCAGAGGACCCAAAGTGATAGAACAACAGATAAGTAAGTGTATGTATGGCTTAATCACATTATCTGTTACTTTACTGTTTTCATTAACGAAACCCATCTTAAAACAACATTAAAAAACCATACACTTTGATGTTCTTAACGTACCTTTTTTTTTCTTCATTGGCTCATGGATCTCTGGAGATGTTGGTATCGGAGATGTATCCATTGGTTCAGCCTCCTCCGTTGATACCTCTACTACTGTTTCTGTGATCACATCTGGCCTCATTGCAGCATGAATGAACTCTGGAGTTGACACACAAGGAGGGACAAAAACTTCCACTAAAGAAAGCAAATAAATAAGGTTTATCCAGATTGTTTACACTAGAGATAATTCTGTATGTTCTATGTTGTAAGAAACTTTTAAAAAAATATTGCATGGCTTAAAGGCATCATCCCACCATTTCTAAAACTCATAGTATCCCATACATTCAGTCACTGTCTGATACATATATCAGTGATGGATGATACATCTATTGTGACATAATATGATCCTAATTTTTTTTAAAAATAATTCTTGCATGTCAGAAGTAGAATATGTAAATGTAAACTTTACAGCTCATACGTCCTTAAATGACATTCAATATGCTTCATTTGTATATTCCTTACATCCTACCATAATTCCATTGACAGAAAAGAGAGGAGGGGGACTTTGTACATGGGACTTTGGGTCTATGAGGAAACCTCTTTTTCCCAGCCACACCTTTTCATGACTCACAGGAGGTTGCTAGATGGGAGGAGAAAAGATCTGCTCCCACCAGCCAGTTGAACATTTGTAGGGCCGGCGAGTGGGAGTAGGTCAACTAGGTGGTGGCCTTGGGCACCACCTGGCCTAGGGGTGTCTGGCACCCCCTCTCCAATCCAGATTTCACCCAGGCTCCCCAGGGCTCGAGAAGCCTGAGTGAAGTGGGGATTAGGGCTGCAAGTGCCCACTGCCATCCCATCAGGACTTTGCCCAGGCTCCCTGGGGCTCGGGAAGCCTGAGCGAAGTGGAAGGGCAGGCCCACAAGCACACTCAGAGCCCAGCTCTGAGCGTGTCCGTGATGTTCTAGACTTTGCCCAGGCACCTTGAGGCTCAGGGAACCTGGGCAAAGGGAGTGTCAGGTGATGGAGACTCAAGGCGGTATTCATTGAGACAATGTAATACTTTATTGGAAACTCATAGCTGGAAACAAAAGTTGAGACTAATACCTGGGAATGGGTGTCTCCTAGTCTTATGGAATCTACATCAAAGCAATATCTAAACAAAGACACTATTCTCAAAACAACAGGGAGTGAAGGTGCAAACTTTCACACAAGAGCTCCTGCTTATCTCTTTGCCTCTGGGAAGATGCTGGCCAGCGGTGGTATCTATTAATGGTCACATTCCTTTGCTCCTTTTATAACCTAAACAAAGTTAGCACTTCAAACGTCCCCCCTTTGATATGCATGCTAGCTACAATATAACAGTATAAAGAAAGGCTGTTGGTTAGTATGGAGAGTCCATTTGGTTAGTATTCTATAATTTCAGTATGATAAAGTTACAGAGCCTGACATACTGCCCCCCCTAAGCTTGCGCTCGGGGTTTGTCTGGGTGCAGTAGGTAAAATCTTTTTAGAAGAAGAGGTGCCCTTAGATCGCTTGACTTAACCCACTCGTTGCACGAGGGGGGAAAATATTTCCATCGGACTTCATGATGACTCTGACCCCTAACTTGAATAAGGGTGGGTGTTGTAGGGCGTGGATGCCAAGATGTAGCTCCAGGATCTTTTTTCAGAAGACTGCAATGGAAAACAGGGTGAATTTTACTAAACATTTTAGGTAGCTCTAATTCAACAATCACTGCATTGATTATTCTCTTTATTTTGAAAGGTTCCAAATATTTGTACGCTAGCTTACTGGATGACTGTGGCAAAGGTAGATTCTTAGTTGAGAGGAACACAGTATTCCCCACTCTGAAGTCCCATTAGGGCGAGTGTTTTTTGTCAAATTGTGCCTTGGAATCCTTTTTGGCTGCTTCCAAGTTTTCTTGAATTAATTCCCACTCTTTGGCTAGCAATTCCCACCATTGCTGACATGATGTGGGGGAACTGGGGTTGTTGGTGACTGGTAAATTGGGGAAGGGTTTCCCTTCGTATCCATTCACAATCTGAAAGGGAGTGGTTTTTGTCGAGCTATGTAGGCTATTGTTGTAACCATATTCTGCAAATGGCAATAGCTCCACCCAATTGTCTTGTTGGTAATTAATAAAGCACCTGAGATACTGTTCGAGAAGAGAGTTCACACGTTCCATCTGTCCGTCTGTTTGCGGGTGGTAGGCGGAACTCAGTCCCTGCTCAATCCCTGTTAATTTACAAAACTCCCTCCAGAAAGTTGCCAACGAACTGTGGGCCGCGGTCACTAATGACCTTGTCTGGGAATGAGTGTAGTTTCACAATGTGTTAGAAAAATAGCCATGCTAGTTTCTTAGTAGTGGGGAGTTGCTTGCACGGGATGAAGTGGGCTTGTTTTGAGAACGTGTCAACCACCACTAGGATCACTGTCCATCCCTGCGACATGGGTAGTTCTACTATAAAGTCTATAGACACCACCGACCACGGTCGTTCTGCTGTGGGGGTGGGACGAAGTAAACCGGGTGTTTTCCCTCCCCTCCTTTTGACCATTATGCAAGTTGGACATGACGTCACAAATTCTGAAATATCCTTTTTCATTTGGGGCCACCAGAACTGTCTGCTCACCAGATGTAGCGTTTTTACATCTGGTAAAAATGCCCGGCTAATTTGCTGCTATGGCAGTGTTGCAGTACTTCCTGGCGGAGGCTTTTGGGGACGTACAATTTCCCTTCCCCATACCAAAATCCTCCTTCTCCCTTTATTAGCCCTTCCGGCCGCTCCTCCCCTTCTTGTTCTGCTTCTGTGATTAGTTTATTCCCCCCCCCCACGGTTCTGGTTTTCCCTTTGTACAGATATTCTCTCAGTAATTCGTTAATGAAATTCATAAACACTCCCGGGGGCCCCTGTAGCCCAAATAGCATCACTAAGTACTCGAATTGTCCCAAGGGGGTGTTGAACACTGTCTTCCATTCATCTCCTTCCTTAATTCTGACTCGGAAGTAAGTGTCCCTCAGATCTAGTTTCGTAAAGATGCACCCCTCTGATACTGTGCTCAATAAGTCTTTGATCAGGGGGATGGGGTAGGCGTTTGACATGGATATGGCATTTATCCCACGAAAATCTGTACAAAATTTAAGCCCCCCATCCTTCTTTCTGAATAGCACTGGGGCCGCGAGCGGTGCCGTGGCTGGCCGGATGAACCCCCGGGTTTAAGTTTTTGTCCAACAACTTCCTCAATTCAGCTTTCTCCGCCCATCCCATTGAATACAGTTTCGCTTTGGGTGACTCTTGCCCCGGGATGAGCTCAATAGCACAATCTGTGCTTCTGTGGGGGGGGGGGAGTTCGTCCACCTCCTTTTCACTAAACACTTTACGTAAGTCTCAATACTCCTGTGGGATGGACCATACTTCTTCTATGGTTAAGCATAGTCTCTCATTCTGAGGGGGAGGCGAGGGGCCCCATTTTACCGACCAGTGGTGGTGGGTGCATTTTTTGCTGTCAAAGTCTATGGTTTGCTCGGCCCACTGGATATTTGGTTGATGCCTCGCTAGCCACCCTACCCCCACTACTACGTCAAAGGACGAGGAGGAGGCAATTACAAACACTTCCATGTCCCAGTGCTCTTTGATCCCTACTGGAAAGAATTGGGTTTCTTCTACGCACGGTTCCCTCCTCATTACTGTCCCATCCATCTGCTCGAATTGTAGTGGGTGGGGTAGAGGTGTCCTGGCTAACCCTAGTGCTTTGACCAACCTCGAGGTGAAGATCTCTCTAGTACATCCGGAGTCGATTAGTGCCCGGGTGTGCATAAAACGCTTGGAATTGGGATTTAATAAAGGGGACTAAAAATAGTTCTCCGGATATTCTCACCCGCAGTGGTGCCGGTGTGGCGTTGACCTGCCTTTCGGCATCGCTAGGGGCAGGTCGTGCTCGTTTCCCGTCGGCTCTGTCTCGTCTCCCAACTCATTCTCACTGGTAAAATCCTCATCAAGCACCGCCAACAGTGCGGTGTTGCCCCGACTGGGCTCCTTTGGTCTCCCCAGTGTCTTCTTCGCCTTGGGACCTGCCGTCTTTGGTGCAAGGGGGGGGGGGGGCTCGAGGTTTCTCGAAGCATTCCCCGACTAGATGCCCCGGGTCGCTACACCGATAGCATCTGTGGGTGGCAGATCCCTTTGCGTTGCTGCTCGGGGGGGGTAGGTTTTTTGGGCTCAGTCTTTGCCCCTGACCGAGCCTCACGTCCCCCTCTGCTCCCCTCTCGCTGTCGCTGTAGGGCCACCCGATCCATGTTGTTTTTACTTCGCCTGCTAGTTGCACCCACCCCACCAGCGTGTTTGGCCGTGCCTGGTGGAGGGCTAGATCCAGGAGAGCGGATTTAAGGCCGCTCTGGTAGGCTTCGATCTTCATCACTTCGTTCCATCTTCTCACCCGGGCACAGTGGGTCTGGAATTCCGCCGTGTACTCTCTCACCGAGCGGGTTCTTTGCTTCAGGTCTTTCAGTGCATTGACGGCTCGAGCCTCTCGGAGGGGATCCTCGTACTGGCGCAGCATGGCTTGTAAGAAGGCATGCACACTCCCCAACTCCGGGCCTCTCGATTCGTATAAACTCACGTACCATCTCCAGGCCACTCTCATGAGTTTCGATCCTAGATAATCCACCTGGCTTGGTTCATCAGGGAAGGAGTTCCCCCAGTAGTGCATATAGCTGGTCGCCTGGATGGTGAAGTATTCTACTTCTTCTGGGTCCCCGTTGAACTTGAGATCAAGTTCCCAGGGTTTTCCTGTTTCTCGAGGTGCTGGACCTCCCGGAGGTGGTGCCAGGGCTCCCCCACTGCCTCCTCTGCTTGGATTCGGTGGTGGTGGTGGCGCGGGCAGCCCCGATCCCCGTGGCTGCCGGCGTTCCATCTCCCATAGGGACTGCATGCGGTCGATCTGCCTCCCTACTTCCCGGGCGATTGCCTGGGTGTTGCTCTGGATCTCACTTCAGAGGTCCCTCGCCAGCACTTTCATTTGGGTTTTCACTTTCCCCAAGATTTTTTCTTCTAAGCGGGCGGCTTCATCTTCTTTTCCAAGGCCCCCGGCCCCTTCATCCTCGTCCTCCGAGTCGGGCGGGCTCACGCGGGATGCGTCAACTTCTTCCCCTAGCTCTTCCGTCGCGGGCCAGGTGAGGAGGGTCTCGTGTCGGGCCGGGTCTGCATCCATCAGTGCGGTGGGGGTCCTTGGCTTCCACTGCTGCGGGCTGATGAATAGGTTTTGGATGTAGGACGGGGATTCGATTTCTGCGGCGCGCCTATGTCCAAGACGTGCCAGGGGGGAGTTTTCGGTTCCCCTGCAGGTTCTTCGTTATCCGGAACTTTTTCAGCCATTCGACTTCAAAGTGGCCGGGTTCAGATAAACCTCTTTTAAAAGATTAGTCTCAAAATGTCAGGCGATGGAGACTCAAGGCGGTATTCATTGAGACAATGTAATACTTTATTGGAAACTCATAGCTGGAAACAAAAGTTGAGACTAATACCTGGGAATGGGTGTCTCTTAGTCTTATGGAATCTACATCAAAGTGATATCTAAACAAAGACACTATTCTCAAAACAACAGGGAGTGAAGGTGCAAACTTTCACATGAGAGCTCCTGCTTATCTCTTTGCCTCTGGGAAGATGCTGGCCAGCGGTGGTATCTATTAACGGTCACATTCCTTTGCTCCTTTTACAACCTAAACAAAGTTAGCACTTCAAACGTCCCCCCTTTGATATGCATGCTAGCTACAATATAACAGTATAACAAAAGGCTGTGGGTTAGTATGGAGAGTCCATTTGGTTAGTATTCTATAATTTCTATAATTTCAGTATGATAAAGTTACAGAGCCTGACAGGGAGGGGTGTCAGTGACATCACCACTGAAAAGTTAAATTAGTCCTCAGGTGTAGGAAAGCCTAGCACCAGGCCTGGATACAACTCATAGGCATTAGATCAACTGAGATAGGATTTTTTTTAAATAAAAATTCTCAAGACATTCACCAGTTTTTGAGTGATGAACAGACTTTAAGCATGTGTACAGAAGCGTGCATACAAAAGCATGTCTATATTTTCCCTAGTCATTTGCCCACTAGTAAATAATATTCCCAAAGTATAGGCAGGTTTCTTTCTGAAAACAGAGCAATAGGGGCATGATACAACCCCAGATTATATAAATAGGGTAGTGTTTTTGTTTGCTGTTGCTCCAGACAGTGTAACGTATTGAATACATATGAGTACAAAAATACTGCATGATTTTTCCAGAAACCACTGATTCAGGGAACTATTATTAAAAGCTCCAGGTACAGCTTTTCACAGAAAGGTGACCTCATAATATTCTGTAGAACTGGTGTGAGTTATTATGAAAAAGCTGCAGCTCTACAAAAAAAATAATTAACCTTGTGTGGAAGTGGTCATCTAGGCCTTGAAGTTTGAAACAATCTCTAGGAGTTGTGAAACACTTGATTTCTATCCACTCCCCAATGCATTTTTTGAGTATGACTTTTTAATATCCTGCAATACAATGCAGTCTAGATAGACATTTGGCTCCAGGACAAAATTTGTTTGCAATAAGAGTTCTGAACAAGCAGAAATGCAAAAGTGTAGTAGCCACTTGCACTAAGTCAAACATTGTATCTTTATTCAGTTTCCACTTGTGCAAGATATCCAACCCATTTCTGTGCACTATAATATATAACATAACCTAATATAATCTTGCACAAGAGGAACAATCCATTTGTTTCCAATTACACATCTCTGGTTCCAAGCCAATGAATATACCCCCAATACAAGTCCATTTTTTTCACAGTCGTCATACGGTGTTCCTACAAGTCGTCAGTCTGTTCCTTAATTGACATTTGTATTGCAATGGCTGACAAATTTAAATCTGTCCGTTCAGAAACACTTCTAGAAATGAAATAAAATTAAAACTAAGCTGTCTTAACATTCTGTTGTTCTGTTAGTCAATGGTTTTCAGACTGACTAACCCAAGTATAAATAGAAGGATTTAATACTCCAATCTATGCAATTCAAACAAACATACAAATAATTGTAAAAATATCATTGTATGCACAAATTACAAACCACCTCTCCTTTTTGAGGTCAAGTACAATCAATCTAAACACAGTACTTGCCATACAGAAGCTACTGAAAGAAGCTCTGTACAATGGCTGCTCCAAACAGCGGTTGTAATGCACAAAGCAATAACTAGGATAAACTGTCCCATTTGGGCAGTTTTCAAAACACTACTGCCACAAGGCAGAGGCTTCCAGCCTTCATGTATCATTTGTAAACTAGCTTCTAAAAGAAAAAGTATCAAAGCTTGGGAACATTAAAGTTCAGAAAAGGTGAAAGAAGCCCAGTCCTTCACACCACTAAATTAAAGGCCTTTAGGGCTCTGCTCTGACAGAATGCAAATTAAACCACTGTTCCAAAATAGTCATCTGTATTATTGACATACCAGGAGTTCTAGCATCTCTTAAGCAGGTTGGAGATTCCATGTGAAGCAAGGCTTCTGCTGCTTCAATTGTCTTGTCTGAACAGTGCACATTGCTGCCATGGACTGATGCTTCCACTGGATAAAGAGAAAAGTAAATTCCATTACACACATAATTTGGTTGACAACTGTGTGACATAAGCTATATCCATTAGTCAAATCTTAAAAGAAACATGTTCCATTATAATAAATGCTTAAGAGCTAAAAATAAATTTACATATTTATATGCCACTTCCCTCCCCAATGGGACACCCAAAGTTACTTGCAACCTGGTTTTCCCCTCATCCACTTTATCCTTACAACTACCCTATGAAGTAGGTTAGGCTGAGAGAGTGACTGGCCCAACATTACCCAGTGAACTTCCATGGCAGAACAAGAATTCAAACCTGGTTCTCCAGTCCCTAGTACAACAATCTAGTCACTACACCGTGCTGGCTCTCCTTTCTATGAAGTGTGAAGATTTAGAGAAAACATTTCAGAATTCATTCTTCCTTTAACGTTGGGGCAAAGCAGTTTTGTTCTCAAATACTACTAGGTGGTTTTTATGTTATAATCAATTAGCTGGGTGTATAATCACTGAAGGAATTAATTACCATATTTTAAAAACTATCCAGTTGTGAACATACAGAGCTGCCTTATACCAAGACAGACTGGAAATGGCTCTCCAGGGTCTCTGTAAAAACAGGGTTTTCATAACATCTGCTACCTGAAATCATTTCAGCTGAAGATGATGGGGACTGAACCTGGGACCTTCTGCATGCAAACCATGTGCTCTATACAGCATTATGCCCCCCTACCCTAACAGTTAAGTAGGAACAAGGGCTCTGAGCCAGAGAAACTAGGCAACAGTTTACTGGCAACATTCAGATATCACAACACACCTCTGTTTGTGATAAGCAGCAGCAGAATGTGTTGGCTGCAATCATGAACCACCTCCCTTTCCCCCTCATATGTGGAGCACAACTGAAAGCTCAAAATTCAATTCCAGTTTGCTATGGTGTCTGCAAACTGGAGTTTGTTCCTTCATACAGACCAGAATTCTAAAAATAGTTTAACCCCAATACAGAAACTTGGTCTGTGCAAAGAAAAAAAGTTCCAAGTACCCAAGTGCCTGCAATCAGATTTAACAGCAAACTAGAGATCGAAAGTTTCCCTAACCAGGACACTGAATCATGTTTGGTGCATGAGAGGAGGGAGGGAGGGACTATACTAACATGGCCATCCAATTGTTATCATGCCTGCCACAAACAAGCAGAAGTTTGTCATGATGTCAGTGTGGGACCATACCATAGTGATCCTGACTAGGAAAGGGCTCCATTTTTCTGTAATTTCTTCGTTTCTCTCTGTATGCAAAGGCTGATAAGGAACAATAGCTATATCAATTACTTTAGTTAAGTACTTTTGTAATACACAAAGACTTAAAGATAGCAGATGGGCAAAAGCACTCAGCAAGTAAACATCTGAAGTTCAGTTCTGTATCAAATCCCAGCTGTTACCAGCAAGCACATGTGGTAGAAATAGTAAGAATTTAATCTATGGCAACTTTGATGACCCAGTAATGTTTAAAGCAGGGAAGGCATCACTCTATTCTCTTCCTCCTATTCTTTTAGAAATATTCATTTTTAGCATTTTTACTCTTGTATAAAATAGGTAGAATACCAATAAATCAGGCAATTAACTGTTGATTAGCAGACAAATGAGGTACACACTTTTGAAGTGCTAAATTAGTATACCGTATATCACATTTTCATGGCCTTATTTTTCCCTTAAGATTTAAATGATTTAAGGGAAATATATGATGTTGAGTTGTCAAGTCTTAACATGGTGGTGGAAAGTGCCATCAAGTCACAGCTGACTTATGGAGACCACATAGATTTTTCAAAGCAAGAAATATTCAGAGTTGGTTTGCCAATGCCTGACGCTGTGTTGCAACCCCTAGACTTCCTTGGTAATTTTCCATCCATATACTAACCGGAACTGACCCCACTTAGCTTCTGCTTAGGAGAAATTTCTTAAAAATTTTAAGTAATGTTTAGAATTGGTTTTATTGATCTGTTCTCCCAATCAAGTATTTTTAACTACTTCTAGCAACTGGCAAACATTTGAAATATTTAAACATATAAAGTAGTATTTCAGTTTTCATACTCACAGTTCTCCCCGATGGAGAATCAAAAGTCTCTTACAACATCCTTCTCCCCATCTCATCCTCACAACAATCACCCTGTGAGGTAGGTTAAGTGAATGTGACGGGCCCAAAGAATGTGATGGGCCCAAAGTCACCCAGTGAGCTTGCTTGGTAGACTGGGGTTTCTAACCAATGTCTTCCAGATGCTAGTCTGACACCTCAATCACTACACCATGCTGGCTGTCTGAGAAACCAACATGCCTTCCTTCCTTGTCAAACAAATGTAGTGAACCATAACTAATTTCTGTTCACATTTTCCAGAAAACTGGCATCACTATCATAGGTAATACCAAGATTCATATTATTACACAGCCCCAGTCAAATTTAATGGTGCCAAGCTTAAAACTGGAGGTGGGGGATTCAACCCACCTTCTGTGGTCCATATATGCCAACACTGAAATAGGCCTTAATGTTCCACAAATCTGTGCTCTAAGTGTAGAAACACTCAGTGAAGTCCAATGGAGGAGGAAGAAAAAAGTTTATTGCAATAGAGAAGCTAAGCCAAAGCCTGCATACTAAGCTGCTCTACCCTCTTTCAAGGTGGGTAGTATTTTATATAGCCTTGATGACACATTGGCACATGTCAGTATATACACATATTAATGGACTGCAACATTCAGCATAATTTCATCACGAAAGTCAGCTACACACTACTAATGCATTTTGCCAGGTTGGCATCAGTTCACTGGTCAGAATTTATGTCACAGGAAGAAATTCTACGTTGCATGTGCCTTTAAGAGATAAATCCAGTTTGGGCTCTAAGAACCCCCCACCTCCATTGTTACTTAGAAATGCAATAGACATTCAGTAAGACATTCTGTAAGTTATATTTCTGTTATAGATAAGGCTGCATTGTTTGTATCTCTTCTGCCTTTACTTCTCAGTCAGGCCTAGCTGTGTGTTAACCCTTAAGGATATTACTTAAGCATGCTTGCAGCCTTCCCAACTAAAGCTGTGTCCCACAATATAAAGTACTTTTAAATTCATGAGTGAGCTTCAGCTTCAAAGGTACCAAGTCAAAACTGTTCAGGGTGGGTGGGTGTTGAAACCCCAACCCCCACAGTTTACTTGCCTACTCTGTCCAAAAGAAGCATATGTGCTGGTATTAATTTTTTATGCCAAAAGCTTTCTAAATATTTCATATAGACATTTCAAGAATCAGGCAGTTATTTTACTAATGGTCGAATGCAACCATCTATGAGTGTAAGATTACAGATCTTTCTTCGGTTCCCTTCTACAAACTTAGGTCAGGAGATCTACATGGACTAACAGTTACTTGGGATAGTGGGGCTCCATGTAGATGAGGAGGGAATCACTCTCCCAATGAGAGAGAAAGCAAAAAAAAAAAGTAGATGACTACTGGTTTTGCATTTTATCTAGATTACTAATGCAAGTTTACAATCATTCTGCAATGCTAAAAGAAGCCTTAACATTAGGGGTTGGATACTTTTATGCCTGCAGTAGGATTTTACAAAGAAAATTATTAGTCAATAACTATGTTATAAGCAGTTATTACCAGAGATAACAATATAAAATTAAAATCTTTGTTTTTCCCTCCATGGATTTTTAAAACCAGCAATATATAGCCACCTGTTACATATCACCCACATATGAAGGTATACGCACACGCACAATCTCCAGTTGCTCTTTCCATTTATGGAAATTTACTCAAAGCTAAAACACTCCAGCTGAGCTGTCAGCATCAAAGTCTATCTTTAGAATAAGTAGGGTCACCAATCCCCAGTGCCAGTAAGCTAATAAGGATTTAAGTAGTGTTTCTCTGCTGGAACTTCAAAAGAACTATCCTGTTACATCAATATTCTAAATTAAGTTAGTGACAAGGAAGAACCCACTTTTAAAAGAACAAAAAGGGCTTTTGATCCTAGGAACCAAGTCACACGAGAAACCTTGTGTTTGGGTACTGGTTTGAAATGCAATAGCACGGAGGCTGCTCCACGTTGCAAGCCATTCAAACATCTCTCTACATGGTGGAATGCATTTTCACCAGCTAAGCAGCCACGAAAGACAATAGCTGCATGTGCAAATTTTCCACTGCTGAGAGGCAAAGCCTGCAAAGTGTTAATAGGGACTATCACTCACAACAAGGCAGCTGGTGGCTTGAGAATGACATGAAAGATGCAGAGGAGCCAGTGCACATACTAGCTATGCCAAATACATGCTATACTTTCTTGAATACCTGAACCTGAAAAAAATTAATCATGGCACAGTGGGGCAGCCCTTGCTCTAAAAAATTAGAAGTCTAACCACCATCTCAGGGGGCTGAGAATAAGAATTATAACATATAAAGTGCTGGAGAAATTAACTCTCTTGCAGATCTGGAATGAATGAGTAGGAAATGGGATAGAAAAGATCTCTAAAGTGCAGTGTCCTTTAACCCAGACAGAGTTCCATTTGTCTGTACATGCAAGGACTGATGCTATCTGCCATCTTTAGTATTTAAAAGTGAGAAAGCACATGGCTTACATTATGGTTTATCCTCTTAGGTTCTATTCCAAGACATTTAGATAGCTGCAAGTCTCTAAGCAGCATCTGGAAATAATTCACTACATGTAAGAATCTGCCAGTAAGTAGACACGAGTATAATAACATAACAGATATGTGGCAAACTAACCAACATACACAAAACCAGATTTATTGTTTTATTTTGTAAAGCACAATCAAGAAGGAAGCAGGTATACTGGAAATGCTGGAAATCAGGGTCATTGTCTATAATTAAAGAACTAAACTATGTCAGCATTCAGAGCAACAGATCAATAAAGACCCTGTATCCATTTGTATAACTCAAAACAGACAACATTGCTGGATAATTAACATGATAATTGAGATTATATAGTACAGAAATGCCTGAATATCTGCAGTTAAATGACCAGCCAGTAGCCAGTTTTATGACACTCATTTCCCCACCTGTCACCTCTAGTACACAGGTTACAAAACCATGTTTTTAATGTACAGAAAAAGTGACATAGGAATAAATCACATGGAGAGAAAAAGACAAGAGGAAATTCCCAGAATATGAATCAAGAAGAAGAAGAAGAAGAAGAAGATATTGGATTTATATCCCGCCCTCCACTCCGAAGAGTCTCAGAGCGGCTCACAATCTCCTTTACCTTCCTCCCCCACAACAGACACCCTGTGAGGTGGGTGGGGCTGGAGAGGGCTCTCACAGCAGCTGCCCTTCCAAGGACAACCTCTGCCAGAGCTATGGCTGACCCAAGGCCATGCTAGCAGGTGCAAGTGGAGGAGTGGGGAATCAAACCCGGTTCTCCCAGATAAGAGTCCGCACACTTAACCACTACACCAAACCAGCTCTCCATATGTTATGCAGCACAGAACAGGATTTCATGTGCAGAACAGGATTTCATGTGGAGAAAGTGATTACAGCAACCTGTAAGTAGTGACAAAAGGCTACTGTAATCTGCATGACAACAAATTCTCTACAGATAAGTACTGCATAAACAAGTCAAGGTCCATCCCAAATATATCTGATTAGCCTACATATTCAACTTTCATCTCAGCATATATTTTCATGAAGAATTATTCTGACAATGCAGCAACTGCACATTACACAGAAGTAACTGTATTGGGGGACATATTGGTTACATTCAGACACATCTTAAGTAGTGAACCCGTTCTGAATCTATGCATTTGGGGGAGCGATATATAACCTTCCTAAAACAGCAAAACTTAGAAACAATTGCTTCTTCCTGCTTCCAGAAGACAGCTGTGCAAATAGTGCTCATTAGCTGGCTCTTATGATAATCAAAAACCTCCTCCCCTGAACACACATTATCCACAGGAATGTTTCTATTTTAAAAAACAATCAAAGCAGACTGGCCTTTTCAAAAAGACACCAAATATATACTTAATGAATAAAACATAACAAGCAGCTGAAAACAACATAAAGCCAATAGCCTGTCTGATGTATGGAATAAAGCGGTGAAAATTCACTCTATTCAAGGTAAGTATGTGTACCTGCGGATGAGAACAGCTTCCCCCCTTTAGGGGGGGGAACACCTCTTGTTACATTCTGCAGGGAGGCACATCTGCATGCAACCATCATTTCAGCATCTTTTAAAGTTATGTTTCATGTCACAGGGGCCCAATTTGGTATGTGCTGCATGGGAAACACAGAAGGGGTGTTTAATCCTTCCACCCCTGCAAGGTTTTACCTTTCAGAACTATCCTCTGCTCTCCCATTAACCTTGAAAAGAAAAAAAGGCAGGTGTAAACCTGAACAAGGGTCACCCTGGTTTTACAATGAAACAAAGTCCTCTTGCTGCCATGAGGACTTGAGTCGCACATGCACTGGGAGTTCTGTGCGCCTCATGTATGCAGGCCTGATCTGGACTGGGTATATGGCACATGAGAAGGAGGCTTCAGCACCCCCATGCCATTTTCCTGAGGTTGAAACAGCCCCAGGGAGCTGCTATTTGCCCTTTTGGGGAAAAGACAAGTTTTCCAGTGGGGCAAATAGTGGCTCCCTGAGTTTCGAAAACATACACACCAAAAGCCACAGCTACTTTGACTAACAACTTGACTTTTTTTCAAATGGTTCATTTTACCAAGGTGTAATCTGACTTCCTTACTTTATTTATAGCCCATTTAGAGACTCAAGGCAGATTACACAATGTAAGCTAGGGGTGTCAAACATGCGGCCCGGGGTCCAAATCAGGCTCCCAAACAGCTGTCTGTCATCTGCTTCCTTCTGCATCACAGCAGCCACTGTAGTAAGAAGAGAAGTGGGGAAGCCACCACCAGCGTGGGCCTAGGGAAACAAGAGCATGAAGCCAGGCTGAGCAACAGGAGGAAGGGGAAGGTGATGGCAGATTGGTAGCCTAGGGAGCAGGTAATTGACCGACACCCTTTATCAATTCCAGAGCAAGATGACACAGGGCCAGACTGGGTCTAGGGAAGTGGGGCAGAGTCCAGGGTGAAACAGAAGGGAGGCTTCAAGACCAGGCAGGAAATAGGCTGAGCACTATCTGAGAACCTTCTCTAGGTTCCCTGGACCTTCAGGAATGAGACAAGCCTCTCAGAAGGCCTTTCCAAAGCACCTAAAATCTCTCCAAGGAGGCATTCATCTAATATAATCTGTTATCTTTAATGCACTGGGCAAAATTCATCCTGCTTGTGCATACTGGAGTGCTGACTGGAGTGAGTCATATGAAACATATAATTCCAGTCTTGTTCCACCTACAGGAGCTTCCAGTTTGCTTCTGGGCTTAATTCAAGGTGCTGGTACTGACCTTTAAAGCCCTTTATGGCTTGCAACCAACATACCTTAAGGATTGCCTTCTCCCACGCAAACCTACCCATGCATTCCAGTCATCCTCTGAGGCCCTGCTTCGGTTGTCCCGCTATCTGAGGCTAGATGAGTAACAATCCAAGAAAGGGTATTCCCTGTCATGGCATCAAAATGTTGGAACTCTCTCCCTAGGGAGATTCTTCTGTCTCCCTCTATCAGTGCCGTCCGCCAGCAAGTGAAAACTTCTTGTGTTTCGCATACCTCCAACAAGCATTATTGGCTCTCCTCCCCAATTCTGGTATTAAAACAAAGCAGTAGACAAGTTCCACCTTTAAGACCAACTAAGTTTTATTCAGAATGTAAGCTTTCATGTCAGACAAAATTGGAATGGCAACCAGAAGTTCTTAATATAAGTGGGCAGTGAGTTTGTATGTAGAATCATGGGAATGTTTTTAGCAGATTAAAAGAATCACAAATTGGGGTATGTGTTTGTTAGTTAATGTTAACTGAGCTAAAACAACATTGGAGGGTGATAAAAAGCAGATTGATGTTGTAGGTGTGAAGTGCCATAAATCTGGGTAACATTCTGGCTTTGTTAGTTTTGGGTTTAAATAGAGGGTATAGTTACTCAAGAGGTTATAACATAATTATAGTTTGCCATTAGAAAAAAAGGAATACATTAAATACAGTGGAGGAAGGGTTAGTGTATGTAATGAGATAAAGAGCCATATCCCTTATTTGAGTATGTCAATACAAAAAATTATTCTGATACACTGTTCTAAACGAGAAATACATTGGAATACTGTGGATGTATAGCTATACTCAGTGAGAGTTGTTTTAGCATATGTAATAAGATAAAATCCCAATATCCCTGTTCAGTCCTGGGGAGGTGTTTCATAATAATTTGTAATTCAGCAATTTCTCTCTCTATTCTGTTCTTGAAATTCCTTTGCAGTAAAACAGCTACTTTGAGGTCACCCATTGAATGCTCAGGAAGGTTAAAGTGTTCTCCAACAGGTTTTTCAGTTCTGTAATTCCTGATGTCAGATTTGTGTCCATTTATCCTTTGGCATAGGGTTTGTCCTGTTTGCCCTATGTAGAGAACTAAAGAGCATTGTTGGCATTTAATGGCATATATAATGTTGGAAGATGAACAAGTGAATGAGCCTGAGATGGTGTAGTTAATGCTGTTAGGTCCAGTGACTGTGTTGTCTGGGTGTATGTGGCAGCAAAGTTGGCACCTGGGTTTACTGCAAGCTCTGGTACTGGTGTTCATGCCCAGATGTGAAGTTGTATTGTTGTGGGTGAGGAGGAGTTTGAAATTGGGGGGCTGTCTATGTGCAAGAAAAGGTTTACCCCCCAGTACTTTTGAAAGAAAGCTGTCACTGTCCAATAAAGGTTGTTAAGTTGTTGATGATACGCTGAACTGTCTTCAGTTGAGCGTTGTGTGTGACCACTAGTAGTGCTTTGTTATTGTCTCTTCGGGGTCTGTCTTGTAACAGGTTTTCTCTGGGTATCATTCTGGCTTTGTTAATGTTTCTTGACTTCATCAGGTGGGTACTTTAGTTCCAAAAAGGTTTGTTGTAGATCCCTCAGGTGAGAATCTCTTGTCAGTAGGATTGGAGCAAATGCAGCTGTAGCATAGAGCCTAGCTGTATACAATGGATCGTTTGGTATGGTAGCTGGAGGCATGTTTGTCAGTCAGGTTTCCTGTATAAGGTAGTGTCTATGAGTCCCTCATGTATTTTTACAGTGGTGTCCAGAAAATGTATTTCTTGCATAGACTGGTTCACTGTCAGGGTGAAAGTCATTGAATGCTTGGTGGAATGCATCCATGGCTTCTTTACCATGTGTCCAGACCATAAAGATGTCATCAATATAATGCAGGTATAAGGTAGGTATGAGTGGGTGGAAGTCTACGAATTGTTGCTCCAAGTCACCCATAAAGATGTTAGCATATTGTGGGGCCATGCAGGTGCCCATGGCTGTACCACTGAAAAGTTCATTGCCAAACCTGAAGTAGTTATGGGTGAGAACAAAGTGGCACAGTTTAGCGGCAAAATCAGCTGTGTTTTTATCAGAGATTATATTGCAGTTTGTAATCCATCTTGGTGTGGGATGTTGGTATATAAAGATTCCACATCCATGGTGGCTAAGATAGTGTTCTCTGGAAGGTTGTTCAGAGATTATATTTTCCACAGAAAATCTGTAGTGTCACAAACATAACGGGGCACTGGGGACATAGAATATATCCAGATACCCCCTCAGTGATTGTGCTTATCCCCAAAACAATGGGACATCCCGGGCTGCCTGGTTTGTGTATTTTGCGTAGAAGATAAAAAGTACCTGGTCGAGGTTCCTGTGATGTGTCTGACAGGATCTGTTCCTGAATGCTCAGTGGTAATTCCTTTGTAATCTTGTTTCGTTTTTTTATATTCCTGTGTGGGGTCCGAGTCCATTGGTTTGTAAAATAAAGTATTTGAGAGTTGTCTTTGAGCCTCTTTGATGTAGTCTGATGTGTTCATGATGGCAACAGCTCCTCCTTTGTCTGCCTCTTTAATTGTAATATCCATATTATTCCTGAGACTGTCTATGGCAGGGTGTCAAACATCTGGCCTAGGGGCCGAATCAGGCCCCCAGAAGGCTCCTATCAGGCCCCCAAGCAACTGGCTGTCATGTGCTTCCTTCTACCTATATCTTGCTTCCTTCTGCATAACAGCTTGCTTTGCAAGGCTTGCTGAATCACACAGGAGCTACAGAGCAAAACCTCTTATTTTCTCCATGGGCTGAGGCTCCTCCCTTGGGGAGGAGGGGGGGGAAGAAGACCTTGCTTTGCCATGATCTCTCAATCGCATATCAGAGCTACTGAGCTAAACCTCTCTTCCTTCTATTAGTTGAGGCTCCTCCCCCTCCTGGTCCCCTGGGGAAGGAAGGAAAGAGCTAGAGCTTCATTTAACTGGTTCTCTGGATCACATGGGGGAAATACAGAGAAATCACTTTAAGACCAATAAGTACTAATGTTTTAAGCATGCTTTGTGTTTGTCTGTGTCCTTTCTAAAGTGTATATCTCTGCTATCTAATCTTAAATATGTACACATGCGGCTGGCCCAACAAGGTCTCATTTATGTCAGACCCGGCCCTCATAACAAATTAGTTGGACACCCTTGGTCTATGGCCTTCTTTTCAGCATGGTTGAGATTCTGCTGTGCATGGTGTTGTTTGTTGATCACATCAGTTTGAACTCTCTGGCGAAAGCACTCAATGTAGTGATCCAGTGTGTGAGTTTTTAATTGTTCAAATGTTTTATGTGCAAAGCTTTGGGGACCTTGATCACGTAGCACAAAATGTTTTTCATGAATACTTTTCATTGCTATTTTTCACCCTCTCACTTCATATGAATTTAGTTGTTTAATTTTAAATGACAAACTACCAGTGTGTTTAAAAAAAGAACTACTGATGCTGATACAACCAGGTTAAGTTGTTTTAATGACTGTGATTGTTTTTACTGTTCCTATGAGCCAACTTGAATGTCTGATGGAAAAGGAGTCAAACAATTCAGTATTGTTCCACAAAGATGGTAACACAAGGTATTCCCAACAGCATGGCATCATAAGTCGAACAAACAGCTTGTCCTCTTCCTCTTTCTCCAACCACCAGGCAAGATTGGAAGGATAAAGTAAAGACATTCTCCCTTCTGTGGCTGTCAAACATGATAATCTACTTAACCAGATGCTTCAGTAGCAGACAGGAGACATGTTCAAATCCTGCTTCCCAGCAGATGGCACCATTCTCTTTTCCCAGCCCAAATACCTGTACAAAGGCTGCATTTTCTATACAATTCACAACTGACAGGAGATGGAAGTAAGTGTTTTGCTAAACATCTACAGACAGAAGAACAAGAAATCACAAACAATCATTGAAAAAGAATAAAAGTGAAGTCAATACTAGGGGTGTGCAAAGGGAAAAAAGGCCTATTTAGATTCAGATGTTTGGATACGAAAATATTTGATATTCCCAAATATTCTGGAATTCCAGTATTAGTATTGTACTGGCATTCAGATTAGTATTTAGGAAGCATGAATGTATTCGGCTCTGTTATACCCTACAGGGGCCGTCACCACATGATATAATGGAAAATTTCAGTCACTGAGTCGTGCAGAGCTTGACTTGTGGAGTGAAGTGATTTAAACCCCTTCCATCCCCTCCCAGAGTCAGGCTGCAGCTGTGCATGGCTCCAGAGAGAAGGGATGGGGTTTAAACTTTAAGGTATTTATTCAGTTTGACTTATGCTGAATGCACACCCCTGGCAATGAAAGCCAATGCAGTGTAGAGGCCATAATGCCAGACTAGGATCTAGGAGATCCAAGTTCAAATCCCCTCGCTTTCATGAAAGTGTGACTAGTCCAAGATCACCCTCAGCCTAAACTATTTCATCGGGTTGTTGTGAGAATAAATTGTAGTGTAGAATTATGTGAGATGCTTTGGTTCCCACTAGGGAGAAAGGCAGGGTATATATGAAATAAATAAATACAAAGAATTGCTAAGTGCTATATTACAAAGGTCTGTGCATTAAATATGGCAATGATGTTAATGTACATATCAGCATGCCACAAATATTGCACTCACGCAACAAGGGAAACTTGTGCTGTGAAGCTGGCCACATGTAGTTCCCAAGGACACTGACTATAGCATGAGGCAAAACCACAATCCTATTCATTTCCCAGCCTTTTAGGAAGAAAGTAAGATTGTGTCTTTAAAGGCCTATTACTGCATGCATCAATACCCATTAATGTTCAAACCTAGTCATTTCAATCTAAAATGAACAAAATCCAGAGCTAATTCCCCAAACCCTTTTTCCTCCACATACAATTTTCCATTAGTCGTGTTCTAATGTAAAAGTGCATGATGGTCACTAACTGTAGATAGCATTACAACATGAATACATAAAGGAATGTGATTGTAAGACAACCCCCTTTGCAAAATGAATTGGCTGCTGAGGTAGCTGGTGACTAGAGGCAGGGCTTTTTCAGAAGTGGTACCTGATATGTGGAATGCCTTCCCCTTGAGTTTCACCTGAAGCCTACCCAACTCTCCTTTAGGCACCAGTCCAAAATATTTCTTTTTAATCAGGCTTTTAATTAAGAAGTTGGTATCTAAAATGTTTTTACATCCTGCTTCTAAGCTTGAGAATGGTTTCATGCTACTTATTTGATACTGCTAAACTTAAGGGGGGGCTGGGTTTTAATATTTTGTTAATTGTAACTTTTTATTATTTTAGCATGTTTTATTTTGTCAGCAGTCTTAGACAGGTTTTCTGGAGAGGTGGCATATAAATTTTCTGTCACAAATAAAAAGTTCAGCTAAGATTCCCACCAAAAACTGACTGCCAAAATACAACCCTGAAGTATCACCACCATCATAGTAATTTAAATGGAAAGTATATCCCCAAAGTACATTTGAAGTCCAACCCTGAATCTGTTTCCTTATTCAAAGTGAACTCAAAGCAATTACTTCCTGGAAATATGCTTAGATTGCAATATTTAAACTGTATCCAGATAAGACAGAGTGGGTGCAGAGGATGATGAGGGGCCTGAAGACCAAGGCCTACGAGGAAAGGCTGAGGGACTTGGGAATGATCAGTCTGGAGAAGAGGAGGTTAAGGGGGGACATGATTCTCTCATTAAGTATTTGAAGAGTGTCAACTTAGAGGAGGGGAGGAAGCTGCTCCTGTTGGCTCCTCCAATAAAAGTATGCGAACTCTCTTCAATGACCATGAAGAGCAAAACAGTCTACAACATTCTTCTAAAGACCTTTCAATACTCAAGTACTACAGATGCTTAATAAAGTAAACAAAGCACACCAATGTGCAACAAATTCTCAAAAACAGGTTGCAATATAAATAAGTACTACAGCTTTAAAGCCAGTATTTGCCTGTTTTTTCCCCAAATTCAGCTTCACCAACCCCAACCACATCAATCATTGTTCCCTTGGCCACAGCTCTCCTAAACACTTGCCTGTTTTTCACTCCAGCAGCAGTCTTTCCTGTTTCTAAGTACTAAGTGAGGTGTTCCCCCAGGCTCTTTCATTCCCCATTCTCTGCCCATATCCCTCTATTTACCTTCACTCTTTTCCTGACACTCAGTTGTCTAACTCTGATCACTTCAGTCCTACCATCCCCCATTCCCACCTAAGAGCACATAGCTGCCTCTAGACACCATGGAAGAAATTACTGAACCAAAGTGACCTTTTACTTCCCTCATTCTATATTTACCCACTCCTCTCAGAAGTTAGAATATTTGTAAACATTTCATGGCCTCGTGGTGGTAGCTCAGCCAAGGGATAGAGGGGGTGCAACAGTAGGCTTTTACCCTACTGTGATTATATTATTCTTTACATTAGTAAAGCAAGAATGTTAGATGAAGCTGCAACTGGTACCTAAATTGAGAAGCCCACAAACCACCTTTCAATTTCAAGGAAATGCTAAAATAACAAATACACAAAATTACCACCAACAAAAAAAATGTATTTCTATAAGAACAATGTAAAAAACCCCAAAGGTCCAGAATTACCCCATAAATGCACCCCCCCCCCCCCCAATTACACAGCAGGGAACAAGAGTCTACTGGGAATCAGTGTACTGGGATCAGATGACCATGTGCCACCTGGCAAGCTGGGAAAATGTTTTAAGAATTTTTTCCCCATAAAATGAGGAAAATGCTTCTTAAGACTATTTTTCCCCTCAAAATGGATAGTACAAATAAAAAGGCTGAGAGCATTTTCAATTGTTCCAGTGGAAAATACTGGGGGAAATGAGGTAGACCCCTCCAAAAACACCCACTCTAATTGTTTTTCTTTTTGAAATGAGTAAATGTGCAGAATGAAAATTTGTATAGAAGACGATCTACAGGATTAGATAATGAGAATTCCTATATATACTGTAAATATATATAACCTTTTCAATAGTATGTTTTTGTCTGAATGTTAATTTTGGTAACAATTAATATGCTACAATGTGTTTAATGATACTAAGTTACTAAAGAGTTCACTGTTTTCGATGCCTCTCTTTCAACTATATACTTGCAATGTTCTCATATAGAAAACTAAAACATTTGTACTTTTAATTCGATAAACAAGCAAACTTGTACAATTTTATATGCAGTTATAAATGGTAGGTATTATGTTGTTAAATCAATAAAATAAGTTTAGATTTTATAGGAAAGTACTCTATATATTTAAATTTCTCCAAAAATTTCTGCCCCCCCCCCCCCCCGCAAAAACCTGTCTTTTTTGTCTTGTGGCTTCCTAACATTCATAAATGTTACATCTCTAGCTGGTCTACAACAGGGGGGGGGGGCAAACTGTGGCTCGAGAGCCACATGTGGCTCTTGATGTCACCACCATCCTGTCGGCTGGCTTGAAGAAGGCATTTTTCTCTTTAAATCACTTCTCCAGGGTAGCTGGCGGCTTGGAGAATGCAAGTTAAAGTTGATTTCTTTCCACATTTCCCACTCTCCTGTTTATTCTATATGGCTCTTACATTAAGCAAGTTTGGCCACCCCTGACCTACAGCATCTAATCCTGGTCTCTTCAGTGATCCTTAAAAGAACAAATGATCCTGTACAGTTTAAAAATCATGAAAAGGCAAAAAGCTTCAGAGATTATGCTTGTTTTCTCAGTATAATGCCATCCCTTCCAGAACAATTCTTGGATTGTACAGGAGAACAACAGTGAGACTGAAGAGAACATGGTCTTTTGGCCCCATTTCCATCCTCTATGTAAATATACAAGATACATGTTTGGAACATAATGTAAACACAAATCACAGTGGAAATACTCTGCAGTTGGCTGGCTGGTTTTTCTAGAAAAGTGTATTTACTCCACTAGTTTTGGCACTGAGTGATCAGTTTTGGATTATTATTTTTTAAAAGAGACCTACAGCACCACTGATCTATAGTGTTATTTAAACACACTCAGCCAGATTGTAAAACTTTACCCAAACATGTAAGTATTGAAAGCTGCCCACAGTACCATCAATCAGTATGTTAAAAGGATGTTAAGGGAGAACTTGCACATCACTATGTTGCCCTTGTTAAAAGCCTTCTGATCAAACCAAGGCAAGGCGAGGAAAAACCTGCACCTCCCTAAAGAGCCTGTGCATCCGTGCAATTCTGCAGAGTCCTAAGCTTCAGGAAAAGCAATTCTTTCCCACTTGAAATGGGTACCTAAAGCAATACAGATAAGAAAGGTGTATCACAATATCAGTGCAAAACCATTTTCTTCAAACAAGCACTCATTATTCAGTAATCATAATTTTGCAAATTATAAAGTAAACATCTTAACATGCTATTTTAAAAATGAAGACGTGGGCAGCAACTCAAGAAAACTCTGCCACAAATTTTGTTAATCTTTAAGACTGGACTCTTCCTCTTTTCTAGTGCTACATACAAACACAGCTACCCATCGTGATTTCTATGCATGATTCACATGGTAACATTACAATAAAAATGGGCTTCTTATATAGTAGAATTTTAGTAAAAACTAACGGGTACGGGTTGCAATGACAAATGTCCACGGCTAACTGGCTGTGTGTTGAAACGCGGTCATATAACCCTTCTTTGGGAGGACGCATGCTTAAGGTGACTTCAAAGAAAATCTACAAGGATAAGTGGCTGAGCTGGGTCTACTAAAGTTTGGCTGATCAATAACAGCACAGTAAATAAATAAATAAATAGGGTAATGGCAACTTATCTCCACATGAAGCGACCGACGCTACAAGGAGAGCAGGTCATTTATTAAAGCTGTATAACCTATGCAGTTGTCACCCCCCCTCCGCCCCGCCCTCACTTCCGTATTTACAATCCTTCCTCTTCCCTCCAATTCCGTGCTCGCATTGTCAGCGCCACAGGGATATGCCAATCATCTCAGCCGCGGCCGGATAGGCTCGACGGAACCTAGCCCCGCCCAATAGAGACCACAGCATTCTGATTTCGAACACGTTTGACAGTTGATTGGTCGGCGGAGCCCGTCACTCCCTCCTCCCCACCCCGCGCAAGAGGCTCCTGAGGGAGCTCAGCGCTTCCGCTATGGGGGAAGGGGGGGAGGCCAACTATTTCTACTAAATACGGCTAGCTCCGTTCGCGTTTGGAACAGCACCCCGGGGCTCAGTGTAGAACTCCGTGCACACACCTTTTCCGTCACAGCCCCAGGCGGCTCTCGTGCTCCCCCCAGCACGGAACAAAGTTTAGAGGGCAAGAGACGCCTCTAAGGGGAGGGAGGAGGCCCTTGAGCCCATTGTAGCCCACCCGAGGGATGAGGCACCTCGGACTAGGAAGAGAAACCCTTTTGCCCAAAGGCTGCCTTTGCGATCGGACAACCTGGCATGGCACGGCGTGCAGTGAGGGCAGGCACAACAATCGCCACGCTCTTCCTGGTTCGGGCTCCAAAAGGCGGCGCAGCGGCGGCAACACATGCACGCTTCTGTGCCCGCTAACAGCAAGTAGACACCAAGCGCTCTGGGCCTCTGCTGCCCAGCCAGGTTGCTATAACGCACACAACACACGCCGAACTGACCACTTCCTGGATTCGTCCATTACTCCAGCCCAGAGCCAGTGCCGCCCCCGGGAAGCGCCGGAGAACAGCGTGCGCAGCTCCTGCCCTCCTCACTCCCCCCCCCGCGCCCCCCAGACGCCTTCCCTTCCCCGCAAGCGTTCCGGTCAAGACCCTCAACCGTTTCCTGCCGCCGCTTACCGGCACGGATGAGCAGATCGAGCTGATTCGTGGGCCCCTCATGCAGAGAAGTCGCCATGTTTATGCCGCTGGAGCGAGCAACAGCAGCGGCGGCAGCGGCTTTACATTGACCCGCAGGGGCTCCTCGCGCTCGGCCGCGCGCACGCGGGACCCCGCTGCTCAGCGTGCGCGCACGCAGAGAGCCCGCCACAAACGCACGGCAAAGAACGCCTCCCGCTCGGCCACCAGAGCTTTTCCTCGCAGCGCGATTCGTTCCCGCGCACGACCAGCCACGCTAATCTACGCACAACCTCTCCGCCTGCAGCGGCAAGGAAGGAGTAACGGCAAAGAAGCGCTTCCTCCCCCCACTCGTCTCTCGCCCCCCTCCCCGCGATTCTTCCGCCGCTAGCCTCGTAGACAGGAAGTGCCGAGCGGGCGCTCATCTCGCCCTCCCTCCTTCCAGTCTAGGGCCGCTGATCTGGAAGAGAGAAAAAAAATGCATCTTTCGGAGGCTTCTGAAGTTTTCTCTCGCCCGGTCCTGGTCAAGAAAGGCTCAGGAGCCGCTCCTTATCTCTCAACAAGCCAGCTGGAAATGTTGGCGGCAGGAGCTGAACTGCCACCCTCGCAGGCGTTGGTGCTTTTCTTTCTTCTTACGGAGTGATGAACTCTCCTCCAGATGGACACCTAGCTCTTCCTTAAGCGTCTTTCATCACGCAGAATGAAAACCTTTGGCCCGGGAAAAAAAAAAAGGCAGTCTTCCCCTGTGCAGTGTCCTACAACAGTTCCTTGGCTGTGGCGTTGAAGACTTCTGGAATCTAGGGGCAGACGTGGAACAAACAGCTCTCCTTTTTAGTCCCGTTATCTAAACAGCAGTCATCAACCCAATCATATTATGTGGAAGATATAAAGATGTGACAAGCATAGCAGATGGCAGTGCTTCCTTACAATCTACTAAGCCAAGGACTAATTTACACATCCAAGAGGAAGAGTACAGGTGGAGGATCACCTTTTGAAATGTTCTTTATCAAAAAGGTAAAGGTAGTCCCCTTTGCAAGCACCAAAGTGAGACCTAGCAAAACCTGCCTATGTGTATGTGAAGAACATTCAAAAGTGGAATCCACTGGCTACAGTAATGCAGTCCACTTTATTCAGTATTCTACATCATTCTTCTGCATGTGTAAATCAGGCACCTAACCCTCAAATTACAGCTCGTACTTACTGATAGTGTTATTTTATTTAGAACACTGGTCATATGGGAGGGAAAGCCAAGGATTACTGCACACTTGGTGAAAAATTTCGGATTGAACACTTCTATTATACTAAATTGTTCCATGGCAATTCTCTTAATCACTAGATACATGCCTTGTTGCATCAAGCCAAGGTCCATCTGATCCAGTATTACATCATATGCCTTTGTAAACTTGCAACCAGGGCATAAAGGTAATTGCATTATCTCTAATAAGTATAACCAAAACTTAATTCAGCAACAAGTAGTGTCAGACAATAGGTGAAAGCTGCAATCTTAAACACACTTACCTGAAAACAAATCCCACTGAATTTAGTGATTTTTACAACAGAGTAAACATGCAGACAGTTTTAAGCACTGCTGCCCAGTCCCATTCATCTACATATTTAATAGGGATCGATGGCTGCTCAAACACACCATGCAGATAAAACAAAACAGGGCCATAAAGCTGCCAATAAAGTTCAGCAAATCCAAGGATAACCCCAGGTTTGTAGAAAAATATTTTAAAAACTTAAAACTGAATTATGTAAGCCGCTTTGAGTCCCCATTGGGAGAAAGGCTACGTAGAAATTAATTAGATAAACCCATGATATTTTCATACATGCATGGCAGAGGGAGGGTTAACAATGCATGCAGTGTTCCCTCTAAACTGAGTTAGCATGAGCTAGTTCACAGATTTTTAGCCTTCAGCTCACACATTTTTGTCTTGGCTCAGGAGGATGATTCCACAGCACAATAATTTGTGCAGTAGCTCACAACTTTAATGCCAGTAGCTTACAAATTAGAATTTCTGTTCACAAGACTGCAGCTTAGAGGGAACATTGAATACAAGGTGTACTGCTTCTGGCGATACATTGGTAAAAAGCTGAAAAGGTACAAGAAAGGGCTGCTTGCCCAATGTCTGCAGTCCATTTTACGCTCAAGAGCAGCATGGAGGGGGCACTTGAGCTAACAAACTATTTTGAGCTGTGTTGTCTGCACTACACTACCACCACAAGGAGGCTGGAGGGCAGAAGCAGCTGCTAGCGATAGGAAAGTTGGACCCATGGAGGGAAGAAGGACAGAAGGGGAATCTGGAAGCAGCATAAGGAAAGGGAAGTAGCGATGAGGGGAGTCAGAACCAGCAGGAAAGCAGAGCCAAAGGCAGTGAAGGGTGTCAAAGGGGAGAGAAAGTGGGAACTGCAGCAACAATGGCAAAAAAGTTGAACAGGGATGCAGAGAAAGATGGGGCAGAAAGGCTGGGGGTTAAGAAACAGGATATCCTCTTCCCTCCCCCCACAAGTCTTCACAATCCCCACTTGTTATAGCTAAACATACATGCGGGAATGTCCTTAAATACTATGAGCTTTTTCACACAGCCTATGTATTCCGGTATGGAAGCTGGTCAGTTACTGAACAGTAACGGGTTTCTGCTGGCATTTCAGACAGACCCGACTCAGTAACTGGCTGCTACCGGAATACTCTCACCTTTTCACACAGTCCCGCGGCTGTCCCGGTAGTGAGGCATGTCTGAGTCGTTACTAACAAAGAGCAGCTTCTTCCAGTTTTCAACCGCTCCTTCTGGGTTGAAATCGGTATGGAGTGCTGTGTGAAATGTCCAGTATCTAATCCGGGAGCAGTTTTCACACCCTTTTTGGCCTGCCAGTGCACGATCTTCCGGCTTTTTTTTTTTTTGGAATGTCGGGCTAAGATCGCAATAGCGCTATAGCAACATCTCACAACAGCACCACCATAGGGATGCCTGGGCTCCATTGAGATGGCAGAGATTGCCACCGCTGAAATTTGGTAACAGGTGGCTCATTGGATACGCAGTTCAAGCGGGAGATCAGGACACCAGGCGTTGGTCTGTCACCTGTTGCTATCACTTGCATGCCAACACAGGAGTCAGGGGAATGTGATTGGTTTGTAGGTTTCTCTGAGGCACATTTTTTTTTTGGGGGGGGGGGCTGTTGCCACCTGGAGATGGGTTGCCCATAGGGCGAGAGAACAGACCAACAGTGATTGGTGAGACAGATGTTGCCAACCTAGCCTGATGTGCACCCATCCATGCCCACAGGCTATTGGCTGGAAAGTGACTTGTGCCAAGCTGCAGCAGGTATAAACGTCAGGGGGGGAAGCCACAGATTTCTGTGGGTTGTAGTTGGTGAGCGGATTGTCTGGTTTAATAGGTTGGTGAGTGGTTTGTCATGAATTGTGAGGCGGATGAGTGGGTCAAGAGGTGTAGTTTGGAGTGAGCAGGAGATTCTGGATCTCCTAGCAATATGGGGAGATGATGAAATCCAAAAAGTCTCAATACTGTTGTGATGGAAACCATGACTATTACAACAATAGAACTAATAGAACAATAGCCTTCCACACAAACCATCTTTCTCACCAATCACTGTTGGTCTGTTCTCCCGCTGAAACCTGATGCCCTATGGGCAACCCCTCTCCAGGTGGAAACAGCCCCCCCCCCCTAAAAAAATGTGCCTCAGAGTCACCTACAAACCAATCTCATTCCCTTGACTCCTGTGTGGGCATGGAAGTGATTGCAACAGGTGACAGACCAATGCTGGTGTCCTGATCTCTCGCTTGAACTGTGTATCCAATGGGGCATCTGTTACCAAGTTTCAGCGGCGGCAATTTCTGGCATCTCAATGGAGCCCAGGCATCCCTATGGTGGTGCTGTTGTGAGACATCGCTATAGCGCTATTGCGATCTTAGCCTGAAGTTCCAAAAAAACCACAAAACCCCGGAGATCGCACGCCGGCAGGCGAAAACAGCTAGCGCTGGTGGAAGCGAGATGAAAGCGGAACAGTGTGAAATGGCTCAGTTCAATCACGGAACCCTATCGGGGGAAAAACCCATGTGTCTGAAAACTCCCATCCCTGTCTCAGATTACTGCAAGGCAGCACAATACCGACTCCCTTCCGGTTTCCACTGGTAAGTGTGAAAAGGCCCTATATATATATATATATAAAGTTACATCCAATTAATGCAGGTCTTACATAAGCATGCACAAAACTCCAGTAGAATCTGAAAACTTGCAACCCATGTACTATACTAAAGCTCAAACAGCACTGTTCAGTTATGAGTGGTAAGGTCTTAAACATACTAATTCTAAGCATCTACAGAAATGAAATTTATATTTTAAAAAGCAGGCAAGATCTACATAGGAAATTTGTTCATGGCTTTCTCCCTCACTATATAATGATCTGCAATTAAAATAAGCTATTAAGTATATGAATTACTATGGCAGTACCAAGTTCCTGGCTGTATCAGAACATTTGAAGTCAAGTGACAACCAAGTTGTTTATTCTTCTGAATCAAGAATCATTATGAATGAATATATGCAAAAGCTTTCATGCACAAGTTTGGATCCAGCAGGATATGTGACAGAATGGGACAGTTTTTGAAAATTCCCTCATTTGTAGCAGGGCGGTCCCAGGAACAGAAATATAATTTCAAGGGGCAATTTGGGAGTGCAGCCTGAAAGGCAGGGGAGAGAGAAGGAAGTCACACTCCATTGATGGAAAGTCCTTCAATCAGCAGAAACTTTCCACTGGATCTGTTCCAAAACAGCTTCCTACATTTCCCCCAAAGTCAAAAAGCAACTTACAATTGTGTTTCTTCAATGACAGCTGTTTTAGCGTTTAAAGCAATCTTCATATTTAGAAATGACAAACACTTAATTTGTAAAACTACTTTAGCTATCTAAAGCAGTCTTTTTAAACTGCAGCTATCTGGATTTATATACAGATAATTTCTCAGTACTTCAATCCAAAGTACAGAAAGTACTTGATCCAAATAGAGCACTCTAGGTGGAGATGGGTGATGATTTTCATCAGCCCCTTCCAGGACTTCCACACTACACACAACACTAGGGTTGCCAAGTCCAATACAAGAAATATCTGGGGACTTTGGAGGTGGAGCCAGGAGACATCAGGGCGGAGCCAGGAACAAGGCTGTGACAAGCATAATTGAACTCCAAGGGAGTTCTGGACATCACATTTAAAGGGACCGCACACCTTTTTAAATGTCTTCCTTCCATAGGAAATAATGAAGGATAGGGGCACCTTCTTTTGGGGCTCATAGAATTGGACCCCATGGTCCAATCGTTTTGAAACTTGGGGGATACTTTGGGGAGAGTCACTAGATATTATACTGAAAATTTGGTGCCTCTATCTCAAAAAACAGCGCCCCCAGAGCCCCCGAAACCTCCAGATCAATTCCCCATTATACCCTATGAGAATCGATCTCCACATAGAGAATAATGAAGTACTCAGCAGACCCCCCCCCCATTTCTGGCAACACTGAAGGGGGACTGGCCTCTCTACTCACGAGTTGCTGTCAACTTCTTCAAAGTAACACAGACACCCCATCCCAAGAGGAAGCCTTTCAATCAGCGACTGAAGCCTCCGGAGGCAGAAACGCACATGGTCCTCTGGGGGCAGAGCTCCCCCCCCCTCCGAGGAAACGCCTGTGGCAGCCGGAGAGGATGCAAGGACTACGAGTCCCAGCATGCACCTCACGAAGGGAGGCCGGACTGGAGCGAATAGCAGGCCGGCGGTGGGCGGGTCTTTGTGACCCGGAGGAAGGGAGAAGCCTAAAGCCTGCAAGGGAGGAAGGCAGGCAGGGAAAGAGACACCGAGCCGTTTCCCCACCCCCACCCCACATTTTTGGAGAGTGGGGGATGAAGCTGCTAATCCAGGGGTCCCCCAGCAGGGCGGGGGGGTTGGGAAGCCTACACAACACTATTCCTGGGAGGAAATAAGAAAGCTCAATTTTGCCGGTGGAGCTCAACTTGCAGTACTTTGGTTTGCTTTTTCACCCTGCTTTGAAAACTTGAGTACCAAGGTCTTCTACTGGCTCATTAATCTTGTCCATTTCAAACAAAAATCCTGTTAATGCCATATACCAACTTTAACTACCAAGGAAACAGGAATGGAGAAGAACACATTTAGAAATTCAGTATTCCGAAAATAAATGGTTAAAACACAGATTTCATGACAAGATAAAAAACGTAACGCCTACAAATCAATGTTACAGATTCTTCAAGCAGTATCTTGATAGAATAAATGGCAAAATAATCTCCCTACTGTTCATTTTATATCAAAAAATTGAAATCAGAGGACTGGATTGAACACTTCTATTATATTAAATTGTTCCATAAGAGTTCCCTTAATCACAAGATACATGCCTTGTTGCATCAAGCCAAGGTCCATCTGATCTAGCATTACATCATCAAGAGGACATCACTACTACAGTTCATTTACAAAAAATGTAAAAAAAAATTATACCCTAATAGGAAGATGAAAATTCAGAGGAAAATATTTCAAATATGTGCTTATGAAATTGACAAAGTAGTAAATGAAGATTTGAAGTGGTTATAAGCATTTGTAGTGATCTGATATAATCTGAAAAAGAAAGAAAACTTGCTTCAGAATATAAATTAGCACTTTTTATCAAAGGGGCTAAAGGGTTTTCTGTGTCTTTCTAACCCACCCTTGTTTATAATTTCATTGTTCAATTTATCTATGTGTAATAATACAAAAATGTTATACATACCAATACTGTTCTCCGCCTCAGGTTTTTTTTCTACCACGTGGTAATCATGAAGAAGCTTCTACCTCTCTGTGGCAATAATATTTTTATAATTAAAAGGCTTTGCTTATGCCACAGGAAGGATTTCTGATGTGAAGTCAAGAACAGGAAAACGTTGAATGTTTAGAAGTATCAGCTTACTAAAAAGAAAATACTTCTCACATGATCTTATTGTTTTGGGAAAAAATCAAGTTATCACCCATTCTTGAAAATGTGATACAAACAAAGTTACATTTCATTTGAAGTCAAGTGACAACTCCTCTATTAATCTATTCTTCAGCAAGAGACAGTCTTTATTTTGTCTTAGGAAGGAAGGTATGACATCAAAACTCCCCTTTCTTTTCTTCTTTTTTCTTTACAACTATTAGTTCAAAAAGTTCAATGAGCATTTAAAATATATCTGCCTATATATGTATAGGACTGTTTGGGCAGAAAATCAGGATATAAATTCTGTCAGTATAAACATATGTAGCCCTATCATGATACACTTTTCTGCTAATGAGAACAGTGTGTTCTTTGCAACAAATTCCTGGCTGTATCAGAACATATACAACTTTAATACTAAACAGTATTCTCATTGTATTAACAGCTTATGCAGAACATCCGTACTATCTAAACTAGACACATATATAGAAATATTTAATTAATTTTAGAGGAAGGTGTGTTTTTAAAGTAAATATATTCATGGCCCAGCCAAGATACTAGACTGATGGGTAAACAGCAAAGATTTAAAACGTCTGGCCAAAAAATATCTAATTGATGATCCTAACCAACTGATTATCATGGCTTTAACTGAAACAATGATGCTTACACAGTATGTAAAGTCTCAATGAAAATATTTTTAATAATCCTGCAGGACAAGCTATTGGGTAGTTTCCTTACAAAACTGTACATTACTTCTTAATTTTAAAGGAATTACCATATTTAATATTTTCATCCAGTTTCGGAACCAGAGCTGTTCCCTACCCTACCGCACACCAGAATAGTCTGAAAAATTAACTTTAAAAGCCATCAGCACTGTGAAAAATCCAAGTTTAAACAAAATGCCAGTTTTAACAAGTTCTGTTTGCTAGTTCACTGTGTTTTTAATTGTCAGACAGAAAGTGACGGCAATCTTACACCCCAGGAGGCAAACCGTCTGCTAGCTCTGAATATTAATTGAAAGGAAAATAAAGTTTCTTCACCAAATTTTACACAGTAAGAACAGAGGTGGAATATTTGTGCAGTACACACAATGGCTGGATTTTTCTGTTATTAATAACTCCTGTTTTTCATATTTTAATATGAGATTAAAATTTTAGTAAAACACATCAATTAATTAAAGCTTTAAGAGCCCTAACAAAATGAATGTTTTTAACCTACCTGTTTTTACATTTTCAGATTCAATTTCTTGTTCTTCTGCAACATCTTGTAGCAGGTAAGTTTCATCATCATATACAAAGATCTGGGCAGCATATCCTTGTTCTACTCTGGCACTTGGCACTGGCTCTACAATCACTGCTGGATATTCAGAGACTGGGTCATTCTCCTATAAGGTTGAGAAAGTGTGTCAGTAGTTCATCATCACAATTGAATTCATCCCTTCTACTTTCCCCTCAGTGACTTTAATATAAATCTGTGTGCAACCACTAAAATGGGTGAGGAACATTATCAGCCCTATGGCCATAGCAGAAATGCATAACAGCACTCCTAATACGTGGAATCCATTGCATGTAATTAATAAGCAATGTGTTGTCTTTATGCAGCTAACAAATGCCAAATTGCTCAATTACAGAAACATTGTTAATTGAAATAATTATGGCCAGAATATAGCCGAAATTAACTACTTCTAAATTAAAATTCAATGGGATAGTTAAACCTCATATATGTGATTCTGAGCACTGCCAATTCCCATGTTGTTTGGGTTCTTCTGACTATTGAATAGATATTTGCCATTATCTTGGAACACAAAAGCTAGAATGTTCTTTTTCAAAACTGAGACGGGAGGGGGGAACTCCCTGAAGGATTTCTGCTGACAGACCCAGAGGTGGTGGGATGTTTTGCCAGTCCCTCCCCCATGCCATTTCTGGGGGTTCCTTGTGTTGGTCTAGGAGCAGCCTTGGGGGTTGTTTGGGACTCAATGGGAAGAGAGGGTAAGAGAGTCACATCTACTGTTAGAAATTGCTTGTGTCAGCAGAAATTTCTGCTGAAACGAACCCATAATTTAAATTGTCCATGAAGATCACTAACTACAATGCATGTATTTTCTTCATCAAACCTGCACTACATCAGACACCACCTTTCCTCCTATTATAAACTATACAAGTCTTCACTAAACAGTCTCCTTTACAACCTGCACCCCCACTATTCATTAATCAACATTTATGAAGACTACATGAAAATGGACTATTTAACATATCCTGACCTCGCCTTGAATTTGTACTCCACTGCTGTCAAATTCCAGGCCTGAACTTCCATTGTCAACTACTGCTGATGTCATGGTGCATTCCCTGGAATGATTACAAGGATTATGGCAAAGTAGCCAAATCTTCCCAATGATAGCAATGCTGGAAGCTTGAGATATAGGAAGTGTCAACTGAAAATGTTTCCAAAATTCAACTTCTTTGCTATTGTGATTAAAAATCCTGAAAGAGATAAGTGAAAAGTCAGTCAAAATATGAGTTTAAAAGTATGCACATCAATACAGGATATCAGTTAATTAAACAAAAAGGAATATGATACTTTTAATACTCTGAATAGACTTACTGTTATGACATCACATGACAGTTACAGATTTATATTTCAGATCTGGAGAAGAATCTATTTCTATCAGATAAATTACATTTGCAATTGTTTGTCCAAATTTTGTTTCAGATTTTCATATATACTCAGCATTGCTTATCAATATGTTTCATACAAGAACTATTAGTATCTGGTGCCCTAAAGAACTCAAGTGTTCTGATAACAGAATACTGAGCTGAACCAACCAAACTCTGTTTCAATAGAACAATGACCTAGTCTAATTTAAAGGCAGGGAGCCCCTGATGCAAGCTACACCCTTCCATTAAAAAAAAATTAATACCTCTAAGCACATGCATAATCAAAGATTTCAGGTTTTCACGGCTGGTAACATCATTAGGGTTTGTACAATCTTTTGGGCTCAAGTGCCGTGTTCTACTGGAGAAAGTTTTCCTTCCAGACGTTTCGTTCTCAGCTGCGGAGAACATCCTCAGTGGCGTTGCAGCCAGAGCAGGCGCTCTGACCTTCTTGGCACAGCAGCCAAGAAGGTCAGAGCGCCTGCTCCGGCTGCAACGCCACTGAGGATGTTCTCCGCAGCTGAGAACAAAATGTCTGAAAGGAAAACTTTCTCCAGTAGAACACGGCACTTGAGCCCGAAAGATTCTACAACCCCTAATCACATGCATAATGTTTTTCTTCATCCACAAGACTCTGCTCACTTCCAAGTTAAGACTAGAGCAGTGTTTCCAATAAACAGTATGTTTGGATTCCTGACAGACAAGCCCATCTACACTACCATTTTTATAGCCTTCCAAAGAGGAAACAGAGGTAAGATGAAAGATAAATCTCACATTTTCTGCTATACTAATCAATCACTATTCCAGCGGTTGTGCAAAGTTGTACAGGCAGTTAACCACACTGTGCATCTATAGGTCAGGTGCAACAATAGCAACACTACCAGCAACAATGCATGTGCTGAAATCTTTCTATAGCAACCTAATGATTTCCTGTTCAGGGTCAGGACATGACTAACTTCCATGACAGCCTCACTTTCTCTGGAGATAAACAGCACTGACATTGAGAGCAAATGCATCAACCACTTCCCCCTAGTTGTAGTTCTGCTGCCTAGTCCACCTGGGAAGAAACAATTAAAAATAGCAAAGACAGAGCTCAGGTAAAACAAAATCCAAGATGCATTAAGAATCAGTATCTTCCATCTTTCTTAGTAATCTCTATCTCTCTAGCAAGATCTATATAATACATGATCAAATGGATTGTTTCTATTACCCTACTTGCTTAAACCAAAACCACCTCTACACAGAAAATCTCCCAGCCCTTACTACATACTTAGATTACACTCACTGCAAATATTTAATGACTATTGAGTTTACCACCATACAACTGCTTCTATACAGAACACCTGGTTAGAGGAAGTAAGTAATCTGTTATGGCTAGTATCCAAAATTTTGAGACTAGAAAGTTAGAATTTTTGGTTCAGTGGTTCAATATTGTATCCATTTCCCTAATGCATAGGTCTCTTTGCATTTCTCTTTGCTGTCTTGTTAAGAGAATCATCCTCTATAGACAAGAAAGAGAAAGTATTTATTGTTCTTTCTTTCATGATATTTTTTTTCTTCTCCACATCACTTAAGAATAATTTCACATTCTTTCCACCTATAACATGGGAGTACCTCTAGAGAACCATCACAGGGAATACAACCCCATACCACAACCATTTATTGCATAATCTGCAAAAGGGTAGACAACCTATTTTAAGGGTCACAAGAGCCATAGGACTGCATGGATTTCTGCCAAAGTGCTCAATCTACGTTTGAAGAAACAAGAGGTACCACTGGGGAAACTGCCTAATTATTTGTAGGAAATTCTAGCTCTTATTTCACTAAGGGAACCATATCTACCACCAGGCAAGAGACAAAAAACAGAAGTCTGTTGGGGTTCTTTCCTCCTGTTGCTTTCCAGCCAAATGATGAAAACCAATAAGGCAATCCTGAATATACTGCTCTTCCAGCAGCATTTCTTCCTGTTGAATGGCTGATTTCATTGGAGAACTGTCTTATTTTCTAGGATAGTGATGTGTAGCAAGGAGCCACTGCCTGTTACAGTCCTGCCTGATTCTTTTTTCTGCAATCTCACACATAGGGTTGTTACTTTCATCAGACACATACATAAATGAAGATGGGCGCACAAAGCACAACAGCACTATCAAGTAAAAAGAAAGTGGGCCTACAAGCATTTTTTCACTACCTGGATACATCCTATAAGACAGAAGCAAAAGAAAAAAGCTCTTTCCAACTCTGGAACAGCATTTGTGTGTTCTGAGTATATACCCTGTCAGTCTCCACCCCCGCATATTAGCAGTAGAGTAGTGCTGCTTTACTTTCTTGTTCCTTTTCATTCCTGAGTTGTTTGGCTGCTAGGTAGTTAGGAATATTTATATATTAGTAATATACAGAGTGCCGATGTAGTACAGAAGTCAGAGTATCAGACTAGGATGCAGGAGACCCAGGGCTGAATCCCCTCTCTACCATGAAAGCTCACTATCTTAAGCCAGTGACATACTCTCAACCTAATTTACCTCACAGAGTCATTGTGAGGATAAAATAGAGGTTTTGCTCTTTAGCTCCTGTGTGATTGAGCAAGCCTTGCAAAGCAAATTGAGATGCAGAAGGAAGCAAGAGAGAGGGAGGAGGTAGACAAGAGCAAGTTGTTCGGGGGCCAAATAGGAGCCCTCCAGGGGGCTAATTTGGCCTCCGGGCCACATATTTGACACTCCTGTGCTAGAGTGTCCCCCCTCTGCAATGTGCCCAGTACAATGCCACTTCTGGCTAGTTCTATGGCAGCAGGTTGGGCCCCCCAAAATCAGGGAAAACTCTGCCTCTAGCAGGAGGCTGGAAACCCTAATTGAAACCCAAAGCAATGAGGGTTTGCTCCCAAAGAGCAAACGTCTTTTAATGTCATGGCTACAGTCACCATCTGCAGTGATTTTGGATCCCAGAAATGCAAAGTCTGTCACTACTTCCATGTCTTCCCCTTCTATTTACCAAGGTGCGATGGGGCTGGATGTCATGATCTTAGTTTTTTTTTATGTTGAGTTTCAAGCCTACTTTTGTGCGCTCCTCTTTCACCCTCAACAAGAGGTTCTTTAGGTCCTCCTCACTTTCTGCCATTAGAGTGGTATCTGCATATATGAGGCTGTTGATGTTTTTCCTGGCAATCTTAATTCCAGCTTCTGCTTCATCCAGACCAGTTCTAAGGTGCTATTGGACTCGAATTTAGTACAATATTGCTAGCCTTCAAACTTTGGTTTCTGTGAGTAAAAGACATTGTGGAGGGGAGGGTCAGGACCATTTCCAGGGCTACTTTGGCCTCCCAGTCTGTCCCTGCTCCCCTCCTGCCCTGGCCCATCAAGGGCCAGTCCCAGTGGCCACCACCACATAACTTGCTCAACTCATCAAGAAGAGGAGATTGGATTTATACCCTGCCCTTCACTCAGAGTGATTTACAATCTCCTTTCCTTTCCTCTTCCCACAACAGATACCCTGTGAGATAGGTGAGGCTGAGAAAGCTATTTCAAGAACTCCTTTTGAGAGAACAGCTCTGAAGGAACTTGTCATAACCAAGGTATGGTTATGACCTGACATCACACAACTTGCTTTGGTCCAGTGGCAGCCTCCAGAGAATATGCACAACTTGGCTGGCCCACGCAGTGGCCACCACACAAACTCATCTGAGCCATTCGTTGCCATATGAGTTTTGCAACTTGACTAGGCTTTTACCAGAGAGGGGCTCCCTGGAAGAAGGAAAGCTGAAACCCAGTGTCACGTACTGGTTAAAGTATCAGACTAGGACCCAGGTTCAGATCCCAATTCCACCATGGAAGTTCACTAGGTGACTTTGGGCCTGTCAGTCTTATCTAACTCACAGGTTTGTTGTAAGAATAAAACAGAGGACAAGAAAATGATGCAAGGTAATTTGGGCCCCCATTGGAGAGAAAGGCGGTGAATAAATTAAGAAAATAAAAAATAAAGCAGAAAACTGAAGGGCATATAGCAGGAAGTGTGTTTGGTGAGTGAGAAAAAGAAGGAAGCAGGGAAAGGAGACACATAAGGAAATGTCAAGAGGAGAGAAAGAGGAAATAATGTGAAGAAGAGTATACATGGGGAAATGAACTGACTCTCACAAGCCCTTGCAGCTTTCCCATTTATTCAGGTATTACTAGTAATAAGGCCCATTGTGAGGAGAAATACAGCAGGCACTAGAAATATGCTGTGGGTGAGTGTTGTGACCTTGGTGGGGGGTGCTGGGGAGGTAAAGGAAAGATAGAGGAAGTCAAGGTATGTTGAGAAGGCAGCTGTTGGGAAGGGAAATGGAGAAAGTGGGTAAGTGTGGAGTAGGTAATCAGAGAAGTGGCTAGATTGCGAAAGAAGGGTTTGGGGCAAAAGAGATGGGGGTAGATTGCTTTCCTTCTGCTCCCCCCTCTTTGCAGCGTTTACCTAGGAAAAGTACAGTCTTTCTCTGCAGTAGGGTCCAAAGCTGCTTACATCATTCTGCTCTCCCCCTTTGGATCTGCACAGCAACCCTGCGAGGCAGGTTAGGCTGAAAGTCTGTGACTGGACTGAAATCACCCAATCAGCTTCCACAACAAGAAGCTGGGTCTGGCAGATCCTGCTCTAAAGTGCCAGTGGCCATGTCACAGCAGCTGTCATGAGAGGGTGACCTCAGCAGGGTATAATGACAGAGTGTACCATTTGCTCCAGGGGAACTGATATCTGCCCATTTGGAGAGCAGTTGTAATTCCGAGTGATCTCTAGGCCTCAAGTGGAGACTGGCAACAATGGTTCCACAGGAGGAAATGGCTGGTTTGGAGGATGGAGTCTATGGCGTTGTACCTGTCTGAGTTCCCACTTCTCCTCAAACCCCATCTTTCTCTAGGCTCCACCCAAGAATTCCCCCATCATGGAGTTGGCAATCTTCTCTCTCCTTCCCAGCAAACCACCAATCTACCTTTTTCTGCCCCTCTGACTTCAGCTTCCCACACCCTCCCTTCATCCTCTACCTAGGAAAAGGACAATCTTTCTCTGCAGTGAATACCAAAGCAGCTTACATCATTTTCCACTTCACCTTTTGATCCACCCAACAACCCTGTCAGGTAGGTTAGGCTGAAAATATTTGGGTGGTCCAAAATCACTCAGCTTCTACAGTAGGAACCTGGGTCTGGCAGACTCTGCTCTGAACCACTAACTGCCACGTCACAGTGGCTCCAGAACGAGCCCGGAGGCAAACAACCACCAAAAAAGCTGCATAATATTTAAAGCATTTATTGACAAAGCTTAAAATTTATTACATATGCTGACTCCTTAAACACCTTGAATTTGAGCACTATACATGGAGCTGCCGCTTCCAATGTTCCAAAAGCTCAATAAAGACTTAATGAAATCAGTCCTTGCCCAAGGAGGACACAAACGTTGTTCCAAAACGAGTCCATGTGAAGTTCCAAAGTATCCTACTTGGACAAGGACTGATTTCATTGAGTCTTTATTGAGCCTTTGGAACACTGGAAGCGGCAGCTCCATGTATAGTGCTCAAATTCAAGGTGTTCAAGGAGTCAGCATATGTAATAAATTTTAAGTGTTGTCAATAAATATCATAAATATTACGCAGCTTTTGTGGTGGTTGTTTGCCTTCGGGCTCGTTTTGGTGTTTTTGTGTACAACCCTCCTGTTATTTTTACTACATCACAGTGACTGTCATGGGGAGGCTGCTGCTGAACAGGAGCAGGCAGCCAAACCTAGTTAAGTCATGCCAATCAGGTGGCATCAAGTCATCCAGAGGGTTCTGCCAAGTCTAGGGTACAAAACCTCCAGGTAGAAGCTGAAGATCTCCTGGTATCAAAACTGAACTCCAGACAACAGATCTCTCTCCCCACCCTGGAGAAAATAAATGTTTTGGAAGGTGGACTCTATGGCATTATATTCAGCTGGGGCCTCTCCCCTCCCTGAAGTCTAGCTTCCATAGACTCCACCACAAAATCTCCAGGAATTTCCCGATCTGGAGCTGGCAACTCCAGTCATGACTGGCTTCAATGAGCTCTCCCTCAAAGGACAAAATAGGTCTGGAAAGGGCCTCCTCCACCCCCGTCTTTTACTGACAGAACCAAGCCAAGTCCAACTCAGGGTTGTAGGGTTGCCAGGTCCAAACTCACTGCCCTAAGCGTACTTCGGTGGGGAGGGTGGTATATAAATAGAATTAAATAAATAAATACCTGGGGACTTTGGGGTGGAGCTGGGAGACTTTCCCATCCCCCCTCCAAAATAAATAAAAATACAGTGGTGCAGTTCCCCTGAATACAGTCTTCATTTCCTCGTACCCAACATCAGCTGGCTGCACATCCACCAAGTGAAAGTGAACACACACACACAGCAGCCAAATTAAACACAGCACACAGATACACCTTTTGTGATCTCACTGGGGCAACTGACTCACTGGAGCCGCTGAATGTAAGCATCTGCTGCATGTCAATCAACTACTTCAGTGTGGAAGTATTTCTTTTGAGTTGGCCCTCTTTATGAAATTAACTATACTCTTTATGAAATTGGCCACAAGAACTCTTTCTGAAGGTAGCCATTGTCAAGCATGGTAAAAGCTCAATGATAATCTATTGGTTTAGGGCCCTCCATAAAGCTGGTCTGTGAAACATCATGGAGAGTCGGTGTAGTTTGGCTCTGTTATTCTTTCCCTTCCCCCTTCTTGCTTTACTGCTTTGGGTAGTAGAATAGTGTGAAACGAAACTAGCAGCGAGAGGAGAAGAAGGAACACCTTCCCATACATTCCTACATGGGAGTGTAGGCCATCTGGAAAAGCAAGGACAAGACACTAATAACATTGTGGGAACGTAGACATTTATGATAGTTTATGTGTTGGCTGGCATTCTTTAACCCCTCCTTTGAAGTATGTCTTAAAAGAATTGTATCAATGTGTTTTTAGCATCACTCTCAAGGTCCTGAACCAAGAGAGCATCTCGATTTAGCAATAAATGTAGTTTTGTATCTACTTGACTCATTCTTTTGAAAATCACATGCTTGACATTTTGAGAGTGATCTTAGAAGAAGTTTAACGGCCCTGGCAACTTTGTAACCGGATGGCTGAAAAGATTCCAGAGAGCAGTGAACTTCTAGAACCTGAAGAAGGGGCAAGAGCACCAACACCATTGTGGCACGTGCTGGACACCTGGAGAGTCGCAGGGAGAGGCTCACCCCTCCATATCCAACAACTCTTGGTCACCCCCCGTCAGTGGCAACCGCGCACGTCTACCACCTTGATGGATGAGGCTCCGGCGCACAGAGAGACCATTTTGACCAGACACATGCGTTGGGTGAGAATGACTATGGGAGCTGATGAGACAGACAAGCCGGGGAGGAGTGCAGCGCTGCTGCTACAGCACAGGCAGAAGCGGAGGCCCCCCTATTGGAGGCAGAGGGGGAAGGATACCAAGAACCGTCGGGTCCTGGGGAAGAAGAAGACGAAGGGGCCCGAGAGTTTTGCCTGATGGTGAGGAGGGAGGTCGAAGGGGTCGCCAAGGGGTTGCAGGACGAGATGCAAGCGATGGCCACCCTCATGGGCAAAGAATTCAGTAAGCAAGTCAATTGTATCCTGAGACTGATAGACTCAAGGGGAATCCCGCAACCGCCTGCAGCTAGACCCTCAGTGATCCCATCCAGGGCGCAACCGGCGAGGGTGCCCCTTCTCCAAGAAGGGGGACACAGAAGAGAGTTGGATGCCACCTTTGATGGGGACCCAGAAGAAGTGGAATACTTCACCATCCAAGCCAATAGCTACATGCACTATTGGGGGAACACCTTCCCAGATGAGTTTAGCAGGGTTGACTACCTCAGGTGGAAACTGAAAGGGGCAGCTAAGCGCTGGTACGTGAGTTTGTACGAGTTGATGAGCCCGGAGCTGGATGACATCGCTACCTTTCTTCAGGAGCTACTGACCCAGTACAAAGATCCCCTGCAGGAAACCCGTGCACTGGCTGCCCTTAGGGACATCCAGCAAGGCTCCAAATCGATCCGCGAATATGCGGCCGAGTTCCGCTCTAACGCAGCTAAGGTGAGGGGATGGAGCGAGCTGATGAAAATCGAGCACTTCATCAGAGAGCTGAACGCTAGTGTACTGAACGCAAGCCAGACCGACCACCCTGATAGGGTGGGTGCAACTAGCTGGCGAAGTAGAAACCAACATGAAGAGAGTGGCCTTGCAGTGCCAACAATAAAGCAGTAAGGGAGCCCATGACCCAAAAGCCGGGGTAAAAATGGAGGCAAAGAAGACCCAGTTGGTGGGGGAGTGGGAAAAATCCCGCCCGCCTGCAATTCTTTTGCTGTGGGGACCCGAACCACCTGGCCGTCAATTGCCCCAACCCACCACGACCGACGTTGGCCGTTACAAAGACAAGCACCCCCACGCCGAAGAAGACAACCAGCCGCCCTAAGGATGCAGCAAAGAGCAGCATGGCGGCGAGTTCAATCCTGAGGGAGGAAACCATCATCATCGATGAGCTGAGTGAGATGTCCTGGGAGGATGAGCCGGCAGGAAACGAGACCGACCTGCTCTAAATGGTGCCAGCCATCAGGTTGCAGAATCACCGGCACCGCTCAGGGTGAGAATAACAGGATCGTTATTTTTTGTTCCACTGACTTTGCTAAACTGCAAACTTAGAAGGTTTATTCATGTGAAGGCCATGATTGACTCGGGGTGTACGAGAGACATAATCACCCCTAAATTGGTGGAAGCTTTGGGACTCCCCACAACTTCCCTCCCCCACCCTATCTAATTTGAACAGATGGACGGGTCGGTGATGAAGGGGGAACCTTGTATTTTGAAAACCCAATTAGTTCCAGTAGGCATCGAAGACCACTGGGACCATGAAATCTTTGTGATAGCCCCCTCCTCTTCCTATGACGTGGTATTGGGGGTAGGTTGGTTAGCGAAGCATGAGCCAGAGATCCGATGGGGGGACCAGACCATAGAATTCACTGATGTGAAATGCCGAACCCATCGGTGGGAAAAAGAGTGGGGACCTAACCCCCCGCCCTGGAATGAAAAGGTTTGCCTAATGGTGGAGGAAGTCCAAGCGATCCCCAAACCCTTCATTGTGCAATGTGATGCCTCCGACGTCGCCGTAGGAGCAATTCTCATGCAAAGGGACGAGGAAGGGCAATTGAAACCTTGTGCTTACATCTCTAAGAACATAAGAACATAAGAGAAGCCACGTTAGATCAGGCCAATGGCCCATCCAGTCCAACACTCTGTGTCACACAGTGGCAAAAATTTTATATATATATATACACACACACACACTGTGGCTAATAGCCACTGATGGACCTCTACTCCATATTTTTATCTAAACCCCCATATTTTTATCTAAATTTTCCCATGGGCAACGTAACTGGTCTGTATGGGATAAGGAAGCATTTGCAGTAACTTACGCGCTAAAGACCTTGAGATCAGTTAGAAGGCGCTAAACTACCATTTGAAATTTGGACCAATCACAAAAATTTAGAGGCACTTACGGGTCGTCGTAAGCTCACTGAGAAGCTAATCCAGTGGGTGGGATTTTTCTCGAAATTTGACTTCAGTTTGAAACACATCCAGGGGACTAAGAATTTCTTGGCAGATGCCCTTTCGCGACTTCCCCAGCATAATAGTCAAAAGGAGGAGGTAGTAGACTCCCTGATTTCTCCCACTCAGGTGGCCGGCATGGTAACTACCCGAGCCAGGTCTAAGCGGAACCTTCCTGCAGAGAGGTGGGGGGGGGAGCGCCTGGCCATAGAAACTGAAAACGAGGGGAAGGACTGGCCTGGTGAGATACAGAAGGGGGAGGATGGGTTCTGGTACAGAGATGGTAAATTGTATGTTCCTAAGAGCCTCCGTGCGGAGGTCTTACACTTTTGTCATTCCAACAAACTGGTGGGACATTTTGGGTATGTGAAGACCCTACACTTAATCAATAGGCAATTCTGGTGGCCCTCTATGAAAAAGGACATATCCGAATTCGTGGCCTCCTGCCCCATATGTCTAATGGCTAAGAGGAGAGGGGGGAGAAACCTCCTGGTCTCCTAAAACCCTTAGAGACGGCAAACCGTCCTTGGTCCGTAGTGTCCATGGACTTCATAGTGGAATTGCCTGTCTCGCAAGGGAAAACAGTAATTATGGTAGTAGTAGACACTTTTTCAAAGCAAGCGCATTTCATCCCATGTGCGCAACTACCTACGGCCAAGAGACTGGCGTACTTGTTCTTTCATCACATTGTGAAAATCCACTCATTTCCAGATAAGATAATTAGTGACTGCAGCCCGCAATTCGTTGCCAACTTCTGGCAGGAGTTCTGCAAATTAATGGGTATAGAACAGGGCTTGAGCTCAGCTTACCATCTCCAAACGGACGGCCAGATGGAACGAGTGAATGCGCTGCTAGAGCAGTATTTACGGGGTTATGTGAATCATCAACAATCCAACTGGGTAGATCTGCTGCCATTCGCTGAGTATGGTTATAAAATAGTGTCCACAGTTCAACCCAGGCTTCACCCTTCCAGATAGTGAATGGTTACAAAGGGAAGCCCGTCCCGCTGTTGCCAGGAGGGAGGGGTCCCGAGATCCCACAACTTTTGAGCAATGGTGGGGGAAATTAGGGAAGAGTTGGAATCTCATACAAGAAAACTTGGAAGCGGCTAAAGAGGCTTACAAAAGGCAGTATGACAAATCCCATGTTCCAGTGTGGGATTTTAAGGTGGGGGATACAGTGTTCGTCTTGACCAAAAATTTACCACTGAATCAGCCACCCAAGAAGCTGGCTTATCGGTTTTTATGGCCGTTCAAAATAAAGAGGGTAATCAACAAGGTGACGGTAGAACTGGAATTACCCAAAATGTTTAGTAAAGTACACCCTGTCTTTCATTGCAGTCTTCTGCGCAGAGACCTGGGTGGCACCCCTTGGCACCCTTGACCTCCAGCTCCACAACCTATCCAGATTGGGAATCAGAGTAATCATGAAGTGCAAGAAATTTTAGATGTAAAAATAAAGCGTGGAGTGCTGTATTATTTGAACAAGTGGAAACACTTCCCTACCAGTCAAAATGAATGGGTAGCAGAGCAAAATGTATCAGCACCTGAGTTAATCACTAAATTTTACAGAGCGTTTCCCCATAAGCCCCGAGGTTGAGCAAAGGGGGGCAATATGTCAAACATGGTAAAAGCTCAATAGTTATCTATGGTTTTAGGGCCCTCCATAAAGCTTTCCCTTCCCCCTTCTTGCTTTATTGCTTTGGGTAGTAGAATAGTGTGAAACGAAACTAGCAGCGAGAGGAGAAGAAGGAACACCTTCCCATACATTCCTACATGGGAGTGTAGGCCATCTGGAAAAGCAAGGACAAGACACTGATAACATTGTGGGAACGTAGACATTTATGATAGTTTATGTGTTGGCTGGCATTCCTTACCCCCTCCTTTGAGGATCCTTTGAAGTATGTCTTAAAAGAATTGTATCAATGTGTTTTTAGCATCACTCTCAAGGTCCTGAACCAAGAGAGCATCTCGATTTAGCAATAAACGTAGTTTTTTATCTACTTGACTTGTTCTTTTGAAAATCGCATGCTTGACAGCCATACTCTTATGCAATGGGCAGTAAGAGCTCTTCAGTACCTTAAGCATCTATATTTCTCTCAGAGAAAAGCATGAGTAGAGAATCTAGGTTAGTGTGTGAAAGTTCATAAGCTATCTCAGGTAAGGAAAGGCCTTATTTGGTATGATCCTTATATAGTATGGCAGGAAGCAAGAGGACTAGACATTTGTAAAAGTAGGTTAAAGGTAGAAGTGAACTGTTAAGCCAATCACAGCCTTAAATGTTTTCATTTGGCAGCATGATTGTTGATATTAGAATGCAGCTGGAGAGATACTATCTGATAAGATAAAGATGGTAAGATACCTCCACGCCTTTTAAAAGCTCTGGACTTTGGGCACCAGAGGCTGCCTCTGGGTATGATCATGCCAAGCTAATTGGGCTGGCCTGCATGAGAGACAGTCTCCCTGCTGGACAATCCAAAAAATTAACAGCCTTTGCTGATTTTGTCATCTCCTGTTTGAAGCCTCAAACATAGCCTAATGCTCAAACTTAGAATACAGAGCTTAGCATCTACTAGAGACTTGGAACTTATATTTTAAATGGGAAAATATAACTAATAGGGTGAAGCCCCTCTTTTTCTGTATGCTCTCTGCTTTATTGTATTTTATGCTTTATGCTTGACTGAATTCTAACTGTGTAACTGTTTTGTGAAAGTTATCTAAACTGTTTTCTGTTTTCAAAGATTTCAGGTTTTCACGGCTGGTAACATCATTAGGGTTTGTAGAATCTTTCGGGATCAAGTGCCGTGTTCTACTGCAGAAAGTTTTCCTTCCAGACGTTTCGTTCTCAATGCACAGCAGCCAAGAAGGTCTGAGCGCCTGCTCCGGCTGCAACGCCACTGAGGATGTTCTCTGCAGCTGAGAACGAAACGTCTGGAAGGAAAACTTTCTCCAGTAGAACACGGCACTTGATCCCGAAAGATTCTACAAACCCTAATGTTTTCTGTTTTGCTTTTCTATCCATATATTTTAAACCTTCTGTCTAATGGAGAAACTTGGAGTTTAATAAAGCCTTTCTTTTATTAAGTGTGTATTAGCCTTCTGATAACTAGAGGTTGTTTTGGTTTCTGGGTTTTTGTTTTGGGTTTATGCTGCTGGGGGTACAAAAAGAAATCCTGCAACATTCAGGCTAACAGGAAAACAAAAGCAGAGCAGCCTAGGGAATGGAGTTTTCCTCCAATCAAATAGAGGGACTCTGCTGCTTCTCTTCCTTTTACACAATCCCCAAGAAGAGCCAGGTGGCTCTGCTTACTCACCCCACCCATTCAGCTTTCCTTTTAGTCTCCCATCCAAGCTAACTGCACTTCCACTAAATGAAAATGAACATGCACGCACACACTCTCACAAAGCAGCCAAATAAACACAACATGCACACACTTGTGATCTCATTGGAGCAACTGACTCACTGGAGCTGCTTCAACCAACTTCTTCAGACTAACAGGAAAACAAAAGCAGAGCAGTCTAGGGGGATGGAGTTTCCCTCCAAACAAACAAAGGGACTCTTGCTGCTTCTCTTCCTTTTACACACTCACCAGGAAGACCCAAGTGGTTTTGCATACTCATCCCACCCACTCAGCTTTCCTCTTGGTCTCCCATCCAAGCTGGCTACACTAAAGCCTATCAACAGAAGGCTTTCTTTATCTCCTCTATGAAGCAGTGCCAATCGAGGTAAGGCTTTCTGTGGCGGGTTCCTTCCTCCCTCCATCAGCCCACTGAGGGAGGCTTTCTTTCTCTCCACTGCAGAGCAGTGCCTCAATCCTCAGCCAATGGAAAGCAACATACTTTGAGTGGTAGTTCATGGGCCAAAGGTTGATGGAGTGCACACCAAAGCCAATGGAAGAGTTGGAAAGTGCAACTACCATAGGGCACGCGTACATGTACACACATACGCGCAAATAATTTTAGTACAAACCTGATACAGAATGTAATAGGGAGCTACAGCAAAGTAGGCTAACATAATCCTAAACACTGACAGAGATTGAGGATGTATCTGTTCCTCTATACAATCAAACTTTTCTGCAGGTCTGCACAGAAGCTGGCTGGGCATAGCACAAACAGGCAGGCAGCCAAGTCATCACAATCCCAAATCCCCAGAGCGGTTTTACACTTTTAACTATTGATTATGAGTAGGTTCACTTTCCAGACCGTACCATACAACTACACTACAAACATTTTACACCTGATCACAATATACATTGTTTCAGCTACTATCCAGAGCATACTACATGATCTCTTGTATGCAACAAAACTCTAAGATATAACGACACTTGACCATCACAAGCACTTGCAGAATGTACACCAAGCATTCCCAAAACTACAATATGGACCAAAGGAAGTAAAGAGATAGATGGACAATGCCAGATGCAGTAGTCACCTACAAGACAGATCCTGTGGAAAATCCAACAGCATGTCATCCCCTCCAGTTCACAACTAAAATCTCTGCAGCACATAAACCAACATCTACACCCCTTTTAGAAAATGGGCTTTCCTTCTCACAAACCTTGAGAAATAGGCCCCTGTCATTACTTATAGACCATCACCCCAACCTGAAGCAACAGCTTTACCAGAATCACTGAACCACCTAAAAGAAATGCAAACCCATGGGCTGGACCAGGGTGGCCAAACTGTTGCTTGGAAGCCACATGTGGCTCTTTCACACATATTGTGCAGCTCCTAGATGTCATTAAGGAATTTAATGTAGGCTTACTCTCAAGTAAGTGTCAGTCAGCCTCTGAGCACTGACCCATAGGTAGGTGACTATTTTCACTGTGTGTGAAGCAGAGGAGAAGGAAATAAGTAGTCCTGCAGGCTCTTTTCCTCCACCACAGAGGTCTCCTGGAGACCTAGAGTAGGAAAAGAGAGTAAAAGAGCTAAAGGAGCCACTGGAAGGAGGGACAGAATTAAAGAGGACTGTGCAGGGTTCCCCCTTAGTTTCATAGCTCTTGTATTTACTAACCTTAGTGTCAAGGCAAAGAGAGATGCATAATGATGCCAACAGTGGTCAGTGATTTATATGGTATGTGTATGTTTCTTCCTCCCATTGGTGCCAAAAAATAATTCTCAAACCTTTCCCAATGCTGGTCTTATGGGGACTGTTCTTCCCAAATTTTGTTTTTAAAAAAGTCTTCTAGCATGGTTGTGTTGTCAAGTGCATACATATGTATTTTATCTTTATGTGCAAATAAAGTATCAAGAGTTTTAATAAAGATGTGTGTGTAGTATTCACATCTTGTGGCTCTCAAACATCTGATGTTTATTTTATGTGGCTCTTAAGTTAAGCAAGTTTGGCCACCCCTGGACTAGATTCTTTTACTATCCCCACTGTCAACTCTGTCCTCATATCTACTCAAGAGACACTATCACAGAGCCTAGCAATAACAGTGACACCTTCAGCTAGCACATTCATCTCCATACCCTCTTAGGTGAAATATGCATTATGTGCCAGCAATACCCTTCTGCTACTTACTTTGGCCAAACTGAACTCACTATACAAAAAAGAAGAAATAGACTGGGTCCCAAATGAAACATTAAAAATGAAACTTTTAAGTCATCTACTTCTTAGCAGGTAAAGATAGCAGTGTATCAACATAATAAATTCAAAGGCAGTCTCCAGGATGAGTTAGAATTCATGTGGAAACTTGATACTGTCAGACTCAAGAGGGAGTAGCTTATTACAGATAGTAGCTGTCCCTTCTCACAGGTGTTTGTTTTCATCCTACTTTGCTCAGTTGCTGAGAGTGGCCCATATCACTTCTGATGGACAATTTATTATTTTGCCTGGATTTTTATTTTCATCTGTGCTCTGAAATATAATGTAATACATCTATGCCCTGGAATGCCAGGCCAGTGGCTTCTGTCATGCTTTCTTGCCATCCCCTTCTTCTGTTAGCTTACAAATGCTTACTTTTGCCAAATGAGTGTCCTGGTTCTTGTCCATGACAAAGTGAGTTCTGACTCATTTCATGTGACAATTCATTATCTCTAAGGTGCCACAAGACTCTTATTTTGTCTGGAGACCACTGACAACGACTGCTCTAGAATGTATGGAAGGTTTATTTCCTTGAATTGTTTCTGTCCAAGAAATAGTAATAATTATCATTTGGCATTATGTGTAGTATAGCCAGGAGCAAATAACAGCAAACAGACCACCATCCCAAAAGACACTAGGCAAAATCAGCATAAAACAGAGCCAGTCAACTACAGCAAAGCATGAAGTAACCATTACCTTCTGTAACAAGCTTCACCTGGGGCGATCTGATTGTCCCGAATCCCCAACTACTATGAACTGTCATAGTCAGGTTACTATTCAGAGTTGGTTATAGAGAACATAATCATCCCTTGTATTAAAATATCTGTCTTGGCTGCCTACAATTTAAGGGATCATTGTGGTAATAGAATGGCTGAGGGCCAGTTTGGTGTAGCGGTTAAGTGTGCAGACTCTTATCTGGGAGAACCGGGTTTGATTCCCCACTCCTCCGCTTGCACCTGCTGGAATGGCCTTGGGTCAGCCATAGCTCTGGCAGAGGTTGTCCTTGAAAGGGCAGCTGCTGTGAGAGCCCTCTCAGCCACACCCACCTCACAGGGTGTCTATTGTGGGGGAGGAAGGTAAAGGAGATTGTGAGCAGCTCTGAGACTCTTCGGAGTGGAGGACAGGATATAAATCCAATATCTTCTTCTTCATCTTCTTCTAATAAACGGAAATTCTGTCCAGAAAAGACAGAGGTATTGTTGGTGGTTAATGACAAAGTTGCTCAAGGAATGGATCCTTTCGAGGTTATGTTGATGGTGACCACAGAGACCTCAGTGGAGAAGGCCATGGCTATTCTCTCATGGTAACTGCACGTGCTCTCCAAATTGCACTGCACTGGTACCAAACATCCAACATGTGTGGATGTGTGTCACTTCCATCAAAAGTAGCAAAAGAAGCAACACACATCCACACACGTTGGATATTTGGTACCACAGAAAAACAATTTGGAGAGTATGTGCAGTTACCATGAGATAACACCTATGGCCTACTGTGTAAACTTTCAGTAATTGCACATCATAAGAGAAAACAACACCTGGCTTTAAAGAAAATCTTTTTTCATAAATTTACTCCTGGATGTGTTGTTTTATAATAATAATATTGACCACTGAGGAAGGCCCTAGGGAGCTGAAACATGTATGGTCTATTGATAATAAGACACATACATCAATTGTATATATGTAACTATTATCTCTGTATGTACAAAGTTTCAAGAGTCTGATATGTGGACCATTTTTAACCCTATTTTATCTTTTACTAATTTATTACACCATAATAAATAAATACTTGTATTTTTATAATTATTTATTTTGACAGCTTGATCCTCATGAATCATAGCCATATCTTGGGTTGAGTTCCCGCCCTTTTTTTATTCCCCACCCTGCCACGGAAGTTTGGATGACCTTGGGTCAGTCACATCCACCCAGCCTAACCTATCCTGCAGGGCTTTTTAAAAGATAAAATGGAGAACAACATAAGCAATGTTGTGAGCTATTGGGGAGAAAGGGGGGCTATAAATGAAGTAAATAAAGAAACCACATGCAGCCCAATTCTTTACATGTTTACTGAATTCAGTGTCTCATTGACTTCAATGATGCTTTCCCAAAGCCTGCTGTATTACAAAAACAAAACTTTTTAAAAGCAGGTTTGATACTGTAATTCCTAAGATTTACCACATAAATTGAGAACCATTTGTTCTAAATTCAATTAATCTATCTTGATGATAATTTCTAAATTACGTCTTAAAAGTTTCCAGCGTTTTCCAGCATTAGTGATATCAGTTTCTAAAAGCCAGATACCACTCACACCAGAGCAGGGCAGAGCTGGCTCAAGTGCATGAAGTTATATTTTTACCAGCCAGAAAACACAGTTTTCCATTTTTTTTCCAAGGCTGGGAAAAACACCTTAGGAAATGTTCAAGAATCACAGCATTGATGTATATAGCATTATATGGTTGTTCCATTTCTGAGTTTCTCTCTTTAAAACAGAGTACTTTCCATTTCTGTATGGTAATGATTTTGTTTACATACCACTTCTAAGCCCAAATAATTTATATTTTCATCATTTAAACAAGAAACTCATTTTTCTCCTGCAACAAGCAAATATCTCAGTTTTGATAACTTATGGTATATCGTGTTTACATTGAAATAAATGCCATTATGTTCCTTTGTTCTTAAATGTGCAGTAAACAACAGCCTCAGAATGCAGCTCAGAATGCAACAACTTACAGCATTGTCTCACATATTTGCAATTACTGTTTGAAATTCCAATAAATAGGATTGTAGTGGGCTAACTGCACAATCCAGAGGGAGGGGGGCGGAAAGTCTTTGGGGAGCAGACGAGCCGTTACATGGGTGCAGGAAGGGTTTGCGCCGACGTACGACCAGCGCCACCACAGTGGAGGGGAGTTACATGGGCGGGGGGCCACCCAAGCACCGCTCCGCCTGAAGGCAGTGGCACCTGAGGGCTGTGCCCGAGCATGGGCGGAAGTGAGGCAAAGCGCAGCATTCAGGCAGAGGAGGGGGTGGGGTTGGGGGTGCAGTCAGGCTTAGGCAGCGTCCTGAGCAGTTTGGGCCATGACTCCCCCCTTCCAAGAGGAGCAACATTGCACCTGCAAAAACAGCGGCGTGTCCCATAGACACTCGTTGAAACCAAAAACAAATGTCGCCTCCACCACTGCAGAAGCTCGCAAACCCCTTAGGGAGTGGTGTGATTGCCTCACAAATCACCTTGCGCCTCTGCCTGGCGAGCCCCCTCCCCGGTGCCCAATTACAGTCCCTTCCCTCCTAGAAATACTTCTGCTCTGCTTTGCACAACTCAGGGAGAAGAGTCGTGGCGGGAAGCTCCCGGCCATACAGACTTAGAGTGAGGGACAGGCAGGGACGTTGGTGACGGATTTTGCACTGCGCCGTAGCTTTGACATATCTTTGACTTGTGCAGGGTAGAGCGAGGTCTCTCCCCTGGGGCTAACTGCTCGCGGAGGCTCTGTATACGAGCAAGGGCTGTCGCCCATGGCTGGGTAAGTTTCACTGTGCACCCCCACTATCCTCCCCCTCCCCTCGCTCTTGGCTGCTTGGTGCGCAACTGTCCCTGGCACATGAACCAGGCAGGTGGTTCCGGCAGGGGGCATTTGCTGAGCCCGCTCCCCTGTGCTGCTGCCTGCCCCGTTCCCTTGGTCCTCCCTCTGCCACATTCCCAACCCCTGGAAGGGCACAGGGGGGATGGCAGCTGCCCCGATGCGGGGAGGTCAGAGACTATCCCTTTAAGAGAGCGCCCGGCTGAAACGCGACCTGCTCTTCCAGCTGCCGCCCCTGCAGGTGCTCTTGATCTCTGTCTTGTAGGTGGGACTCCAACACAGAGGCTTCCACATGTCGCTCCACCCCCCCCTCCACTCCCTCAGCTGCTTCTGCCTGCCGCTCGGAATGGAGCCCCGCCCACGGTGAGCCTGCCCAGCACCCACCAGGAAAACTGTTGTACTCTGTTCCAGGAAAATAAAATCTGAGCTGTGCCCTCTGTTGTCTCTCCTGCTTGGCATCTGCTGTACATTCCTGGAGCAAACCCCCCTGTCAGTGGCCTCTGCGAGGGAATGCCTGGGAGAGTGGGCAGACTTGGTTCTTGGGGGGGGGATGGGCTATGAGCCGTCACACTGCCCCCCGCGTGGCTGGAGAGGGGTGCTGCCCCTCAGCCTGCCTGGGCTGACTGCCTACCCAACCGCACAGGGCTGTTGTGCACTGGGCACTTGTGGGGGGGGGGGGCTGCTGAAGTGGATGCATGCCCAGCAGCTCGCATTCTGAGTTCTGTGGCCCCCAAGGGATGTGTTCCTTCCACATAGCAGGGACGGCAGCAGAGCAACACCGGGGGGGGGGGCTCCGGGTGGTAGTGGTGATGTCTTTTGGACTTGGTCTGGCCGCTCCCAGACACACATTCCAGCCGCTGTCTAGGACAGCTAACTCCTGCACTTGGGACTTCCTGATTGTCCGCACATGCCTCTGCCCGCCTGCCTGCCATTGGCAGAGTCTCTGATAGCTGGGGGGAATGGGGAGATTGATGGCTTTCCGCCCCCTCGCCTGGTCTCGTGCAACGGGCTGGCCAATCTCGTGCTCCCATGTGAGCCTGTGCCTCCCCCACCCCCGCCTCAGCAGTGGGCCAATGGCGTGCGCCTGGGCGGAATCACCATGGCAGCAGGTTCTCTCTCACTCATCGGGCCGCTCTTCCCCCTCCAAGCGTGGCATTACATCTCCCCTTTGGAAGCCGACTGCAGCCGCTGACGCTAGCTCTGCACTCAAGCGCAGCTACACGGCAGTTCTCTGGATTGGGCTGTTAATCTTGAATAGTTATACGCCTAAATTATAAACTCATTATACACACCGAAGTACCACTTTTATGCTAACGTAAGTAAACTATTTAAAGTAATAAAGGTTTTGTTTTATGTCACCACTATCTGTATAACAAAGTTTCAGTTCTTTCCCAAAAAAGGCAGAAGAAAATAGGTTTTTATTCATTTAAAATCCCTAAAAATTTTACTTCTCTATATCAGAGAAAGCACACAAGATCAGAAATAGACTAACAAAAAGACCTACAGAATATATCCAAATCACCTAGACTTGTACCTGGGCAATGACCAGCCACCAAATGAACCACTAAAATAGCAGTAGAATGAAGACAAGGAAAAAGCCACAAAGAGTTATTAACAAGCACAAACAATGCAACCCACCCTTGTTTCACATCCATTCTCTACCAGAAATTATTAAAGAAGGGTTTGTTTGGAGAGATTACATTATGGGATTTTAATTTTATATTTCAATCATCTCATCTTCATTTTGACCAATTAATTTTTATGGAAAGCAAGACAGTAATGCCAGTTTAATGCAAAGTGAACAGTCACAGCATATATGCAGATACCAGACTTAATCTGCCTATAAAACATAAAAATCAGTCTGTATTATTGATTACATCTTAATATAAACAATATTCAAATATCCTTGTACAGAATTAAATATCTGCATGTGTAAAGTTTTTTTTCAGTCTTATAATACAGGCCTACTAAAGCTAACCCATTTTCATTTTAAAAAATTAATTTCAAGAGTGTCACAATCAACAGCAGCGAACTCGTATTTCATCATCAACATCCATCAGACACTTCTGGAAAGTTGGTATTCTCACAATAATATTCAGACATCACAGCAATACTGGTTGCACTTTGGGAAAGGGACACTGTTTCCTATGCTACTTCTAAACTTCTGAAAAGGGGTTTGCTGGTGACAGAGGTGTAAGGGCAACATAAAGGCAGACAAACATGATGACACTTCCTTGTCTCAGTTCAGGGTATTGTCTGTACAAGCCACAATCCTTCTATTGTGTGTCTAACCAAAGTATCCTGTTTCAGTTCTAAACATGAATTGAAACAGAACTCGGTTGAATATTCTGACCTGGCATACCTTGTTCCCACATCATGCTCTAGTAAAACCTGCAATAATAAGCCACATAGATCACTAATGCCGGTTTAAACATACAAACTTAAAACTGGGAAATTTGCATCATTGCATTTCTATTAAATGTCAAATAACTGCTGTGAGTTTCAACTCTTGTAGCTATGGCTAGCTCAAACCTACCTTTTTTCTTTGTATCACAGAAGTACGTTATGACTTTAGAAGTGCATAGAGATGGGCCTAATATTCTGCTCAGATGAATACAGTGGTCAAATATCTCCCTAAAAACTTGACAGTTTAAGAGAGTTGCACTGATAGGAGAAGCCAATCTGCCCTCCCTTTTTAGAACTAAATAATCATATGACCATTCTCTTTGCTTCCTGCGCTCAATCATAAGAAATGGCAATCTCATTCAAGTCCCATGACAAAAAAGAAGGAAAAAACCACAGCAATCGTTTAGACTTACTGAACTAACACACAGAACCCCCAACAGCAAGTAGAACATGTCAAGGCGTATTTACAACTCTCCTCCCTGAAAAAAATAGTCACGTGAAGAAGGCAGTGATCCACATCCGTTCTTCGTAGACGTGGAAAATATTTGTAAGCCACGCCGGGTACGGGATTGTTGTTTTGTCATTAAAGGCGGTGGGGGCCCCCTATCTTTCCCAGCCATAGAGAAACGCGCTCCGATAACAGCTTAACCGACACTCTACAAGGATTTGCATATGCAAGTCTCATCGAGAAGGGAGGCCTCATGTACACGAGAAACTGAAAGTAAAGGGAGGGGAGGGAGAAAGAGAAAGAAAAGGGAATTGGCTCAGCTTGAAAGTATAGTCATTTCATTTGACAGGGAAGGGACTGAATCCGCCTCACTTGCAGGCAGCGGCGATGGCCTCGATTACCCCACGTATGCTCCTCTCCCTTCCCACTATCGTCAACAAAGCCAAGCCAGCAACGATGGGAGCAAGAGGGAGCTGCGCTGACATTTTCGCATCTCCCCCCCCCCCCAGTTCCTCTACAACGACTCCAGTATCCCACAAATATTCAGATGATGCGACCAGACAAAAACCTGAGAGACCAGCCTTCGTATAGTCAGCACACAGTCAACCATCTCAGATGATTTCCTTGCCTGTTCTCGTTTCCTTAGCTGTGCAGAAACACTCGCAAAAAAATTGCACAACCGTTTAACCAAGAAGGGGGGGGGGTCACAATTACGGGGATTCAGGGACTTTCCGACACCAGTTTATGACCCAGGATCCTTTCGACCAAACCTCCATAAGACACGCAGACATAAACCAACAGGGAAACAGAGGTTGGAAGGGGGGCAGAATAACACTATTTCCCACTCCCCACCATGGAAATACCCTCCAGACCCTCGGGGGGTCCTTTTAGGGCCAGCCAGTGCTCAGATACCCAACATAGTTTTTCAAAAGCACAAAAAAGGAAGGGGAGAGATTCAGGGCGGGGGGGGGATACTCCCTCCTCCTCCTCCTCCCCCCCCCCGTCCTGATAAAGTGACCCCTAACGAAGGGAGAACGTCTGGCCTCCCTCGTCGCTGCGAACGCATCCACTCCACTGGAGGGGGGAAGGGGGAGCGAGGCGACAGCTCGTCCACCTCAGCCTCGGCGGCCACCAGTGCTGAGGCCGGGTTCAGCCCCGAGTGGTCGCTGCCATTTCTCTGTGGGCCAAAAAAGCTCAGTGTCGCCTCCGACGACGCCGCGCAGGCAACGGCGCAAGACAACCCCCCTCCCCCCCGTTCCCCCCTCCCTTACCTTGTTTATATGTCAAAGGGAAGCGTCACGTCTCTCCTCTCAGGCCGAGCAGCGGCGGGAGGAAAAACAGCCGGCAGCAGCCGCCACAGCCAACAGAGAAGCAGCTCCAGGGGAGGAGGGAAAACGGGGGGCGCTGCTCGTTAACAGCAGCCTCCCAACGCTGGGGGAGGAGACATGGGAGGGAGGGAGGGAAAGAACGAGCTGGGCCCGTGAGATAGCAAAGGCTGCCCGCCCGCCCGCCCTGCTTGCCTCACTCGCCCACCCGCTCAGGGCAGCCCGCGCGAGACCAGCCTTCACCGCGCGAGACCAGCCTTCTGCACATGCTCACGCACCTGAAGCGCCCTTGCCTAGCAGGCTTGTGCGCAAGGCTCGCACATGCCCATTTGTAGAGGGCTCCCAAGAAGGTAAAGGGGAAGGCAGGGGAGAAAAGAGATAAAGGTACCAATATATCTAATTCTCAAAATATCCAGGCTGTCTACAAATCTGAAAAGTGTCCTGAGTTTGTAGAAAAATCTGAAATATATATAAAACATTTGATATATTAAACATATGGAATTAGTGCTTGTAACTTTAAGAAACAGTGCCCTCAATGTCCATTGCTAGGAAACCATATAGTATTGCCAGTTTTCAAGCCTTGGTTTCTGTCAATAGATGGGGGGGGCACCTCTTCCAGGGTTGTTTTGATCTCTTAGAAGTCTGTTAGGCCAACTCATCTGCAACCACCAGTGGACTTGCTGCCATTGGGGTTCTCAGGTCTAACTTAGGAAATATCTGGGGACTTTGTGGGTGGAGCCAGGAACAAGGGTGTGACAAGCACGATTGAACTCCAAAGGGAGTTCTGGCCATCCCTTTTGAAGGGACTGCACTCCTTTTAAATGCCTTTCCTCCATTGGAAATAATTTTGTGGGGCTCATAGAATTGGACTCCCTGGTCCACTCTTTTTGAAACTGGGAGGGGGGGTTGGGTTGTTTTTTTTTAGGAGACGCACCAGATGCTATGCTGAAAATTTAGTGCCTCTATTTCAGTACCTCCTAAGCCCCAGATACCCTTGGATCAATACTCCATTTAACCCTATGGAAACTGGTCTCCACAGGGAATAATGAAGTATCCAGCAGATATCCCCCCCCCCATTTTCTGGAAACCTTGAAGCAGGGGGAGGGCCTCTAAACTGGGGGATCCCCTGCCCACAAATGGGGATTGGCAAGCCTACATTGCATGACTCACACAGGCCAGACTGCTTTCTACTGTTTAACAGCAGCCATTCCACAAAGCCAGTGTGGTACAATGTTTGAGAATATCTCAATAGGATCTGGAAGACCTAGGTTCAAATTACCACTCTATGGTGGAAGCTCACTAGATGATCTTGAGCCAGTTACATATTCTCAGTTTACCTTATCTTACAGAGTTATTGTGAGGAAAAAGAAGAAAATTATATGAAATGTGCAGGATCAACATTGTGGAGAAACATAGTATATACAAAATATAGCCGAAGATGGACATATAAAATGAAGGAAGCAGGAAAAATGATGTGAGAAAAGGAAATAGCATAGGGAAGAGGATACAGGGGATGAGGTGTGCGTCTCCTTGTCTGTGCAGGTTTCCCACAGCTTTCCCAGAGAGAGGCTGCTAGGGGTGAGAAGGAAAGAAAGCTGAAGAAATAGGAATGGATAAAGGTTGTTTGGTTGCTGGATTAAAAAGAAGAGAAGAAAGCAGGAAAAGGAGGGAGGCTACAGGGAAGAGAAAGACGAAATAAAAGGTACATGAGTATGTTTTTTCTATAATCTAGTAGAAAAAGCAGTGCATTAGTTGAGATACATAGGAAGTAAACTTATCTCATTCTCCCCTTGCAGAGTTGCAATGCTGTATTATAGCAAATGCATGCTGATTTTTCAGTTAAGTGTTGAGGACATACATAGTTCTTACCTTCCCATCCTTACATTTTGTACTTACAATAACCCTGTGAAGTGGGGTTACAAACAAGCTTTGATTAAAATTGCCTGTCCTTATAATAGAAATTAATGGTATGCTTATTTACTTGCATGTCATGAAAAGTTTCAACTGCCAGTGTCCATACATGAAACTACTATTAAAACAATATGATTTTTTCCAAGGCCCATTGTCAACAGTAATCCTATAAGGTAGGTGAGGTCACCCAGCAAGCCTCCATGGTAGACTGGGGATTTGAACCTGCTTTTCCTGTATCCTCATCTAGTATTAGTCACTACAACAAACTGGTTGATGGCTTTGTCCCTTTTTTATGATTACTGGCAAACTACCTCTGAATGTCTCTTGCCTTAAAAAATCTACAGGGTTGTGGTAAATCAGCTGTGACTTGACGAACCTTCCCACTGTGATTATTGTTACTGGTATCTCAGTTTCTTCTTAAATGTAGATCTAATTCAGGTGTGTCAAACTCATTTGTTAGGAGGGCCAGATATAAATGGGACTTTGTGAGGCTGAACCATGCCTGTCATAAAATGTAATGCCAGAGAGCAAAGCTATAAAGTTTATAAAGGACACAGACAGTGCTTGCAAGATGGAATTCTTCTGCCTTGCATTTAGTGAGTACTGGGAGACAGCTGTCAAATCATCACAGAACCAATAATCCTGACCAACACTATTGTATTAACATCATGAGCTGCTCCATACCTGACAAGATCTTGGATAGTACTGGTGGTGCAATTGTTTACCGATTATGTAATTTTAATTGATTATTTTATTGTATAGTAATTGTTGTTTTTAAGTCTTACAATCTAATGTTGCATTTTTATCAGTTGTTAGCTGCCCTGAGCCCACTACGGGAAGGGTGGGGTATAAATCTAATACAACAAAAATAAATTTTAAAAATAAAATACACAGGTTTTTTTAACTTAAAATGCAAACATGCTTAAAACTCTTGCAATATTTTGTTTAAAATGGAAAGGTGGGGGAATAGTGGGATTTTGCAATGCATTTTTAAAAATAAAACATTAAGAAAAACATAAGAGTCACAGCAGAAACTAAAAATATAAAATGTTCTCAGCCTGGGAAAACATAAAAGGGCAGGGCATTGCAAGCTTCTTCTCTTCCCCCTCCCCACCCTGGTCTATTCAGATTGGCAATTGTTCTCCAGTGCAATATCCCCCTTTGGCTGTGGGTTCCCATGTTAGAGTACTCACTAGACACCAGTTCTCACGTCCATTGAGCAGAGACAAAGCTGTCTCAAAGTATCAACCCTTTATGTGCAAGGACACAACTCCAGGAAGCTTCCACTGGCCCTAGGAACACTGGGGTTACACTGGGCTCCACTCCATTGAAGCACATTGCAGCACAGACAAAGTTGCAAAGAAAACACGTATAGGCGTAAACTACGCGGGAGTTCGGGGTCTGGAGCCCCCCCTTGGATTTTTCTGGCAGGGGCTAAGCCCCCACTGGGCAATCAACACAGGACTTGGGGCTTCAAAGGCATGAATGGGGTGATAAAGGCTATGTGTGATTTTCCCTCTGAGCTGCAAAGTCAGTGTAGTGACTTTACAACTTCAGCTTCTTAGAAATGCTAATTGAGCTAAAACAGACACAAATGATTTAGAGGGATGGTGTCAATATGCATATTGACCAGTGTTGGTAAGCTCTAATTGGGTAAATCAATACATTGGCAGATCTGAGTCAAGGGGGTGAGGAGAGGCGATCTTGTAACTTTCTTTCCTGACATAGCTCTTGCAGCACACATGAGATACAGACCTCTCTGAGATCTAGAAAACTGACTTTTTTTCATCCAGTCAGCCGATCTAGAGTGTTGAAGGACTCTTGATATTGTAAGGTAATTGAGATCTGCAAAAGTTTTCACTTATATCTTTGGATTCTCTGGATTGATTATTAAAGTATTGATATCCAGCACATATCAATCCTCATAAATTTGGTGTCTGTTGGAAAATAAAGTCTGGCTGGCTACACCCACTTTTAATGTACCAACAGTCAGACTGCAGGCTCTCCTTGGTGGATTCAAAATACTTGCTTGGTTTTAATTTATATTTGGGGGGAAAGTGAGATTGAGTGTGGGTGGATATGAAGATCAGAGGCCTTTAAAATGTTCCTAATGGATTCAGGTGGAGTAGCTATGTTGGTCCGAAACAGCAGAACAAAATTTGAGGCCAGAGGCACTTTTAAGAACCAACCAAGTTTTGTTCTGGGCATCAACTTTTGTGTGCATGTACACTGTTTCATTTAGATTGCACACACACTTATTTTATCTGACAGGAGCCTTTTTTTTGCTATTAATCATTGATCTTATTTATTGTTCTGCTGTTTTATGATGTGAGCCATCATGAGCTCATTTTGTCGGTAAGGCAGAATATGTTGAATACATGAAATGAAAGTTTGATTTCTGAGTATAAGTGAAAACTGAATGACTTAGGTATCAACAGCAGCTGTAAACTGTAGCATATACTGAACCCAACGTATAGTTGGTGACAGCCAGTTTGGTGCAGTAGTTAAGTGCTCGGATTCTTATCTGGGAGAACTGGATTTGATTCCCCACTCCTCCACTTGCAGCTGCTGAAATGGCCTTGGGTCAATCATCACTTTTGTAGGAGTTGTCCTTGAAAGGGCAGCTGCTGTAAGAGCTCTCTTAGCCCAGCCTACCTCACAGGGTGTCTGTTGGGGGGGGGGAGGTACAAGAGATTGTGAGCCACTCTGATTCAGAGCATAGAGCGGGATATAAATCCAATAATAATATCCTCCTCCTCCTCCCTCCTCATCTCAATTTATACCCCATCCTACCCCCTAGCAAAAAAAATACCCATGCCTCATGTCAGAGAAATATTTTTGTGTGTGTAACCCCAGAAACTCTAGTGTCTGAAAAAATATCAAAAAGTAAGAAGGCACTGTGAAGGGGGCTAGACACCACTTTGTTGGTGTTAAAGGTGGCACTGGGCTCCAACTCAGTTCTCACATTTGTTGACTGCTTTATTATCTGTAAGAGCCCCAAGGCGCAGAGTGGTAAAGCTGCAGTACTGTAGTCTGAGCTCCCTGCTCACAATCTGAGTTTGATCCCAGTGGAAGCTGGGTTCAGGTAGCCAGCTCCAGGTTGACTCAGCCTTCCATCCTGCCGAGGTGGGTAAAATGAGTACACAGCTTGCTGAGGGAAAAGTGTAGAAAAAGAAGATATTGGATTTATATCCCGCCCTCCACTCCCAAGAGTCTCAGAGCAGCTCACAATCTCCTTTACCTTCCTCCCCCACAACAGACACCCTGTGAGGTGGGTGGGGCTGGAGAGGGCTCTAACAGCAGCTGCCCTTTCAAGGACAACCTCTGTCAGGGCTATGGCTGACCCAAGGCCATGCCAGCAGGTGCAAGTGGAGGAGTGGGGAATCAAACCCGGTTCTCCCAGATAAGAGTCCGCACACCTAACCACTACACCTAACCACTACACCAAACTGACCGGGGAAGGCAATGGCAAACCACCTTGTAAAAAGTCTGCTGTGAAAATGTTGTGAAAGCAACATCACCCTAGAGTCGGAAACGGCTGGTACTTGCACAGGGGACTACCTTTACCTACCTTTACTATCTTCCAGATGATGTCATTGCGCCGGAGATGGCGTATTCCAATAGGGCTGTTCAGGAGCAGGGATCCTCCCAGTGGCCTACTCCCTGCCAGTGGGTTGGGGGCCTCCCAGGCGGGGGATCCCCCGCCCCTGGCAGGAGCTTGGCAGCTCTAGGGAAAGGCCACTGAATTACTTCTTTCTTATAAATAGCTATATATAATCTAAAAGTCCAAGGACCTTGATTCTCTTGTCTTTAAATTACTGTCCTGTTACTTTGGTTTTTGTAATCAGTGGTCTGTTGAAGAGAGTCCTATAAACATGCATAATTTGAGGTTGCAGCCTGTCTTAGTGACATAGCGGTGCATGACATAGTGGTAGCACCTTCTAGGTTTAATCCCTGACATTTCCAACTGAAAAGAGTCTCAAGTAGCAAATACTGGGGGAGGGGGTCCTTTCTTTCTCTGAGACCTTGGAAAGCTTGTTACAGTACATGATCTGACCAGATAGAAGCAGTTTGCTGTGTTCATTGAAGGATATATGATCAGGCACTGTCTCTAGGCAATGACCTACCAGTCTTACCACAGGCTCAACTAATGTGTTTGACCTAGTATGCAAAATGCATGCCTATAAGCCATTTCATCTGTGTTATGCCAACAGTAGAGTATACTGGGGCCTCTGATCTTAACTTGGGATTCCTGCACCCTTGTCTTCCCTTAGTGCAGTATCGTTGGACTGGCCCACTGCTTGTCTTTCCCAATACAGATCTGACTGCCCGAGAAAGATTCCACTACATAAATAAAGTGCAGGAACAATGACTTCAGCACCATTCACACCAGACCAGAAACATGGGTAACTGTGGCTAGACTGGGCAGTAACCATGCAGTCTGATCCACTGCACTTTATAGATATTTGGATCATAACATATAACCAATTTATCATCAGGTTGCTGCTGTGGTTGTAAGAGCTCCGTGGCGCAGAGTGGTAAAGCTGCAGTACTGCAGTCTGAACTCTCTGCTCATGATCTGAGTTCAATCCCAGCGGAAGCTGGTTTCAGATAGCCGGCTCAGGTTGACTCAGCCTTTCATCCTTCCGAGGTCAGTGAACGGAGTACCCAGCTTGCTGGGGGGGAAGTGTAGGTGACTGGGGAAGGCAATGGCAAACCACCGCGTAAAAAGTCTGCCGTGAAAACTTTGTGAAAACAACGTCACCCCAGAGTTGGAAACGACTGGTGTGTGCACAGGGGACTACCTGCTGCTGTGGTTAGAATTACTGAGTTCTTGCCTTGAGTTGATATCAAAGCCAAAAACTGCTACTTTTTTAGACAGTGTTAAATAATGCTTATCTACAATATAAACAATTTACCTGATAACACATTAAATGAAATTGCCATTAAAGACACTGGAGCAAAGCAGGATACTTTTCTAAGTCAATTAACAACCCTGTCTAAATACACTCAGTGTAACTGCATGTCAGGGCCCGGACCTGCAGGTAGAGACCCATTGTTTTGTCCCATTGTTCCTTCATTCATTTTCCTCCAATACAGTAGTTATTTAATTCTATGAGGTCAGGCATCTACAGTAGGCCCTTATTTTGCTAACAAATATTTAATCATATAGAGCCAAAACCACCTATACAAGCTTACCTTCTGCCCTTACTTCTGGACTCAAACTGTTGCAGTCTTTTGAACCTGACTCTAACATGACATTTAAGTTATAACTCTAACATAACTCTAACATAAATCCCAATTTAAGATCAGAGGCCCTAGTATACTCTACTGTTGGCATAACACAGATGAAATGGCTGATAAGCATGCATTTTGCATACTAGGTCAAACATAACAGCCTGACTGGGGAATGGACTTTCAGACCTGAGTGTCTCTAGTTTTCTGGCAAACTTCTGGCTGATCATGATCATGCTAAGCTGTCTGCCTTCCAAAGGTGCCCTCTGTTACGTTTTCACTAGTGGCCTTCTCAACAGTTCTCCTTCTTTGCCCTTCTTGCATTTTCTGCTTGCCCAAGTCCAAACTAAAAAATGACAAGATACTAAGGGTTTGTCATTCTGAAAATTATTAGTGGAATGCAGTCAGATACTCCTTGTTCTTTGAACATAATGTCACCTTTCCCTCCAAACAACTCTGATGGCAGTCAAACCTTTTAAATATTTAAATAAGATTGCAGAGTTGTGCAGGTGTGTTGTGCCTTTAGTAATTACATGGAACAAGACATTTTGATAGGTACAACTTGCCATCCAAGGGTGAAAAAAGCTGAAATTTTCTCCTATTAATTTCAGGGACGTTGATGGGGGGGGACTGTATCTCATTAGTGTGTTGGGGATAAGAGTTTTTTACTATCCCTGTTTTTTCTCAGTCATCACTGATTTCATTGTGAGCATCAAAGCTATCATATGTGGAAGGACCATCTCCTCCCATACTGTCCAGCCTGCCAGTTAACATCGCCTCTCGCCAGTTAACATTGGGCTCTCTGTGCCCAAATATTCAGAGATGAGAGGAGCAGCAACTAGAGACAGGACATTTTCTGTTGTAGCATCTTCCCTTTGGAGCACTCACCCCCTGAGGCTCACCTTGCACCTACTTTACTTTAGTTTCTTTTATGGGCCAGGCTAAAAGACATCTTTTTATCCAGGCTTTTAATTAGAGGTTCATCAGCTTTTTAATGGTCTACTATGTTTTGTATATAATGTTATGCTTTTTGTGTTTTTATTAGTTTGTATGTAATTTTATGTTTTTGTGTGTTTTTAATTGTGTTCTATACTATATGCTGCCTCAAGTAAAACTCTGGCGATGAGGCACAGAAATATTCTAAATAAATAAACAATGCTAACATTAATTTTTCATTCAAATTATTTTTGTGATACCTTCCCTTTCTCAAGACCAATCTGAAAACCACGTTTCATAGCCAGAGAACCCACTGTATGAAGAACCTTCCATTTTGACTATGAACATGCCATCTGTTTGCTTGTTTTTCAGTTATATCATTTAAGTGGAAAGGTAACAAAAACAGGCAAAGAGTAGACAGATATGTATCATTAAGCGTGCTTGCTTTTGGGACTTCCACACTTCTGCTAACAATAAATGTGATGAGAATAAAGAAAGTGGACAACAGATGCGGAAGTGAGAGCATTAGGGAGAAAAAAAGTTACCAAAAAGCAAGGCCTGAATTGGTTTAAACTAAGAGCACCTGTGATTATATTAGCTGGAAAATTTGGGGAATAATTAACCTCAGTCACTATAATTATTCTATCAAAATCTTACCTTCTTTGTTAAATGTAGCAATTTAACATTTCAAAAGGTTTGTAAAGCTTACACACATTAAACAAATTTTCCATCAGTCTATGACAAGTGCAGAAAAAGAGAAACTGGTTATTTATGGTAGGGAATCATCAATATGGTTTGCGTCCAAGTGTCAGTTCATTATTTGTATCATAAATGGGCTTCTGAAAAACAGAACACTTTGCACATTTGTCTAATAAATCAAACATAAGAAATTACCTCCAGCTAGTTGTGGTGCAAATCAAACCAATGTGCTTTGAAAAAGAAATACTAGATATTGCATTTTAAGATGTACTTAATTGCACCAGCCTTGCCTACTGGGGGGAAGAATACATTATGCATTCCACTTGATATCTCTTGTTAGCAGCATGGCTTTCTCTGTCAGCCTTACTGTCTTTGACGTAGTGCCCTCTTCTGTTTGATATATGCCACTGCAGCAGAAAGCTGACCACTACAGAAAACTGTGAATTTTAGCTGGTTAGAAATTAGAAGTTTCAAGGCTGGGTTTAAGGAATAGGTTATCTGGCGTCTGTGGAGGGGAGGAAGAAGAAGATGATATTGGATTTATATCCCGCCCTCCATTCAGAATCTCAGAGTCTCAGAGCAGCTCACAATCTCCTTTTTCTGCCTCCCCCACAACAGAGGTGGGGTGGGTAGGACTGAGAGGGCTCTTACAGCAGCTGCCCTTTCAAGGACAACCTCTGCCAGAGCTATAGCCAACCCAAGGCCATTCAAGCAGGTGCAGGTGGAGGAGTGGGGATTCAAACCCAGTTCTCCCAGATAAGAGTCCGTGCACTTAACCACTACACCAAACTGGCTCTTAAGCAGGTACTTAAGCAGGGTTTATAGAGTCCACACTCCAAAGCTGCACTTTTCTCCAGAGGAACTGACCTCTGTCATCTAGAAATCAGTTGTAATTCTGGGCGATTTCCAAGACCAACTTGGAGTTTGGCAACCTTAGATGGAAAAGGTTTGACCACAGGAAGATACAAATATTTCCCCTCTTCCTTTGAGTTGTCCTGAACTCAAGAGGCATACAAAATCTCAACAAGTTTGTAATATGCAAGTATAGTATTCAGGTATTTCAGGTAATTTAGGATAGTCTGAGTTAGCTGTCTGCTGCTTCAAACCAATATGGCTACCCACCTGAATCTATCTTTATGGAAGGCACCACATTAAGCCACTTGGAATGGAAATCCATCAACCTCATGAAGAAACTTGCACAGATACAGACTGATATTGCTTTTCCTATACAGTACAAAAACCTGGACATTATACTGAGAGTTAGGAATCCTCTACAATCTACTTATCCTACAAATTACACAGAAAATCTGTTTCTCACGTTTTCCAAAATGCTGCTCAAACATCTGATCAGTATCCTGTACTACAAACAGAAGCTGATCAAGGAGAAACTGTGAACTGGACATTTCTATAAGGAATCAACCTACTTGGCAAAATTTCCACAAGAAAAGACAAACTATTTACTGCTGTCAATTGTAAAAAAAACCCGTAACAAATTGTTAAAAAAAACCCTAACAAATATTGGACAGAAATACATACATACTGAAATTCAAACCATTTTGAACATCAAATTTGTTATGTCACTTGCAGGGCTTTTTTTTTGTAGCAGGAACTCCTTTGCATATTAGAGGGAACATTGTCTAGAAGCCTTTTTCTGTCATCTACACTTAAAGAAGTACTTCAACATACCTAGAAACAGGACAAGAAAGAACAGACATCTTCACAATATACCATCACACTATCTACTAGAGAACAGCTACCATCCCTCCAGCCCCCCAGTGAGCAAGATACCACCGCAAAAAAAGAGACTCCATATGGATCCCTCCTGAGCCCTGATGGTTGCAATATCACAATGGATCTCTACATCAAATGCTTTTGCCATAGTGTCCAAATCCAAACCAATGTGATCAACAAACACCATTGCATACAATAGAAAACCATGCTAAAAGGAAGGCCATAGACAGTCTCAGGAACAATCCAAATATTATAATTAAAGAAGCAAACAAATGTAGTTTTCTATTGTATGCAATGGTGTTTGTTGATCACATTGGTTTGCCCATAGGGGCATCTAGATATGTGGACTGTATTCTAAGACCCTATGCTATTAATGCCCCTAGCTATGTGCATGACATCACAGATTTCCTGAGGAAGATATAATCTTTGAAAAGCCTTCCAAAGAAGACATTTGGCCACCATAGATGTGGAATCTCTGTATACCAACATCATATAAAGATGGATTATAAGCCATAAGAAACATGATTTTTAACAACACTGCAGCTGACCTTGCCAACAGATTCTGCCATTTTGTTCTCACCCATAACTACTTCAAATTTGGTAAGAACTTGTACTTTCAAATTAACGGTACAGCCATGAACACCCACATGGCACCACAGTATGGTAACATCTTCATGGCCAACTTGGAACAACAGTTCTTAAACTCCAGCCCACTCACATTTCTCCTATACCTGCATTACATTGATGGCATCCTTATTGTCTGGACATATGGCAAAGAAGCTCTGGAGAAATTCCACCAGACATTCAAAAACTTTCACCCCACCATCAACCTGACAATGAACCAGTCTATAGAAGAAATACATTTTCTGGACACCACTGTACAAATATATGACAGATAGATAGACACCACTTTATATTGGAAACCTACTGATTGACAAACATATCTACATGCATCCAGCTACCATCCTAAACGTAACAAACTATTTATTGTCTACAAACCTGCAAGCCTGCTCTACGCTACAACTACAGCTGTTCCAGTCCTACAGACAGAGATTCTCACCTTTGGGATCTACATCAAACCTTTTTAGAACTAAAATATCCACCAGATGAGGTCAAGAAACAGATCACAAAGTAAAAATGATACCCAGAGAAAGCCTGTTGCAAGAGAGACCCCAAAGAGACAATAACAACACCACATACAGCTCTCCACTCACCACATACAGCTCTCAATAGTAGAATATGGTAATCATATAAACTAAGCTTGTGACTTCAGAGTTGAAATCAAAGGAGTGCAAAAGGTATGTGTTCAGCTGGATTCCCACCAGTTAATCAAACTAATTTTAAATTCAGGGGTCAGCTGGATTCCCACCAGTTAACCAAACTAATTTTAAATTCAGTTTTATAAATATCTCTGTTCATTGCTGTGCATGGTTATATATTCCAAACAGCTACATAAACTAATATTCTACTTTCCCCAGTATTCAGTATTCAGCTTTTTTCCCATCGTAAGTGACATACTTGTTGATATAATTTTTAAATATCTGTGTGAAATTCAAAAACATACATGCAGCGAGAACAATGTTTCTTAATATCAAAAAGGTCCCTTTCAAAATTACAAAACAACTCACACTGAGACTAACATTTCACTTTAACATTACACTTTGAGTTCAGTTACAACAGATCTGTTCTTAGTTTTTCCTTTTATAACATGTAAGAGAGTTCTTCCTAAGGAAGGTACATTATGATTTGAGTGTCCCAAATAGCCTTTACATCCATGTAAGAAAAGTTTCAGTTCATCATTTCCAGGGCTAATCTTCTTAAATATTCTTCTGGGATGCTTCAAACACATTTGTGCTGTAGATGAAGAAAACATAATTAGAAGAAGATGAAGATGATATTGGATTTATATCCCGCCCTTCACTCCGAAGAGTCTCAGAGCGGCTCACAATCTCCTTTACCTTCCTCCCCCACAACAGACACCCTGTGAGGTGGGTGGGGCTGGAGAGGGCTCTCACAGCAGCTGCCCTTTCAAGGACAACTTCTGCCAGAGCTATGGCTGACCCAAGGCCATTCCAGCAGGTGCGAGTGGAGGAGTGGGGAATCAAACCCGGTTCTCCCAGATAAGAGTCCGCACACTTAACCACTACACCAAACTGGCTCTTACAACTTACAAAAACAAAATCCCCTACTGGTAGAACCAACTTCCAGAAGAAGTAAGGGCCTTGCGGAACCTCGCTCAGTTCTGCAAGGCTTGTAAAGCCTCGCTCAGTTCAGCAAAGTTTGTACTATTTCACTAGCCTTCAGCTGAATTATAGTACAAGAGGATGCCCAACATCGCTGAATATATTGAAACTGTAATTTATACTAGCACCAAAACTGTTTTAAATTATTTAACGGTTTTTATTAATTGTCGAAACTCCAATGTTTTTTCATTGTTTTATTGTTTAATCTTGACTGTTGTGAGCCGCCCTAAGTCTGCTTCAGCGGGGAGGGCGGGATATAAATCCAAGGAATGAATGAATGAATGAATAAATAAACAAACTAGACATCTATAAACCTCTAAATATTTTTGAGCAAATATCTGAGATTTAGATGGGTACCTATGTTAGTCTGTCTATAGGAGTAGAAAGGAACAAGAGTCCAGTAGCACCTTAAAGCCTAACAAAATTTGTGGCAAGGTATGAATTGTTCAGTTAATTGGGTGATCTTGAAGACACTGGAAAGCCAGTTTTTAGTTGAAAAACCATTGCATAGAGTAGCAGAATGAACAACAACTTCACATCCCATTCTGGTGTTTAAATTTGAAATATCAAAACAGGCTTTTACTTTTAAAGGATTTAGTTCTTTTTGAAGTGTTTGTTCAAAGAATGTGCCTTAAGTATTTGTTGGGCTTCAGACCATTTTGTATTATGTTCCTTAATCTCTACTCCCAAACATAATTATGAGCATATGTCACATGAACTAAATATATTTAATACTAAATTTATTTATGCATAGATATTTGACCTATTCCATTTGAAACACTGAAACAATATTATGCAGAAAAAAACCTGCATTCACAATTCATACCAATAAAGTGTGCTAAATAATTGATACTTATTTGAAAGTAACTCCAATTCATTGGGTCATACACCCACATTAAGTGGGCACAGGATTGCAACCAGCATTTATTATCCCATAGTATGAGTTTGGCCAGCAGTTTGCAAAAGAAATTAAGTACGTATAAATTCTCTTGTATGCGAGATCAATGAGATTAGTTGGCATTATTTTGAACGAAAGTGTAAAACAAAAACATAAAATGCAAATCCAGATTCACATGATACCTCCAAAGCTTTCAGACATTGGCATTTGATTCAGAAGCTATATATAAAGAAAAATCTTGTTAGATTTCTTTGGATGATTGAAACATTTCTGTTGAACTGTTTCTCCGTGTAACCACTGAAAATATTAAACCCAAATTGTGGTGATGGGAGAAATGGATGGCATCCTACAGCTCTACATAAACATTTCCCCACATTCCATTCCTGTATTTTTTAAAATATATATATTGTTTGTATCTCATGGTTTCTTAAATTTAAAAAAATTAAAAAATTTCCTCGCATTCCTGTGGAATGCTGCAGGTTTCTAATCCCTGGGAAGATCAGTCATCAGACCTCTGTGGAGGAGCAGCCACACACAGACTGGTTGGGCTGGAATTAGGCATGGCAAGAATTTGACATTATTCCTCCTTCCTCTTTTGCAAGCACCACTCCACAGAGAGAACGAGGCAGTTTCATCCCTCCCCACTGTAGTGTACTGTTCCTGGCTGTTGCTCTGCATGTTTATTTAATTCATTTATTTAGTCCATTTATACCCTGCCTTTTCCCACTAATGGGGATCCAAAGCAGCTTATATTATTCTTCTCTCTTCCGTTTTAACCTCACAACAACCCTATGAGGTAGGTTAGGCTGAGAGAATGTGACTGGCATAAGGTCACCCAGCAAGCGTCCCTGGCACAAGTGGGGATTCAAACCTGGATGTCCCACATAATTAGTCCAACAGTCTTAACCACTACACCACACTGGCTCCATGGTGCCTGCAAGTTCAAAAAGGCTGAGGATCCCTGGGTTACAGAGAGCTGCAGCAATGCAAAGGTATGTGGGTAAACTTCAAATGCGGAAGTCTGATACTGCCTAATTATTGTTCAACACTCTTGGCTTGAAAGCTGACAGAGAACTTGTCTGAGGAGGGCAATGATTGAACCATAGGTCTATGCACTTGAAATGCTTCTCAAACACATGATGGGCTTCAAGCCATTTTGTCTTGTATGCACCTTCTAAAGCCTGCAGAGACTGAGCAGCATCGGCTTCTTCACCCAGAGGTGGTATGTCTGGTTTCTCCTGAGCTTGTAGGGCTAGCAGTCCTTCTGGTGTTTCTTCTTGAGAAGACAGAATGTCATTATTCAAGACATGGTCTGGAGTTTCTGGACACAAAGACAATTTGTACATTAAGATAATTAATGAACAATTTCTATGTATTTACTTATTTACTTCATTTATACCCTTCCTTTCTCGCCCATGAAGACCCAAAAAAGCCAACATTTTTCTCTTCTCTGTTTCATCCTCACAACAACCTTATGAGGTATCTTAGGCTGAGAATCTGTTACTGGCCCAAGGTTACCCTTCAGGTTTTCATGATAGAGTGAGGATTCATATCTGGGTCCCCCAGATCTTAGTCCAATACTCTAACCACTGAGCCATGCTGGATCTTATGAGAAAGCACATGAGCTATGTATGAAAGTGAAATAGTTGTGGAAATGATTCCTAATATGCCTTTAGCAAGTGTGGGATCCATTTTGCAAGACAACTACAAACATGAAGCTGCTCACTTGTTTCTTTGAGGTTTCACAGACTCCACCAGAAGTATTCTGATGGGTGCTCTGCAAACCTATTGCATATAGGGTTGCCAAGTCCAATTCAAGAAATATCTGGGGGCTTTGGGGGTGGAGCCAGGAGACATCGGGGCGGAGCCAGGAACAAGGGTGTGACAAGCATAATTGAACTCCAAGGGAGTTCTGGCCATCACATTTAAAGGAACCGCACACCTTTTTAAATGTCTTCCTTCCATAGGAAATAATGAAGGATAGGGGCACCTTCTTTTGGGGCTCATAGAATGGGACCCCCTGGTCCAATCATTTTGAAACTTGGGAGATACTTTGGGGAGAGTCACTAGATACTATACTGAAAATTTGGTGCCTCTACCTCAAAAAACAGCTCCCCCAGAGCCCCCGAAACCTCCAGATCAATTCCCCATTATACCCTATGAGAATCAATCTCCACATAGAGAATAATGCTCAGCAGACGTGAGAGGATGCAAGGACTACAAGTCCCAGCATGCACCTCGCGAAGGGAGGCCGGACTGGAGCGAATAGCAGGCCGGTGGTGGGCGGGTCTTTGTGACCCAGAGGAAGGGAGAAGCCTGAAGCCAGGCAGGGAAAGAGACACGACGCCGTTCCACCCCTCCCACCCCCGCTATCAGATTTTTAGAGAGCGGGGGATTAGGCTGCTAATCCAGGGGTCCCCCGGCAGGGCGGGGGGGGGGGGGTTGGGAAGCCTAATTGCATACCAACTGAGCTCAGGTTGTGTAATATCAGCCTGGCCTATAGCCACTATTAACAAAAGAAACATGTTAACTGTACAGGCAATAAAAACTACCTGCATTCTTGCATGCCTACCTTCCTAGAGCTTAGAATTTTATGCTCTAGTTTATAGAGGTTTTGATTGTTTTCAGCTGTAACTTGTAGAACTTGGTACATATAACATCCTCCAGTTTTGCTCTTAAAAGATATTTAATAACATTTGATTGGGTGAGTTTCCATTGGGCTGAAGCTGAATCCAGCGAAGACAGAGGTCTTTTATGTGGGTCATGGCGGGCCAGGAGGGGAGATCTCCCTACCAATCTTTGATGGTGCGTCACTGATACCAGTGTTCAGGGTCAAGAGCTACTGGAGCCTTCCTTGACAATGGAGGCCCAGATAGCTGCCACTGCTAAATCCGCCTTTTTCCACCTTAGGAGGGCGAGGCAGTTGGCCCCTTTCTTGGAACGTAGCGACCTGGCAACTGTGATCCATGCAATGGTCACCTTGAGGCTGGACTACTGTAATGCCCTCTACATGGGGCTGCCCTTGTACCGAACACGGAAACTACAGCTAGTGCAGAATGCAGCGGCCAGGCTGTTAGTGGGACTACCATGGTGGGAACATGTACAGCCTAGGCTGCGGGAGCTGCACTGGCTGCCAATTGTGTACCGAGTTCGTTACAAGGTGCTGGTTATTACCTTTAAAGCCCTATATGGCCGAGGACCTGCCTACCTTAGGGACGGCCTCTCTCCATATGTTCCCCAGAGAGCACTGAGATCTAGTTCCCAAAATCTTCTTCGAATCCCTGGACCAAGGGAGGCCAGACTGAAAACAACGAGGGAGCAGGCCTTCTCTACAATGGCTCCCCAATGGTGGAATCAACTACCAGAGGAGGTGCGAGCCCTGCAAGACCTAAATCAGTTTTGCAGGGCTTGCAAAACCATCCTCTGCCAACTTGCGTTCAAGATGGAACCCAGGTAATGACACCTAGCCATCCTATACATATATCGAACTGTAGCACTTTAATCTGTAGCCTATAATATTTTAATTGTTTATTTAACTTAATTTGAATTAATTTAACTATGTTTTAATTGTCTTTTATAGTAATTATTGTATTTTATTGTAATCATGGTATATTCCATGTCCTGTGAGCCACCCTGAGCCCGCCTCGGCGGGGGTGGGTGGGATATAAGAATAAATTTATTATTATTATTATTATTATTATTATTATTATTATTATTATTATTATTATTATTATTATTATTATTATTACCCAGTTTTCAGACAGTGGTTCAGAAGAAGGAGGAAGAACCTGACTTGGAGATCTGAGATTCCACATTCCCTAAGGCCAACCTAAGGAAAGAAATCCACTGCCTGTACCATGGAAGTATTCAGCATCTTACAAAATTGAAGGATTTACCGCTGAAAGAGATTCAGGTAATTTGTGGCGGAACTTTAATCTTCAGCTTCAAGTGCCCCGCACTTCCCTGTAATTCCTGGCTAAAAAGGAATACCCTGTGGCCATAAACCGTGTCAGCCTGATAATAATAATAATAATAATAAATTTTATTTGTACCCCGCCCTCCCCCGCCGAAGCAGGCTCAGGGCGGCTAACAATACGGTGACCAATGGTGCACCAACAGTAAAACAGTTACATTAAAAACATTAAATTAACATTAAACTAACCTTAAAAGCCTGAATTAAAACAATTAACTAAAACATTTTATGACGCTATCCTTGACATTCTTCTAGTTGATGCTGATGGCGGATTTTCAGTTATTCATAAGCTAATTTAAAAAGGGTGGTCTTGCAGGCCCTGCGGAACTGATCAAGGTTCCGCAGGGCCCGCACCTCCTCTGGGAGTTGGTTCCAGAGATGTGGGGCTGCGGCCGAAAAGGCCCGAGAGCGAGTATTCTGTAATTTAATTTGTCTTGGCCCAGGGGTAGTCAGTCTGTTCTTTCCTACTGACCTCAGTGCTCTCTGGGGTTCATACGGGGAGAGACGGTCCTTCAGGTAGGCTGGTCCTCGGCCATATAGGGCTTTAAAGGTGATAACCAGCACTTTGTACTGGACCCGGTATACAATCGGTAGCCAGTGCAGTTCGCGTAGCCCCGGCCGCACATGTTCCCATCTTGGGAGACCAAGTAACAGCCTGGCCGCCGCGTTCTGCACTAGCTGTAACTTCCGGGTCCGGCACAGAGGCAGCCCCATGTAGAGGGCGTTACAGTAGTCCAATCGTGAGGTGACCGTCGCATGGATCACCGTTGCTAGGTCCCGACGCTCCAGGAAAGGGGCCAACTGCTTTGCCCGCCTCAGATGGAAGAAAGCTGACTTGGCAGTGGCTGTTATCTGGGCCTCCATTGATAATGAAGGCTCCAGTAAAACACCCAGACTCTTCACCTGCTGCGCCGCCTTTAGCTGCACACCATCGAAGGTCGGGAGGGATATTTCCCCCCCTGGAGTGCCGCGACCCACACAGAGAACCTCTGTCTTTGCCGGATTCAGCTTCAGCCCACTCAGTCTAAGCCACGTTGCGATAGCCTGTAACGCCCGATCCAGGTCTTCCGGGGGGGAGGCGGGCCGGCCGTCCATTAGCAGATAGAGCTGGGTGTCATCCGCATATTGGTGGCAGCCCAGCCCAAACCTCCTGGCAATCTGGGCAAGGGGGCGCATATAGATGTTAAATAACATCGGGGAGAGGACTGCTCCCTGAGGCACCCCACAATCTAGTGTGCGCCTCTGGGATCGTTCACCCCCGATCGCCACCCTTTGTCCCCGACCCATGAGGAAAGAGGAGAGCCATTGTAAAGCAGACCCCTTAACCCCAATGTCGGCGAGGCGGTGGATCAGTAGCCGATGGTCGACCGTATCAAATGCAGCCGACAGATCTAATAACATCAGCACTGCTACACCGCCTCGATCCAGTTGCCGTTGGAGGTCATCTGCCAAGGCGACCAAGACCGTCTCCGTCCCGTGGCCCGGTCGGAAGCCAGACTGGCACGGGTCTAGGACAGAAGCGTCATCTAGAAATCTCTGTAGCTGCAACGCCACTGCCCTCTCGATGATTTTACCTAAAAATGGTAAGTTAGACACCGGTCGATAGTTCGCCAATTCGGCCGGGTCTGCTGTTGATTTTTTCAAGAGGGGGCGGACCAAGGCCTCTTTCAGAGGCGTTGGAAAACGCCCCTCTAAGAGGGATCTATTTATGATGTCCCGTAGAGGACATCTAAGCTCCCTCTGGCAAGATTTAATCAGCCAGGAGGGGCAAGGGTCCAGATCACATGTTGTTGGGCGAGCAGCGGAGAGAATTCCATCAACTTCTTCCAGGCAAGGACAGATTTCACTTACATTACACTAGTAGGAACCAAACTGTTCAGTCAGCGGCTGCATGGAAGTAAACAGACTGAGAAGCACCAACAGACAATGGGACTCTTGAGTGAGCAGGTCTTTTGTTCTCAGTCTTAACCTCATGTTCTACTGTTTCTGGATCCTGTCAAAGCAGATGTGTGCTATTTTTTTAGTTCCCCACAATTTTTTAACATTCTCAGGCACATGGGGGCCTCATCTTGGATTGGGACCATGGCACAGAGGGCTTAAGCTGTGTAATGTGTGGTTAGGCCCAATCTCCTGTAGCAGTGACATTTTGCTATATGGACTGCAGCAGCAAATGTAGGCAGAGCTTGGATAATCTGTAGAGCATGGGAAAAAGAGATTCAGAAGGCTCTATATGTACCCTCCTGAGTTTACATTTTTAAAATGCAAATAATAAAAGTCTAGCATCAGATCACAGCTTGTGCATAAGCTGCATTGGAAAGGTGTGTGTGGAAATCAAGCTAATGCTTTGTAGAGTCTCTGTGGTGCAAAAAGTATATATTTGAATGAGTTCTTATGGATCCTCATTACAGCAACGCACCCCAAATCCACCATCAACTCTACCCTGGAATCTTTATCCATATGAAAGTTACAGATCCAGCCCTTTGTAGATCTCCCATAACTGAAAAGCCTGAATCTGTGACACCAATTTTCAGTATTTTTACATGAAGATGCCCAAAATGTGCCATTAAAACATTTACATTGATATCCGTTAGGATTGCTACATTTCTTCTGGTCATCGGCAGGAGATGGGCATGGGCTGCACCATAAAAATCACATATGAACAGTGATGAAAAGCTAAGAGCTCAGGTATACATATATTCATGATTCTTACAAAGAAGCAGGAAAAATTACTGTAAGTCACATGTCACAGTTAGGCAGATTAGCTGTACTATATAAAGAATTCATTGCTGCATGGTGCTGCTATGGGGTGAAAATAGATGTACAATAGATACCCTGATGGTTCCTCATGACTCTTATAAGCATGACACAAAATCAGACTGCTTAATCAAAGCTATCATTCATATGCACAGAGTGCAGTGTAAAAATCATATAACCACTGTTCTGTGATCTTGCTGTAGCTCAAAAAGATGGATCCAAGCTAGGGATCCTGACAAAAAATGATTTTTACATGGAGATATTCCAAATAACCCATCAAATCAAAGCTCACATGAAAGTCTAGGTTAAACTAAAGGACACTAGGGGAAACATGTCCTTTTGTTTAACCTAGAGCAATAGAGCAATTAACAGGCAGCTTTTATTACCTTTTATTTGTTTCCCATGCAAATGCTATCCAGACCAAATGTGCTTTCAATTTGCTTATTTCACTATTTTGCCATTGGATCCTAACTTTATATCACTTTGCATTCTTAACCACTGCCCACTAGCTATATGTAGTTCTCATTCCTTAGTCTGAAGAAGTATGCATGCATGTGAAAGCTTACATTCTGAATAAAACTTTGTTGGTCTTAAAGGTGCTACTGGACTCAAACTATAGACTGCTGTCCTTTCAAGGGAAGTGCAGCCCCATCCAGAATACATAACAACTTAAGTCCACAATGCTTAGCAGTAGCACTTCTAAGTTGCTTTTAGCTTCCTCCCGTTCTGCAGTTGCTTTCTATAAAAGTTGATGTGAAGTAAATATGTCCTCACCTAAAAATCTCTGTTTAAATGGAAATGCATATACATAAGGTTGATCCTTTAAAAAATCTTTGATGAATTTGGTTGAGGACAGTGACAGCTTGCTACATAATCTGGCACCCTCTCTCTTATCTCTTCCTGCCCCCCCCCCACCTTATGAGCCTTCCTCCTTATGAGGCGATGGCATTTTTCTGCACCACCACAAATTTAAAAAGTTTTATATAGTTAAATTTGTATTTTCTGGATTTTATCTATAATTTAAACAGTATTGAGATTTCATTATGCTGTACGCTACCCTGAGCCTTGTTCCTCAGGGAAGGGTGGCCTAAAAGTAAAATCTAATAAATCATAAAATAAAAAATAAGTTTCAATTTATGAGCTTGCATCCACTTCAAAACTGCCTCCAGGAACCAATTCAGGGTTTTTGTAGCCTCCCTGGGATCAGCTGGAAGTGCAAGATGAAGCTTAGTGTTGTTTGCATATTGGTGCCCCAACCCAAATCTTCAAATGACCTCACCCAATAGATTCATATAAATACTAAGGAACATAGGTGACAAAATGGAACCTTGAGGGAATCTATAGGTCAGGGGTGGCCAACGGTAGCTCTCCAGATGTTTTTTGCCTACAACTCCCATCAGCCTCAGCCATTGGCCATGCTGGCTGGGGCTGATGGGAGTTGTAGGCAAAAAAACATCTGGAGAGCTACCGTTGGCCACCCCTGCTATAGGTCAAAGAGCTGAGCAGCAGTCTACCAGCATCACCTTCTGAAACTGAAACTTACCTTCCAGGTAGAACTGAAACCACTGCAGAACAATGTCATAAGAACATAAGAGAAGCCTTGTTTGATCAGGCCAAAGGCCCACCCAGTCCAACACTTTGTGTCACACAGTGGCCAACCCACCCCCCCTCAAAAAACGCACCAGGTATAATCAGGAGGTCCATCAGTGGGGCTAACATCTCCCAATCTCAGCCTGGATGGATATCATGATCAATACCGTATCAACTGAGAGGTGATAACGATCACCATCTTTAAGTACTTGAAAGGCTGTCATATAGAGGATGGTGTATTGTTTTCTGTTGCCCCAGAACCAATGACTTGAAATTAAATCAGAAGTTTTCGACTAAACATTAGGAAGAAGTTCCTGACAGAGTGATTCCTCAGTGGACCAGGCTTTCTCGGAAGGTGATGGGCTTCTTTGAAGGTTTTGTCTTCGGCAGAGCACCTGCAAGGCAAGACAAGGCTGGGGCACTGCTGCTGCTGTGCTGTCGAGAGTCAGCCAGTCAACCAGCCCGCCCACTGCAATGCTGCCCAGACAGCCAGATGGTGCCAGCCTCTGCTTGACAATGGCCCCCAGCACCAGCAGCCACCTCTGAGCCTTCCCAATGGGAGTGGCAGGGCAGTGGCAGGTGCACTCCCCCACCAGCATGCCAACTGAAGGCAGGGGTTCCCTTGGCTTGGGCCCCCTGCCTCTGTGTTTGGCCTCACTGCCTCCAGCGCCGCCCCCTCCCCCGCCCAGGTGCATGCTGGGATAAGTTGGAAAGTCCTGGCTTTGCCCACAGGTGAGGAGGGGAGGAAGGGTGCAGGCAGTGAAGCAGGAAGTCAGGGTGGGGGGCTATACTCCCTATAAGCTGTGGAGTCTTGTGAGCAAAAATTCTACTTTGTGAGCTACTGGCATTAAAGTTGTGTGCTACTACATAAATTAGTTTGCCCTAAGGCCATCCTTCCTGAGCCAAAATAAAAATATGTGAGCCAGAGACTAAAAAAACCTGTGAGGTAGCTCACACTATCTCAGCTTAGAGGGAACATTGGGGGGGGGGGCTCACCTAGGGCACCAAAAATTCTGGACGGTATATTTCCTGCATATGTAAGTTGATGACATTTTTAATGATCCAGCCCCCACCCCCCTTGCCCAAGAGCAACCAAGAGGCAGTGGGCAATCTGTGTGTATGGCTTTGACTTTCCCAGCTCTCTCCTTTCTTCTTTGCCTTGGATAGTTTGCAACCACTCAATCTCTCCCCCATTCTTCTGCTAGCTACAGTTTGAGCCAGTTTGGTGTAGTGGTTAAGTGTGTGGACTCTTATCTGGGAGAACCAGGTTTGATTCCCCACTCCTCCACTTGCATCTGCTGGAATGGCCTTGGGACAGCCATAGCTCTGGCAGAGGTTCTCCTTGAAAGGGCAGCTGCTGTGAGAGCCCTCTAAGCCCCACCCACCTCACAGGGTGTCTGTTGTTGGGGAGGAAGATAAAGGAAATTGTGAGCCACTCTGAGTGGAGGGCAGAATATAAATCCAATGTCGTTGTTGTCTTCTTGAGGCATGGATAAAGGTTATGTGTGTGCATATGAACAGCTAAACACCCCCTCTTCCCTGCCTTCTGACTTTTGTCCAGTCAGTAGTTTGGTCTATGCATCAAAAGTGGCCAGGCACCTTGGGTGAGATCTTTTGAATACAGTCTGAGATATTTAGAAGGAAAAATAAAATCTTTATTTACTAAGATACATCACTATTTACTTAAAAGCACATGAACACTGGCAAATCTATATCAGAACATTACAAAGATGTTACAAAACTAAGAAAACATGATGCTAACTACATTGTACAAGTTACTGTACAAGTTTATGCATTGGTGATATTCTAAGAAAAACACTTAATGTTTGTGAAAACATTAACTTACAGCTAACAGAAGGATTTCTTTCAGCAGACTGTGACTTTCTCCCTTCCCCTTCACTGCAGCCCCAAATGTTTACCCGAACTTCTTGTAGATGATGGGTAACCCCAGGGACAACATGAAGGGGAAATCTGAGGCCTACAGTGACAGAAGAGAATTGTCAAAAATCATTCACTTATCCATTTGCAGAAATATTAGGTGGGTCCCACTCCCAACTCAGAAATTAAAAAAGGGGGGGACACACCAAGAATTCTAGCAGAAATAACTATAACAGAGCTCTGAGAAGAATATTCTTAGGGTCTGGAAAGGGAAAACACAATCTTCCCCCAAGTTTGTTATATGCTTATTTTCAATTGGTTTACTTAGCTTGAAGAATACTCTTGGATGTGAATTTTGGTGAAAGTTTGACAAGCAAGTTGGGACCAAACTACACGGGAGATTGTTATACACTATTTGGTCCTGTGTATCAACAGAAGAGAATATTGCTTCAAGATTGTTATATGATCAATTTTATTTATTTATTTATTATTCGACTTATATACCGCTCTCCCTACCAAAGCAGGCTCAGGGTGGCTCACATTGAAAGGTCATAAAAACCAGTATTAATAAACCATAACATTAAAAAAAATCAATGTGAATGGGTTTGGCTTTTAATAATGGTAGGTATTTTCTGGATGGGTGCTAATTGACAGGAGATAGTCTGCTGGTGGCTTGCACATCACAAGGATGGTGTTTCTCCCATCTCACTTTTTCATATTACAAATATAGTGTTTCTCCCATCTCACTTTTCCACCCTCTCTCAGGCTTTACCCCATCCAAGGCTTGTTTTACTCTACATCTTCTCTCTCTCTCCCCACCCCCTCTCGGAAAATACTATTTTGGTTAAAGATAAGTTTGGAGACTTTCAAGAAGGAATCCCCCACACACACAAATGTGTGCAATTAACTATTTACACAGTTTAAGCATCCCAAGTAATGTTTAGGAGACAAAGTAATCTCTGTGTACAAGACTTCTTTGTGAAATACATCTTTATTTAAGGAATCATTTTATTTACTTATTGAACCATCAGGACATCATTTCCTCTAATACAGAATGTCATATTCAAATATGTCTTTCAAAAATCCATGAAGCTAAAATAATAACAGCTAGCAGAACACAGCTGGAATCTGCCTGGAGCTGTGGGATGAGCATGAATTAAAGTTGGAATTCAGTGTAATTTCCTTCATATCCTAAACTGTGCAGTAAACACAGTGCTACTCAGTTTGGTTTTTTAAAAAAAAAATTAAGAAACATTTTTTTGCCATTTTCAAGTACAGCCTTGGACACATTAAAACCTTGTTGATCTTCAAGGTGAGTTTCCTGCATACTATATTTTTATTAGAACACATTGGGCGGGGAGGGGACCCCTCCAGCTACACTATAAAGGTCTGAGGGTTAGGGCTGGTCTCATGATAGGAATCTGGCACGCTCTAAATTCTCAGGTTCACGGTAATTCACGATGCTAGACAGAGGACTAATGCTTACAGAAATACCAGCACTCTTAAAACTCTGCAGACAAACATTTGGGACAGAATAGGGCAAATGCAAAAAAAGTAGAATATGAATATAGGTTCTTATGGCTTAAGGGTACCTTTAAATGTTAGTATTTTAAGTATATAACTTCGGCGGGAGTCAAGTAATGGGGGGAGGGGGGATTAGAAAATAGCATATGGGATAGATAAAAAGAAGGTATTACTGGATATGGTTACCATATGTTATCAATAAAATTGTGTTTAACCAAGAATAGGGCAAATGCATTCCAAAGTACAAGCCAATCATGTAACTAGGGTAAAGGTTCAAAATGGCAAACAATTTGCAGATCTCAAACCAAGATCAACATTCCTTCTCAGTTCCCTCAGCCAATCAGGATGCAACTGGTTGATAAAGTTACAGGTAAGGCATATACCATAGAGGATGGATCTTGACAATGCCTTTTGCCTTTGCTGTTCCCAAATTCTGGTTAATATGCATAATAATGTTTAGCAGGGTTATACTTAAGGTCTCAAAAATATATATTTCCATCTCAGTATAACTGTTTTACAGATTTGATTTGATTTTTGTTTAAACATATATATCCTGCCCCTTCTCCTTAAACTCAAGGCAGTGAACAATGCAGCAATCAAGATACCAGGAAAATATAGCCTTCCAATTAAAAAAACCCCACAGATTAAAATATGTAAATTAGAAATGTAAAAGCACTCAAACTTTAGCACACACAAGAATTAAAACACCCAGGATCAACAAACACCGGAGCAGAACAAACACAGTCAAATCTGCTACAACGATTTACCCTTCAAAAGCTCTCTGGAGTAAACCTGCCATACATGTAGTGAGTGAAAGTGCCCTCCTTGCCTACTCTGGCAGGCTATTCCAAAGGACTAAGCCCATCATTGAAAAGTCTTGTGATCTCACTATAGCCATATAGACAATACTAAGGGTGGGCATCTTAAGGAGAAGGCTATTTGCAGAATTTAACTGTGTTCTGAATAGTTGGTCCCAAAGGCTGCCTCACTGTGCTGTCCTTTGTACCAATAGAAGCTTCTGAGGTATCTTCAAAGGCACAAAGCAGGTTACTTCAGCACCAGTCTGGAGGTTACAATAGCATAGATCAGTGTATCTGTGTCAGCAGGATTTAGGTACGGAGTCAGATTACAATTGAAAGGAGGAAACCCAGCAACAGTATCCACCTGTTTATCCATAAAAAAGGCTGGGTCCAGGAGAAACCCCACCACCAACAAAACTCTTAACATGACCTACCAGAGAAATCTTAACTCCATCTAAGGCTGGTAGATTGACTCCTGCTAACCACTCTGCTTTCCCAGCCAACCTCACCTCCATCTTATCTGGATTAAACTTCAACTTGTTCGCCATCAGACTAAAACAAATTAAGCCTCAAAACATTGTCCAAGAACTTCACAGCTGTCTCCAGAGGTTTGGATAATGACATATGAGCAATATTATGCAACTGTGAAGACCATCAGCCCAAGCCACTAGTGCTGTTTCAAATCCTGGACAAAAGCCTGACTAAAAAAGTTAAGGGCAGATGTTTTATTCTGAAATGCTTACAATTGCTCTGCCACAACAACCTGCTCTATCACCAAGCCAAAGAAAGGGAGATAATTGCCCACATTCCTCCTGTCCAAAGACTATCTAAGCAGGGGTCATCTGTTTGAACTGAGAAGAACATAATAATCTTCACCAAGCATGGTATCACTTTAATAGCCAGGATGATAAAGGGTCTAGTTTGCAAGATGTGGCCTTCACAACCCCAAACTGTCAACATCAGTCGGGACCAATGTTCCCTCTAAGCTGTGGAGTCTTGTGAGCAAAAATTCTACTTTGTGAGCTACTGGCATTAAAGTTATGAGCTATTGCATAAATTAGCTAGCTCTTTGGCCATTTTTCCTGAGCTAGGACAAAAATGTGTGAACCAGAGTCTAGAAAACTGTGAGCTAGCTCACACTAACTCAGAGGGAACGCTGGTCAGGACAGGGTTGCCCATTTAAGACCACTGGGCCCAGGCCTAATAGTCAGAACACAGAAGTTAAGCAGGGCCAATTCTAGTGAGTACTTGGATGGGAGACTTCCTTGGAATCTGGCAAGTACTTGGATAGGAGACCTTCTTTGAAGAGGCAGGGGCAGGCTTTATTCAGCCACTTCCATGAATATACTTCAGGCCCCCAGTCACCATCACACACACACACACAAAAGACCACTGATTACCACTTGCTTGGGGCTGGGATGGTGCCCCACTGAGACCATCCCAGCGTCCCCCATGAGACCATCCCAGCCCCAAGCAAGGGACAACCCTTACCCTGGCATGAGGTAGGCAAGAGCTGCTCTAAACCAAGGGCCTAAGCCCCATTTGGGATTAACAAGAGCCACTGCCTCCACTAATTAACAGTCAAATCTCATGTGGGATTGGCAGGAGCCATTATAGTCACAGCTGTGGGTTAGCAGTCTGAGCCTCACATGGGGGGAGGGGGGACTAACTGCAGCTGCTGCCATGAATTGGCTGCCTAAATTTCATATAGAATGGGTGGGACAAAGTCTGAGTCCTGCGTGGGGCTGGCAGAAGCAGCCACCACAATTCAGCCACCACCTAAGCTCCACTTCTGATCTAATTGGACAGTTCTCAGAGGCAGAGAAGTAGCAAGTCTGACTGCTAAAACCAATCAGCACTGCTGTCTCAGTGGACCAACAACAAGCATCTTCCATTCAACTTCATGTGGGCTGTGGAACCAAGAGAGGCATCATTGTGTTTGAGGCAAAAGTGAGGAAGCCAAAGCAGGCAGGCTGAGAGAGGAGGTGTCTCAGTCAGAGATGGATGTAAGAGGAGACAGATGCCTAGAACTGCCTCGGCATAGAGTAGCTGCTGGTGGTTCTTCAATGTGCTTTCTCTTTCCCCTTTTTTGCTTGCATAGTGTAACATTGTGGTGCTAGCAGGTGGGTTCAGGAGCCACTGCTTGGTGAAGGGAGAAGCCCTCTTTTTCCTTTGTTCTCCCCCTCTGCTGGGGAGTAGAGCCTGAGACAAGTCTAATTTCAGAACAGTTTTTGCCTCCCAGTCTGCCCCTGAGTCAGGAAAACCAACTTGAAGCTACCGATACAATTTTGACTAGAGTTCACCAACACTTCCAGCACAAGATCTACTCTCTCAATCTGGCATCTAAGTGATGAGGGATTTCATTGGCAAAGAACTGAACAGGATTGTCAAAGCTTACTTCTACATATCAGATTCAGGATTGTGAAACTCAGATGACATTAGACCCCAAACCACCCTGAATAATTTTGATGCACATGATTCAACCAGCACAGTGGTGGCACAAAAGATTACCTTCTTCGCTGCCATCTCCACCAATCTGCAGGCCCTTAAATGAGCTCCATAGGATGTTCTGTATGAGTATGAGTTTTTTGCCAATCACATTCTAACCTGTCTCCCCAACCTTTTCATCTCCTCCAGCTCTTTAATAAAACAAGGAGCTAGAGCCCTCCTCAGATGTGGGGAGAATGTGAAGAAGCAACTCTATCAGTGGCTCCCTGAAACCCAGTATTCTAGGCTGATACCAGGATCTCTACTGAATCAATATCCAGGCACTCCAAAGTCCCCAGAGCCATTTGGAAACCCACTGGATCCACCTGTCTCTGGGGACAGACCATATTAACAGGTTCTCCACCCTTGTATGAGGAGATAGGCATCATAACTTTCACCCTCAACAGGTAATGATCTCACATGGCACAGACTATAATAGCAATCCTACCAGATCATCCCAAGGGCAGAAAAGAAGATCTAATGTACATCTTTTCTTTTTTTTCCAATTAAACTAATAACTTCCTATTCCAGCAATAACCTATCTATTTCTATTCTAACACTAACCTATCTAATCCTAAAGTTGTATTTATGAACAAATGTAATACTATATATATCTTACCTAAACCTACACTAATATTATCTTAATATCTATTAAGCTAATTATCGCTATCTATACTTATATAATAACCCTAATCAACCAATCTAAACTACCCTATGGCTCCTAAAAATAGGAGAGCGAACCCAATGTCACTACCAATCCTGGGTACAATATAAATTGGGGGTAAAGGATTGTTTTCTTTTTAACCTGGTTTATAACTTCTCTCCCAAACCACCTATCAAAAAATAATAATAAAAAAAATGTCATATAGAATACATTCTTCCATTTTTTTTTTATACCAACTTTCAGTCAGTCCCTCATGATTCAGTTTGTCCAGGAGTAGCAAGTACCGGGATTTTACTAGTTTTTGTCTTTGGTGGAGTAAATTGTTGAAACAACTTTTTCTTAGTATTTTTCTTTGTCAAATCAGTCAGTTCTTTTAGGCCTAGTTTTTTAAGCAAATTAAGTCCTGTTTCTATATCTTGTGCTTGAAGTCTGTTGCCATTATGCACTATTTGTAGAGTTGCTGGTCCAACCCATCTGTATTTCTGTTGAGCCTTTTGTAGCCTCTGAGTCACTGGTTTAAGTTCTCATCGTTTGGAAACAGCCTCTGGGGGCAGATCTGGATATATTTCAATTTTTGTCTCTTTATATTGAAACAAGCCCCGTTTCCGTGCCTCAAAAAGTACTTTAGTTTTGACTCTAAAATCAAGAAATGTCAGTACAATGTCTCTAGGACCTTTTCTTCTGGGATTAGATGGGGACGCATAGCTGGTCTTGAGGACAAAAGGAGATTGAGGAAGAATCGCACTGCTACAGCACCAACCCTAAATCAGACTTTTCCCTGCAGCCACTGTGGCCGGACCTGCCTGTCCCGCATTGGTCTTGTCAGCCACCAGCGAGCCTGCAGCAGACGTGGACTATTGCACCCTTCTTAAATCTTCGTTCGCGAAGACAAGCCGAGAGAAATGGGGAGCCAAGTCTATACGCTTTAGTTATGATGGGTACAACATCATCCTCTAGGTGGAGTTGTTTTGCAAGCCAAGCAGCCATAAAGGATTGCAGATCACTCATTTCAGGTTGATCCTCCAAAAATCCTCTCAGTTTAAGGTTATTCTGTCTCTGGTCCATTTCCAAAGTAATTAATTTTGATGCCATAGTTTCAGAGTCTTTTTGCGTTGTAAAAGTTTCTTCTTGCAGTACTTCAGCTAAATTTTTTGCTATGTCAGCAATTATTTTGACTTCAGATAAAGAAGCAGATTGTTCCTGCAACTGATTTTGTAAAGGTTCCAGCAGCGTTTTTATTTGTAACACTAGGTTGTATTCCAACTTGTTTAAATCAGCCTTTGTTACTGATGCCTTATCCACAGGAATATCCATTGAACTGGCGGCCATTTTAAGATCGCTAGAAGTCCCGTTTTCCACCCTCTCTCTCTGCCGCGATTTAGTAAAATAAAAGCTTACCGCTTGGTTTTTGGATGCGGTTTTAGATGTCTTGGGTACAGAGGGTCTTTCCCCCCCCCCCCCATAAAATATCAGACACATTTGCTTTATAGAGTATTTTCTGGCAGTTTGGGGAAGAGCTCACTTTTCAGGCATCCATTCCCATCGACACGATGCCCCGCCCCCCGTACATCCCTTTTCATGTGCCAAATTTCAACCGTAAAAGGGAAAGGATGTCATAGGATAACACAGGCAAACTGAGTTTTTTTTAGTAGTTGTATCATCAGTCAAGTTCAAAGTCTCAGAGTTATTCTAATACTTGCTGCAGCATAACACACACTGTACCTTGCCCTTTCACTGTGCTTCTGAGTCTACTGAACCAAGGCAATGGAAAAGCAAGCAAAGTATATGTCGTAGTTATGCCTACAGGCATCCCATATCTGACCAGAAGTACCCCCAAGTTCCTGCTGCTCATGCCACAAGCCAGTTATTCAACATCACAAGTGTTTAATGGAGCATCATGGTAACACAAATTAGCCTCAGGTTGGGATGTATTTGTTCACTTTGGTGCTGGCTTGACAGAATTTTAGACAGCATTTTGAAGCTTGGTGAAGACAATTCAAATTGACTTTAAGCTAGAATTTGCTAGCAGAACAAATCTGATGTAGAAACTTTAATGCATGCATCCATGCAGTATCACAGCTGCAGGACTAATTTTTGTTTGAACACATGAACCTTATTTTGAATTGGTCACGGTCAGTATTGTCTACTCTGACTGGCAGCAGATCTCCAAGATCTTAGGTAGAGATTTTTGATATCACCTACTATTTCAGCCTTATAAGTGAAAATTCTGGAGATTGAACCTGAGACCTTCTGCATGCAAAACAGATGCTGTGCTGCTGAGCCACAATCCCACCTCATCTTTTGAGGAGATACAGTGAACTCAGTAGTGGTACAGAGATGGTTGGTGGTGATGACTGTCTGGGACTTGAATGCGATACTTTCTATCTTCATAATGCTCTCTGCTTTACATAATATCTGACAAAAGGAGCTTTGATTCTCAAAAGCTTCTACCTCAAAAATCTTGTTGGCCTCTAAGGTACTACTGAACTGAAATCTAGCTGTTCTACTACAGGCCAACACAGCTAGCCTTTGAAATTATAACATACATGTAGATTCTGTTCTTATCATCTGCCACTCCACACACAGGACACCTATAGGGGAAATAACATATTAAGAGGACAAGAAAGGAAGCGTGTCAGACTTTCTCCTGTCCTTCACCACATGCTACACAGCCACTGAGATCAATGTGAACAAGCCAGCTACACCTTAACAGAAGGACAAAAGTTGCCCATCCAAATGTCTTCTAATACTTGCCAGGTTTCTAACATTTTTACTTATATTGTCCATCCTTTGAGGTAGCATTGGGTTACAAAATTAGTACAAAAACACTGCAACTTAAGTTACTATGAACATACAAATTGAGGGTTTCTCTCTGATGCCACAATTCAATTTCTACTTAACAAGAATGTAATGGACAGAAACATTTTGCTAATGCCAAATGTGAATTGAGTACTATGTATTTCAGATTTAGATTTTTTCCTTTTTATATAAATGTGTGAGTTTAAGCTAGATGGAAGCACTTCGTTGTGTGATGTTAAATGGGTTTTAAATTAATACTTCACTTAATATAAAGTTCTATTGTATGTGCCACCACTGCTACGGGAATCAAGTTGCCAGAGCTGCAGACAGGGCAGGTGCATGCAACTGCAGAAATTTCCTCATCTTCTCCCCTGCTCTTGTGAGGGCAGGGCTATAGCCAGTTGTGCCCTCCCAAGAGAAAGTCCAGAGCAGCTGCCCCTGTTGTTCATTGTCTAAGATCACCCTTGAGCACATTTAAACAGAAAACTTTGCTTTAGAACTCATTGCTGGTTCCCTGCTTGACTGAATGTCTCCCGACTCCCACTGAACAGATTTATGCTGGAATTCTAAAAAACTACCAGGACCACATCCAAGTGCTTGTCCAAAAATAAGAAGAAGGGAACAAAGATGATGAGGAGTCTGAAGACCAAGTCCTATGAGGAAAGGTTAAAGGAGAGCAGTATGCAGGGGGTTTTTTTCTGCAGGAGCCCACAGGAGCAGAGCTACACCAAGGGTGGCCAGGGCTCCAGCTGGCCTGACCCGCCATGCAGCAGCCACATGCTACCAGGCCAAGTGGTGTGGCCTAATATGTAAATGAGCTCCTGCTGGGCTTTTTTTTCCTACCAAAAAGCACTGTCAGTATGTCTATCCTGGAGAGGAGATGACTGAGAGGTAACCATCTTCAAGTACTTGAAGGGCTGTCATATAGAGGATGGTGCAGAGTTGTTTTCTGTTGCCCCAGAAGGTCTGAGATCAGAAACAATGGGTTGAAATTAAATCAAAAGAGTTTTCGGCTAAACATTAGGAAGAACTTCCTGACAGAGCAGTTCCTCAGTGGAAAAGACTTCCTCGGGAGGTGGTGGACTCTCCTTCTTTACAAACAAGAGGCTAGATGGCCATCTGACAGCAATGCTGATTCTGTGAACTTAGGCAGATCATGAAAAGGAGGGCAGAAAGGGTTGCATCAGTGCTTAGTTCTTGTGGCCTGGGGATATGCTGATAATCACTTTGGGGTCAGGAAACAATTTTCTCCAGGCCAGTTTGCCCAGGGATCCTGATTATTTTTTGTTGTCATCTTCAGGGCACGGAGCAAGGGTCACTGGGAGTGAGGGGATAGTTGTGAATTTCCTGCATTGTGCAGGGGGTTGGACCAGATGACCTTTGTAGTCCCTTCAACCTTATGATTCTGTTATTCTTAGTCTCCCACACTGTCACTCTCTGACACACCACTGCTCTGGGAGGGGCTGTCAGACACAGAAACCACTGAATAAGAAAGCCTGCCTCCTCCATTAAGGAAAGTGCAATGAGCAGGTGGCTGGCTCAATGTGAACAGAGGAGTAATGTACAACTAGCAAACAGATATAGCAGTCCAAGTTCCTTCAATCTCCATTTTCTCTTTCACAGAAATGGGGAGCCCCTCTCAGGAAGAAACAAAGAGGCAGCAAGCAGATTAGTAAACTTGACTTTCATGTGAGTTACCATCTCTAGAAGAACACAGTAGGAAAGAAGAGAGCAGCATTCTGACATATGTCTGTTCAAACTGTGTAGTTTGGGTTTTAGGCTAAGGCAGCATCTTTGGAAGGCTCTGGTTGGATGGGCTTCCTGCTGGTATATTTGTTAACGATGCCTACTTTGGCCACCCTCTGATGAAGAACTGTGAACACCGCAGAGGTATGATTTCAAGTTTCTACTGCAGCCACTTCATTTACTTATTTGAGCAGGAAAGCCAACAGTAGACTACAAAGGACTTGCCTGTGAAACTATGTGAGAAAATAGGAAAAAAGCATACATCTCCAAATATATGTGGAATGCTAATCCACATGCATAACTTTGTAAGACTGAGAAATTTGACCACAAGTCATCACACTAGAATATTATTTCTCCACCTTTTCACAGGTAACTTTTCAAAGAAAAAAATTGTTAATACACAATAAGTTTCAGAAAATTACAGGTTTCACCAAAACACAGGCTCTAAAATAAGACCCTTTATTTAGTAAGAGGTAGGCAAGAAACTAATCAGTTCCATTTCTATGTATGCAAAAATAATTATTCCATTGCTGCAATTAGAATAGGAATCTTCAGTTCCATTCCTATAAAATATTTCAGTGCAATATTTACTGGGTTAACACACTGTTGTTCCAGCTATACACACTTAAATTAATATTCAACCCCTCTTAAGATAAGCTAAGAAGTACTTAAGTGACTACCTGTATTTAACTGCATACGGAATAAAACAAATTTATTTCTATCAAATTTACTAAAATAACATTTTTGAATTTATGGGAATAGCTCATGTGTGGAAAAAAGTTTACAATCTGATAATTTCATCCTTATACATTAGCAGTGTTACAAACACAACCAATGTTTATGCTAGCAAGTGTATTTTAAGCACTACAATAGGCACTACAATTTACACTGACATTTTAGTTGTATTACTTTAATACAAAAGCCCAAACAAGATGAAAATCCTGATTCAGCAGTTATTTGTACACATAAAAGCTCAAGTTCCCAAGGATTTCCTCATTCCCTACTCACCATAGCATCTGAGACAGCACTGTGTACAATTCCTATTGTGTACAGAAAACTATCTCAGGAGACTGCATTAAGTAGGAAGACTTTGTTTGTCTAGGAGCTTTGTGTGAACACTGAAGTTTTCATGGAGAAAGGAAAAGGCAATGACAGAATCCACGTTTTTAATAAGGAACCAATTTCCATCTTGGGCATCTTCAGTTATCAGTATTTCAAGTACCATGACTATGACAAAACTTTTCCTGAGATTCTAAATTCAATGAAACTCTTATCTGAAACAACTGTTTCAAATTTCAACTGTTGAAGGAGTAACTTGGGGTTTTATTAAAAAAAAATAGTGCCTGTAAATTTAGTTTTGTTTTATTAAAAAAAACCTTTCCAAGCCCTTTGTTTTGAATAAAAATTATGTCATGAATCAAAAGCCTTATTTTCGCTTCACAATACTTCTAAGCCTTCTGCGCGGGGGGGGGGGAGTCAGTAGACATCAATACAGAAAGCAAAAAAGAAAAACACCTGATTGGAAATATTTTATTAAAGCTTAAAATAAAAGTAGGCAAGTGATACTTTTCTTGGAAAGTGCATGAAGGTAATATCTTTTAAAATGAAATGTTGCAGGTACTAGGAAATCAATTTATGTTGCAGTTTACTTAATATCAAAAAGAATTTAGATTACAGATCAGAGAGTAACATGCTGGGGACTTCTTAATAAAGTAGAAGATCTAGGTTTTGCTTATTTATTAGCTTAATCTTGAAAAAACATTGTTGATAATTGACTGCTATAAAGTGCCAACTTCCACAGTCAGTAATGGAAGATGAAAAACCTAACCAGAGGATGACCCTTAGCAAACAATATAATATAGATTAAGCTGTGTTTACATTTAGTCACTTGCTGGATTACAGCCACTAAGATTAATTTGACGTGGCTTTTTCTATTTTTTTTCTGGGGGTGAGCTGTCTCAAACTATTTCCACATCCATTTCCAAAGCATGTATTGGGTAATAGGTAGTCTGAAAGAAACTGAATGATACATTTTGAAGATATATATTTTGTTTTTTAAAAAATGTTACTCCTCTTCTTCATCCACAAAATAAATGTGAATGCCAAATGAGGGGATTTTTTTCCCCTTCAGAAAGGTGAGGGAGGGGGACATGCAGCCACACACTACAGATTTTTTAGCAGCTCTGTTTCTGGTGAACTGAAATATTATTTTAGCTGTCTTCCATGCTGGGGGAATAGTATAATTCATTTGTGGGGGCTGGTTCACTTATACAATACTTGCTTTTTCTTCTGGACAAATATAAACGCTCTCCTGCATAGGTGATAGGAACTCTAGGAGATGAAGAAGTGCTATCACTACTGCTGAAGTGAAATCTCAAGAGCGTTTTAATGAAAATTAAACTTTTATCATGCGACTTGATTCCATTTGGAATATTGTGCATTCTACTGGGAGCAGAGTCATGCTTCCTGTGGTAGGAGACAAAACTGTTAGCAGAAATTCCATTAACATTAACCTTGATCTTGGGTTGCCTCTGAGTTGGCAGAAACATCCTGCTCTCCTCCTGGCACACCAGAGGCTGCCTCCTCAACAGGTGATTCTTCTCCCTTTTCCGATTCTGTAGATTCTGCATGTTCTTCACTCTGGACTTGAGGTTCATCAGCAATTACTCCTGCAGTCTCTTCTGCAGCTGCATCTTTTGCCTCTTCCTTTATATCAGTAACTTCTTTTGTTTCAGTTTCATCACTTTCTAAGGCTTCATTTAATACAACAGAGAAATTATGAAGCATGGCATGCAGTGCAGTAAGAACAAATAAAGATGGCAGATGCAACTGGCCATAGCTATTTTAAGATGACTACTAGTCAGACCTATGTCAGACTCTTACAAAACTAATTTGTTACTAAATCACCATAATGGAATGAACATGTGGCTTGAAGCAAAACATTACTATGAAAGTACTTAACACAATAAGCAGAAACCATGCTGTATTACTGGATGTGATTTAAGGAAGCAAAATCCACAGAACATTCCTAAGCAGAGTTAACTCTTCAAAATCCACTAAACTCAATGGACTTAGAAGGATGTAGCAAGGTTTAGGATTGCACTGTTAGAAGATAACACATACAGATAATTAAAAAGAAGAGATGGAGATTGAAAACATTGAAAACACTCAGTTCATATTCCTATTGTAATTCTTTTATAAAATCAGTGTCAACAGGCATTGATGCCATGATCAGAAGCCTCTGTGTGGCACAGCATCACACTATACATTTGTATATTAAAATGGTTGTAGGTATTTGGGACTAACAAGCCACATTATCAGCTGGATCAAGAAAATATTCCTGCTTGTACAAGCACCATTTTACATCCTGAGCTCCTATGCATGCAAGGAAGTCTCCATTCACTCCACCAGAGGATAGAATCATGCACATGTAACATTCTCTTTCTTTGAAGTGAATGTGGTTACAATACATTAAAAGCTAACCAATTCAGGTTCAACAGACTCAAAAAATTCATCTTCAGCTAAATCAACTGTCCATCTTCAGGACAGAGACTCTGAAGCAGAATGGAATTCTTCTATCCAGCTAACCAAAAGCTAACCAATTGGTGAAATGTGATTGCATGTGTCATTTTGCAGGAAACAGTGAAGCCCACTGAAATGTATGTAATACTTCAGCCTCTAAATGAGAAAAAACATTTTCAGATAAGGATTTTAAATATTCTAGATAAGAAGACATGCAAATGAAAATTAAACAGAGCAGGCACTACACCATAGAGATGAAACAGTGCAGCACAAACTTTGTTAGTTGACATTCATTCAGAGAACCTACCCAGGTGACAAAGAAAGCAGGAAAGGAATTTGTGATTCATATGCAATACAAACAAACAATACACACAAAGAGACACTGTCAGATTATAGAATGACCCCTATCCTCAAAAATTGTTACTAACTCAACATTCTTAGCATGCAAACTAGGCTTCCAAATATAATAGTTTGTACAAGGAAGTTTCAAACATTAAGTTTTAAGGAAGTTTTAAATATCATCAGTTTTAAACAATGAAAAGAAGGGGCATTATTGTTGTTTTGGCTTATATAAATTAATAATCTTGTGCACCACTACAGCAATTTGTTCTTAACATTTGAGCAGATACAGCTGGCTGTTTTAAAAAAGTCCAGCCTGCATACTTGTAAATCTGAGGCCACAATGCCTGACTGTGTCACTCTCAAGAGAAGCTGTTCAGACAAAGAAGAGATTGACAAGCAAGATCAGTGTACAGTATGCTTTATTGGATAGTCAAATTATGAGTGCATTCATTCAAAACAGCCAGTGCCTTACGAATGCCACGTTATCTTCTGCAGGATGCTTTAAATAGTGCTATCTCTTAGGCTTGCAAATATAAAATTGTTGGGATAAAAATATCCCCCACACAGATGATTTTTCTCAAGTTTGGCTGCAAGGTACATAATGATGGACTGCCTTTTAAAAATGATTCCTTGTGTGTGGAAAGAGATTTTCCTTGTACTTTATTCTGAAAGTGTAAAAGCAGAGGAACAATTAGAAAGATTAAATGCAACCTTTCCAATGCAAGAATGATTAAGACAGAAAAAAAGGAAACCAGAAACAAGAGAATGTAAAGTGGAATGACATGAAATCACTCAGAAGATAATAAAAACTAATTATTCTGAAAATTATGTAATTAACATTTATGATAAACAATATATTCAAATTTTACTTGGTGTTTCCATTGACATTTAAGCTATTCCCCCCCTCTATCTGTCATGTTCATAGTGTAGAGATCAGGCTTCACCTGCATATTACAAAATCCTTATGTTTGTTGGGAAACAACGCAAAGTCTTTACATCACATGTGTGAAGGAAGTGTTGTGCCATAGGTGCATACCCCCTGCTGTTTTTGCACCTGTTCTTTTTGCAGCCCATGGAGCTGCTATTGACTCTGTTGTAAAAATCAAGTTACTTAAATGGCTGCATGTAAGTTTTGCAAGAGTTTAACATGGCTACATGTAAGTTTTGCTACAGAGCCAACAAGGACTCCATGGGGTGGTTTACAAAAACAGCAGTGGGGAGAGGCTAAAGCCACTTCTCGTGGTCTGCTTTAGTCACAAACAGAACAGAATCAGTGTGCATCTGGGAGGCACAAAACTCCCATTGTATGTGTGATGTAAAGTTCTCATGTTGTTCTCCATCAAACACAATGACTTTGTAATGCTGACATGCAGCCTTGGAGCATGGATTAGTACTGAAGAGTCTGGGGTTCAAATCACAACTTGCCATGAAACTTAGTGTATGACCTGGCCAGTTAATCTCTCTGTCTAGTCTACCTGATAGGGTTGTTGTGAAGATGAGCCAGTGGGCAGGAGATCCATGTAGCCCATTCTGAGCTCCTTAGATGAATGATGATGGGATTTTTAAAATTGCATAAACTAAATGTTATTTTAGATGGCTGCAAACCCAGGCTCCTTCACAAGAATACCTGTAGGATCAGTGTTCTTGAAAAAATGTTTGTTACATTCTTATAATAATAAAGTGCCATCACGTTGCAAACAACTGTCTCCTCATGGAGTTTACAAGTCAAGAGATGATCAGAGGTGGTTTGCCATTGCCTTTATCTCCATAGCAACACCTGGTTTTCCTTGATGGTCTCCCATCTAAGTACTAATGATGACTCAGCTTAGCTTCTAAGCACTGACGAGCTCAGGCTAGTATGAACTATTTAGGCTGCAACACTATATTACTGCTCTATAGTACTGTCAGGATGTATAGTTAAAACATCTTAGTCTTAAACCCAAAAAGTATATTAATAAAATATTGCAACTGAATCTAATAAATTTTCCAGATTTTAAAATAATCTGAAATATGGAATAGTTTAAGGAGTCAATGGAAATTCTTATTTTCTTTTTCTGAGTAAGTTTCACCTTTAAAGGATCTGAGCAACACAGATTAGGTAGAACAAGGTCATTTCTGGAAAATGGCCCAAGGAAAACCATAACCCAGTTCTCTTCTCAAAAAACACCACATGGGGAAAAGGACAGAAAGACAGGAGGAGAAAAAAATAGTAGGTAACATTGGAATTAATAATACACCATGCCCAGAAGTATTATTTCACAGAACTGTAAACAGAAGGGAAGAAAATATGAAACAGGGAAAATACAAAAAAGATATTTTGCATTTTATTGCTTTTAGGAAAGGAGACAAAAGAAATACTAACAACATAAAACATGAAGAGTAAGAGAGCTATATAGTAACTTAAAGTGACTGGGCTCAGCCCAAAAGTTAGCTTTTACTACATTCCATTGGAATCAACATGACTTGAAACTAAACTTGTTTATTTGTGAATTCCACTAAATCCAGTGGAGCTTAGTTCCAAGGAAGTAAACTAGCTAATCTGAAGACTGCAGGTGTACTCTGACTTCAATAGGAATCAAGTACAAATAACATCTGTAAGATTACAGTAATATTTTTGACAGTTACACCCTTCTAAGCCCTTTAACTTCAATGGATTTAGAAGGATGTAACTGTTTAGGATTGCACACACACACAAAACGAACCATCATGATAAATTACATGTTTTCAAGAAACAAGGTATAAGCCCTGAAGCAATTTATTTCATTTTTACCCTGCCTTTCCAACTCAAGTACTTTCAAACAATTGCATAGGGCAGGGGTGGCCAATGGTAGCTCTCCAGATGTTTTTTGCCTACAACTCCCATCAGCCCCAGCCATTGGCCATGCTGGCTGGGGCTGATGGGAGTTGTAGGTAAAAACATCTGGAGAGCTACCGTCAGTCACCCCTGGCATAGGGCACAGTTCATTGTGACTGTGTTCAAGTGCTGTTGGGACTACAGCTGGAAACATTAGAGAGGAATGAAGATAGTGTAATTAAACTCAAATATTTAAAGCAGCAATTTAAAATCAAATAAAGCTTTACATTTCAGAAGATTAAACTACCAATTTTTAATTGAAAAACTTATCTCCAGCAGTTTAATGGAAGCAAAACTGTTACCCTATGAATCCGTTTTAGTGATACATCAATTTAAATGAGAATCTGCAGAAAACCATAATGTATCGTCATTCTTTCCCCCTTTAAAATAGTAGTGAATATAATCACAACACAGAAACATTGGCTATTCATCCAAGTTCATAAATTTAAACATTCTTAAGACTGATAATTTATTAAATGTATTAAGTTCAGCTTCACAACATATGAAGAAAAAGTGTCTCTGAATGGGTACAGAGATATCCTTCAATATGTTTAAGGCTGTGATAAAGCTACTATTTCTGTATATATTCAGATACACTTTTTCTTCATGTTGTGAAGCTGAACTCCATCAGTCATGATAGGAAGCTGGGTCACATATAGTTCAAACAGAGTACTACCTATATACCTTCTTTGTAACTTCCCAGTAGCTAGCATTTGTATAAATTTAAAATATTAAGACAACTTTATCTAGTGAAAGAGAGGCATTTGTGGGGGGCTTCTGAAAAATCAGTTCTGCTCTAAGCAGTAGTAAACAAGCCAATGAATATCGATGTGGAATGTACTCCCCCCAAATAGCTCCACAGAGCACAGTTTGTGTTTTCTGTCAGAGTCTTGGCAATGAAAATGCTGACTGAGTGGAACTATAATCTTCTTCTACAGAAAGCACAAACTGATTTTGGTTGCATTATGTATTTAGGCATGTTTAATAAATCATTCATCATACTGTTTTGTAATTTGTAAATCTATTATTATTGTCTTTAAGTCCAATGGATTTTTAAAAAATTAAGTGAGCTAATTGCTGCATTTACCATAGAATCAAAAGAAGATCTTGGGAAACAAGAAAAAATATATCCTGTCTAAATATCTTCATAGCTCATCTTCATAAGAACTACTGTCTTTTCCAAAACACTTAGCCAGAATTTCATTGTGTGTGGCCCTAGAGTTGTCAATCTCCAAGCAGGACCTGGAGATCTCCTGAAATTTCAACTGATCAGACTACAGAGATCCGTTCCTATGGAGGAAACAGCAGCAGGTGGATTCTGTGGCATCACATCCCTGCTAAGATCCCTCCCCATCACAAACCAGGCACCTCCCCTAAACTTCCAGGAATTTCTTAACCTATAGTTGGCATTGGCGACCCTGTGTAACCCTTTAAAAGTTTCATGAAAAATCCATTGGATAGGCAGTTGGATATTATTCCTCCCTTTTTTTGGATTAACTATTGCAATTTAAAATATTGACTTTCTATTTTTATATGGCTCTGAAGATTAACAGCATACACACAGAAATTAATAAATACTGAACTTACACGGAGGGGGCCAGGGCCTTGGTTTCCATTCTTCTGTATTTCTTTGTTGAATTTGTTCAATACGTTCATTGTACCTGGCATGATCTGAAAGGATCACTTTGTAAGCCTAAAAATAGATTATATAGCAACATTCACCTCCATGAACTCAGGCTGCGATCTAACAAGTCCCTCACATACAAATCCCTTACACCAAAGTATTGCTGTGGATGTACAATGATTTCATAAATAGTTCAATAAATAAAGTTTGCCTCTCCACTAAAAAGTGCTGAGGCAGTACATAATCAACCTATAGTAGCTTGAGTTGATTCTACAAAAAAAAAAAAGCCTTGTGCAAAACAATAGTGATCTCAGGGGGTGTGACTTAATATGCAAATGAGTTCCTGTTGGGCTTTTTCTGGGGAAAAAGAAAGAGCGAGAAAAGGCTGCTTTGCAAAGCTGCCTCATTTCCATGGAGAAAAACAAAAATGGTGATGACAGAAGAAGGAGAAGAGAAGAAAGCAGACCGTAGCGGGCTGAACAGAAGCCCCCTGGGGGCCAGATCAGGCCTGTGGGCCAGGCTGACACCCCTGATGTAGATCAAATATTTTAAAAAGACTATCAGAACAAAGTATGCTCATTGCCATCATCTCCATGTTTGAACCTATAAGAAGTTAAAAGAAAAACCTAACATTACAATAAAATATTCATAGAGAGTACTGTTGATATAACTTAAAGGCTCATGGAAAGTATAAAAATATGTGAAAAGTAAATCAGCAACTCACATAAAAAATACCTGCACCAGCAGCACCAACAACAAACAGCCCGTAAATCAAATTCTCCCCAGAAGATCCAGGAACACTTCCAGATGACATCTGGCGGAAAGGTACTAAAAAAACCAAACATCATTCTAAGAAATGAACTCAATACAGTCAAAATGCTGCAACTTGATACTCTCTCCAGGTATCAATCTGGCTTTTTCAGTCTGTTTCTTTATTTCGTTCAGTGGGTATTACAAACCTGATACTGCTTGTTGCATAACCTCCAAGTAAGATTCCCTGTTGAAGGGATCAAAGCAAATGCAATTATAACAAAGCACTTGGCTGCAGACTACAGCCTATTTTATGCATTTAAAGTTGTAGCTGGAAGCATGATTGGCAGTCACTGGGTTTCTAGTAATAGGTGGTGCTTATACACCCTTCACATAGTTTCACAGTAGTATCTAGAAAATGTACATGTACAGGACAGGTCCATGCTCAAGTAGATGGCAGGGTGAACATGAGAACCCTGGCCCAAAGAACTTTCAGCTGTCATCAAGCAGAACCAGGCCTTTTTCAGCCCTGGCTTCGACTTGCTTTATGCAGGGCCGGCCCTAAGCCGTCTGACTCCCTAGGCAAGACTAACTTCTGGTGCCCCCCCCCCCTCTGCATTGATAATGTAACTGAGTCATGTGGGGGGGCAACCATTTCAGTGTCCCCAGAAGGCTGGCACCTTAAGCAATTGATAGTTTGCCTAGTGGCAGAGCCAACACTGTTTTATGCCTATTAACATCAGGGCCCTGTGGGACGTTATAATTCTGCAGGTCCTGTAGGCAAAGATGTTCTGCCAACATAGGGTTGAGGACAGTATAGGCCTTATTTAACTAGCATAAGGTTGGAAACTTTACTCATATAATACATAGTTGATATGCTAGGGGTGGTCAAACTGTGGCTCAGGGGCCACATGTGGCTCTTTCATTCATATTGTGTGGCTCTTGAAGCCCATACTGGCTGGCGTGGAGAATACATTTGTCTCTTGAAATCACTTTTGCAAGCCAAGCAAGCTGGCAGCTTGGGGAATACATTTAAAGTTGCTTTCTTTCTATCTCTCTCCCCCATCTCCTTCCTTCCCTCAAACATCTGATGTTCATATCTTGTGGCTCTCAAACATCTAACATTTATTCTATGTGGCCCTTATGTTAAGCAAATTTGGCCACCCTTGCGCTAGAATAACATGTCAATAATTCTTGTATGGGTAGATTGCAATCAGTATTGCCTTCTAAACTGCGGAGTTCTGTGAGCAAAAATTCTACTTTGTGAGCTACTGGCATTAAAGAGCTACTGCATAAATTATTGTGCTCTGGGGTCATCCTGAGTTAAAACAAAAATCTTTGCGCTGGAGGCTAAAAATCTGTGAGCTAGCTCACGCTAACTCAGCTTAGAGGGAACTCTGATTGCAATATGTGAATATGGGGTTTTTAAAAATAAACTACATTTGTTACCAACTTAAAATGTGTTCACTGTTCTAGCATCTTCACTGCCACAATAAAAACCATAAACATTGCCATGCATTGGGAATATTAATCCCAGAGGGAAATTCTAGTCCAGTGCAGAATATCACCTGTTAGGGAATCACAACCAATACAACAATCTAAAAGAGGAACATCTTTAAGGCATCTTTCATTTTAGAATTAAGAGACTCTTGGTCATGCATATTTAACGCATACATATTTAAGTCTATCATTTTCTTGCTGCTTTGAGGGCAGGATGGTTACATAAGCTTATCCTTGAGTAGATATATATTTTCATAGAATCACAGAATTGTAAGGGATCTCCAGGGTCATCTAGTCTAACCCCCCGCACAATACAGGTAATTCACAAATACCTCCCCCCCTCACCATTCCCAGTGACCCCTGCTCCACACCCAGAAGTTGACAAAAACCTCCAGGATTCCCTGCCAGACTGGCCTGGAGAAAAATTTCTGACTGACCTCAAAGTGGCAATCAGTATTTCCCTGGGTGTGTAAGAGGGGACTGCAAGAACTAAGAACTGATGCAACCCTTCTTGCCCTTCTTCTCATGATCTGCCTAATCTCAGAATCAGCATTGCTGTCAGATGGCTATCTACCTTGTTACTTTATGGCACAGAGTTGTTATTATTTGCATTACTTTGTAGCAAGCAGCCTAATGTTTTATCTAAGCTTAGACACAGCATGAAATCTAGACACTACAGAAGATTTTAATTGTAGTGTAGTAGAATGACTGAAATCACTGATCTAACATTCCAATTCACAGATTGTTTAAGTAAGTTTCATTATTTGTTTAATTTTATAGAAACTAACAAAACATATGTTTGCAATTTCAGAATGCCTTTGTACTACCCAGGAGCATAATTCAAAAACTCTGGCCTAGCAGCTCATATCACATGCCTTTTGTACTACAGAATGCATATCTGCTGAGGGAAGCAATTGGAAAATTAAGAATTTTTTTCATTTAACATTCTGTTATCCATGTAAAGACACTAAGCAATTAAAAACACATACAGTTGCCATCATTTACAGAGTTATATTCTGCTAAACCCATGCTTAGAATAGACTAACTCTGTTTACAACAACAGTGTTGAAGTTCCAAGAATTTTTCAGAATCAAGGATTGTTAGCTGGGGAGCGGGTTTCTCCATGAGATTATATATCTATACTATTTGGTTGGCAATCTAAATATAATAACAAAATGCTCTATTTACCTGAAAAGAAGACTAGGATTCCCCCTCACAAGTGCCATCAAATAAAAGAAAGGGGCATCTTAAATTCACAAAAAAGTTATAGTGGTGTACGATAATTTTAGTAAATTGTAACTTTTAAAAAAGTGGGATTGTCTTACATCTTCCTTTCTATTTTCCTTTCAACAAAATGATAGCTCCACTCATGTCAGCAGGGGTTTCTGTGGTGCCTACCTGCAAATGGGCAAAATCAACAACTGCCCATACACATCCATTCTCCACTGTGGCTGAGTGGCTCCCACCTTGTGCAATGGCCTGCTGGAATAGGTCAGGAGAGCTCCCACTCTCCTGGCTTTCTGCAAACTATGCCAAACTGAACTGTTCAAGAGGGCTTTTCTGCCCATGTAATAAGGCTGCAGAGAACAAAATGGTTTCATAAGCTTACTGAGATAAATAACTAGAACCTGTGGCCTTCACTGCTATATAAAGGGAATTATAAATAGGATCCTATTATTTAATTTCTGTACTGCTTGATGTGTCATGTTAATACTTTAGCTATGCACCTGTTCTTCGGGTGGTTCCAGTTTTCTAATGTCCTATTGTATTAGCTATTGAATATCCCATTTTGTTGATTGTACTGATTCATTATTTTGTAATCCATGTGAGAAAGACAGACTATAAACAACACAAAATAAATAAATCAATAAATATGGGAATATTATTTTGTCACATATTTAATGTTTGACCTCAAGATTTAGAGATTATTTTGCATAGTGTAACTTAGTCTTAGCATGTCAGGCTAAGATCTGGGAAACTCAGATTTGAATCCCTAGTCTGGCATGGAACCTTGGACCAATCACTATCTCTCAGCCTGACCTACCTCAGAAAAAAGGGGAGGAGACAATGATGCTGTGGGCTACTTTGGATCCCCACTGGAGAGATTCCTAGCACCAAAATTTAGAGATTAACTGCATCTATTGCCTGTAATCACCATGGCTAGCAACCATTAATAGACTCCAGGAACTTGTCTAATCCCTTTTCAAATTGCATCTATGCGAACAGCCATCACAACAACATCCACTGGCAGTAAACTAATAGGCAAGGCTACCCTCTACCCAAGTTATGTCACCAGAGATAAAGGCAGAGGCTGCCATAAATATGTCAAGGACAGAACCCAGCCTTTTAGGCTTCAGGCAGCCTCCTCCCCAACAAAAAAACCCACTCCATTGTTCCGAATGGAGAATGTGCTCGAATAAATGCAACCTGTCAGCACTGAATACAATCAGCAAGTTCTCTTCACTGAATCCAATGTTGGGTAGTTGCGGGTGTGCCAACTCAGCTCTATTTATGAGCCCAAACACTCACCCTTTATTTCCACATTCTTGTTTCTCTCACCCTTCAGAATAAATTTGTGTCAGCAGCTCAGCCTGCGTGTGCACGGTTCATCGGGCCCACACGAGGCTTGTCTGGGGTTGTTTGTTTTGTTTTTGCAATTATTGGCCCATATTTTCTTCTCCAGTGCACTGGGTCTCCAAACAACCCAGGAAGAAAATCTAAAGGGACCCGAAGCCCTGTAGGCTGTTTCGTTTTTTCCCGTCGAGGCGTATGGTTTAAGGGTTTAAGTCTTCATTTTCAGGGCCTTGTATATACTAGGAATAGATTGCGGACGGGGAGTGGGAGAATGCAAATGATCCCATACGAGCCCTACGTGGGCTGGGCTGTTTCATGCCATTGCTTAAGCTTTATGACCTTCATGTCTCCTCTCGCAGGCAGTGCACGGCGACCAAGGCAAACACCTCGGCGCTGCCCCCCTCCTTGTTCGGCTCCAGGCTCTGCCCTTCCCTTGGCCACCCGTAACAGCTCGTCCTGCCACCGACCCCGACGGCTCACCTGGCGCAGCAGCACCCACGCCTAACCCCACCGCTGGGCGCGAAAATAAGTTCCCCCTCACTCACCGCGTCCACGAAGTTGGGGCGCAGTCCTGGCCAAGCGGGAGGTTAACGTCTGCCAAGCGACCCTACAAAGAGGCATTGTGGGGAGGAAGGGGTCTGAAATGACGCCACCGTGGGTTCAACCGCACCAGGGCTCGAGCCGCTACCAGCCAAGGAGAGAATGACAGCCAGTCCCAGGCGCTTCACGCAAGTAGGAGGACCAAGGCGGGGACTGAGCAAGGCTTGCCCAATCCAGGCTCTTCGCGGGCTCTGCCCGGCCTGCTTTCTGCTTATTTTAGATCGTTATCTGCCTCTGCCGTGGCCCGTTTTGCCCCACCTTCCCCCTCCCTGTGAAAAATCTGCTCGCCGTGTAGGTCGGCTGTTCCCCGAAGGGCAGAGACGTGACGCGGCGGAATTGGAGGCGTCCAGCCAAGGTGAAAGCGTGCAGCGGCTAGCGCTCGCCTGAAGAGGCGCATGACTCAAAATGCCGCCGAGGCCAGGGGTGGCGAGTTGCAACGCCGTGCTGCGATCCAGTTGCTGCAGTTCACGGAATTTACAGAGCAACCCAAAGTGTCTGGGCACGCTGCAAATACCAGAGCGCTACTGAAACCTACCACAGCGATCTGTTAGCTAGGTACATTGACACTACTGTATTTGATCCTCAACTTAGCTTTAAAACATGTTTTTTAAAGACCTCATTATACAATATGGAGGGGGATAGTGAATTATGCAATGTTTCCGGTTTTATCAGGGATTTCCCTCTAGCACAAACCAATGTAGTTGTTTCATGCACACAGCATTCTGTTCTAAAGAGGCACAGCTCTCTGTTTTGACTGACATTACGTGCCTCTGCTCTGGCTAAAGTCCACAGAAATGTAGTTTATCCAGCCTGCCTCCAAATGCCCATTACAGCGTATCAGTGCTCCATAAGAAATAAAAATCAACTCCCATTGAACTGGAAAACATTCTTTGGGTTGAACTGGTCTTTACAAGCCTGCTCTATTCACAGTGTCGTTCATCTCAGGTAGCATTAGGCTCCAATCTTAAGCATGCTTACTCAAATTTTACTCTTAACTGAAATCAGTAGATCATTCCAGTAAACAGCCTTAGGGCCAAACTGGTATACTATGGAATTACAAATAAAATCATTTATGGTTGACCTCAGACACAAATCTTGTTAGTTTATACTGGCAAAAAAGCAGCTTTGTTCAGCAAGCACTGCTGACATAATGCAGCAAGGCACAGATTAAAACTAGGTTGGTAACTGTACATTGCAGTATAATGCAAGTTTGGCTTGTAATAGTACAACAGCTATTTCTCCCAAGCTGGAAAAGAAGAGTCACAAAATGTGCTATAATCAAATCACAAAAAGTCAGTTCTAGGATCAAGAGGCAATACATATTGCTAGTATAGATAGCCAATAAGAAAAATGAACACTCTAAAATCTCTTGAGGAAAATCCACAGAAGCATCTCACTTATGGTACTATATTATGCTAGCTGCTATAAAAAAGCACACTTATAGTTTACAAGAACTCAAAAGGGCCTCTGGGCTGACCAAAGATTAAACATGGGAGTTCTAGCTGCTGCTTTTACTGATTAGGCTTGTCCCTATCATTCTTAAGAGGATAAAAACAGCAGCAATGTTTCCTCATAAGGACTCCATGCAACTTACAACGGAAGCATCCTTAACATCAAGTTTTATTTATTTGTATATGACCAATTAAGACTATAATTAACAAACAACTAATCAGAAATATGTGTAACCATTCTCCTAAACCAGGGTCCCCAACCTTCTTGAGCCTGTGGGCACACTGCATGCTGGGTGCAGCCACATAATGGCTGCCACAGAAGGTGGAGCCAGCCACAAAGTGGCTACCACAGCTTATCTTCAGACACACAGCCAAGATCCTTGTGCAATGGTGGCAACTGCTGCCAAAGGAATGTTTTCAAAAATCCGCACAGCCAATCAAATCACTAACGGACAGTCAGAAGCTTTATTTGGAAAAGCCCCACATGGCTCTACCCAGTTTATAAACACATAGTGGGTGCCAGAAAAGGTGTCAGTGGGCTCTGTGATGTCCTTGGGAATCTCATTGAGGACTGCTCTCTTAAACAAATGGGCTTCATATACAAATTAGATACTATTTTATGCAGAGAAAGATCAAATTAGACAGAAGTCTCAAGAGTAACATGTTTTATTTGTAAGCTTCGGAAATGATCAAATAAAATGACTATTTCAGCCACTTTCCCTTTTTGTCACAGTTGTATATCAGGAAGATAATATGAATTAGAAGTAAATCCAATAACTAATGCGTATCTTAAATTAATAATCGCCTTGTGCAGTATGCATTAACTGCCGTAGATTCTTAGGAGCACACCTTCAACCTAGAAAAGATTTTTTAAAAGATGAAACCATACTGTAATAACAGCAATCACAATGAAACAACAGCTAACAATACAGACTCTTCTAAATCATATCCACTCCTTCCCCAAAAGTCAAGCAAAAAGATAAGACTCTGATGCAGGGAGTGCTTGCCTACAGTCTTGAGACATCTCTTGACAATGAAAATTGACAGAGCATTAACTATTTATTTTGTATTTGGCATATCAGTGAGATATAGAACACTACAAATAGTTAATATTTTGTATGTTCAAATTCTGATAAAGTAAATCATTAATACTCCATTTAAAAGTAAACCAATTGTGAAACAAGGAGCAATATTTACTATAAATAATCCTGGTTTTGGCAGGAGGCATACTGTATGGGAACTGTAACATGTGAATATTAAATCAGTTTTAGCAGTCTAGAGATCTGCAGTATCTGCAAGCACTGCCACAAATCAGATGTTTGCAACCACCAAAGCTGGGACGACAACTATCATAGCTGTCTTGCCTCCTTCTCTTATAGTATTTATTTAGATATTTATACCCCATTTTTCTCTCAATAGGAACCCAAGGCAACTTACAACATTTTCTGTTCTGAAATCTTATCCTCCTGACAACCCTGTGATGCTGGTTAGGCTGAGAATGTAATTGGCCTAAGGTCTTCCCATGAGCTTCCAGGCAAGGCAGGATTTGAATTTTGGTCTCTCAGATCCTGAATTTTGGTCTCTCAGAGGTGTCAAACTCATTTGTTATGAGGGCCAGATCTGACAGAAATGTCACTTTGTTGTGCTAGGTCACGTGTAACATAAAATGGAATTCCAGCTACCAAACTTTATAAAAGGACACAGGCAAACCCAATTAATAGCATTTTTTACTCAAAATACAAACATGATTTAAACATTAACACTTAGCATATTTCCTTTATTTCCCTGATGCCCACCCTCCCACTTCCACTGCCCATTACTTATTAGCACTGGGATGGTATACAAGGACTGAATGCACAGCCTCGTCATTGGCAATAAAAGTAATGACCAGTTGCTTGCAGAATGGATAAAAGCCAGTTCCAATCCACAAGCCATATGTCTAAAACCAGTACTCTAAGCAGGGGTGGAATTCTAGCAGGAGCTCATTTGAATATTAGGCCACACACCCCTGATGTAGCCAATCCTCCAAGAGCTTACAGTAGGCCCTGGAATAAGAGCCCTTTACACTCTTGGGAAGATTGGCTACATCAGGGGTGTGTGGCCTAATATGCAAAGGAGCTCCTGCTAGAATTCCACCCCTGACTCTAAGCACTATGCAATGTCATCTAGCAACATAGCAGCTGATAGCAGAAGACAAGACGATCCATCTCAGTAGGAATTTTATTTTACCTCTCTTCTTATCAGCTGTAACCATGGGGAACGACAGCCTTCTTCAGCCATTACATTCACACCAACCACACATATCAGAAATGTGCTGTCGCCACAATGCACCTCATAAACATGTGATCACCATGTGTGAACTAGGCACCACGTGAATTTTCTATCCTTGTACTGCCTTCCCTACACATGAACCAGTTTGCATGTAGGGCTGCAATATCTGCACAGACCTAAAAACTTTGGGTAATGTAGGGAATACCCATGTATGCTGTGGCAGTGAGGAAGGCTGAGATGAGGAGATGAGGAACAGAAGAATATGGAGCAGATGACTCTGATATTGAGGAGGCTCCTGTTAACCTGAAGCAATTTTCACAGATCACACACTACTTGATTAGAAACAGTAATGTAACAAGCAGATTAAGACAATATGGTGTTTTTTGTGCATTTTAAAAAATGTAAATAGAAATTTATACTATTAGACTGGATAGCCAGACCATACACAAAATAGCCTGAAGTGAAAACCACAATTTCCATGGGTTTCCACAGTTAAAGGCAACACATAAAATTTAATATTTTACTAAAACGACGAGTTCTAGGATTTTAGAGGCCCTAGGTCAGAATGCCCCGGCCACCTTCCCTACATGACAGGGATGCAGGAAGACAATGCCAAACCCGCCTCCCCCCCAAACCGGGTAATAAGATGGCACCTGTGTCCCTTGCCCATACATAGGGAGGTGGAAAGACAGTGCCCACCCTCCTTGTCTCCTGGCGGCAGAATACAGAAGCACCTGCCCTTCTCACTTGCTCCATCATGGAAGGAAGCCACCACCCACCATCTTGCCTTCCCCATCACAGTCAGGTGAGGCACAGCTAAGTTGAGGAAGATGGCTGGACCTGATGGAGAGAGAGAAAGAGGAAGCATCTCCCTGCTGGCCACCCATAGGGGCCAGGGTACTTCCCAGGGTAGACCCCAATACTGGGGTAGGCAGGGATAGGCTGAAAGGGCTGGTTGACATTCCTTCTGCACTGGCCCCTTAGGTAACCGCCTAGGCTGCTCCTGTTCACTAATGAAAGTAATGGATCCTGTGACGGAACCAGTCCGATTCTGCCTTCAGACCTGGTCCCGTCAACTCCCTTTTGAGTTGCCAACCCCTGGAGGGAGCTTATCCTCTTCCCACCACTAGGGCACGCTGCCACCACCTGTTCAATTCAGGGGGTTCTGACCGAGAGGAACAGGACTCCCAATCCCCCTTGCCAGTTCTGAGGCCTGGCCTCAAGGTCCTCTGCCCACCCAGCACCTGGTTATGACAGAGACAAAAGTCCTTCTTTGGAAGTCCCCTGGAGGACTGGCACCCTTGCCAACTGTATGCATTCCCCCATTCCTGGACTCCCCTCTTGCAGTAGCATGGTCTAAGGCGGTTGGGGAACCTATGTGGTACAGAGGGACTACCTTTTTAAACAGACAAAAATTTTATTTAAAATTTATAACTATATACAGGCATTTTTAAATACAGGGTGAACAGAAGTAATAAATGAAAGTAGGGATAAACGCTCCTTTCCCTAATATATAACTGGCCCTGACCATACCATCCAGAACCAACTCACCAGTCACCAAGACTCAAATCAAACTCAACTGACTGTCAGCTTCCCCTGACAACTTTTAACTGCCTGTTTCCCTCCAAAAACCTCTACTATAAAACCCAGTTCCCGCCCAGCAACTGGCTTTCCTGCTTGCAGCATTCTGGGAGACCAGCCTGACAGACTTCCTGTCACTCTAGGAGGCCTCCTCAGAATTGCTGTTCCCAGACAGGAGGGGAGGGGGAAGGAGGAAGAGACTAGGCCCAAAGCCTGTCTAGAGTTTGAGAGACTCCTCCAACCACTCCCAGACAAACATAGGCCCAAAATGGTGTTTTTCCACAGATCCTAAGAAAAGGCAAATCACAAGAGTATTATGTTTATACTCACCATCTTAAGACAACTACGAACACTCTCTCTCTGCTTTTCTCCTTTCATATTCTCTAATATCATCATTATGTTGTTTTAAGAGCTGAAATTTAACACATGTAGTTTTAAAGCATGAGTCATACCTGGTCAACATTTAAAGACAGGACAGTCAACATTTAAAAGTTAATCTCTATTTATTCACTAGAATATTGTAGCTTGAGGGTGTGATGAATTGTATTTTAAAAAAGCTTCAGAGTGCTGTAAAAACAGAGTAAAGGTATGTGAAGGGTTAACTCTTCACAGAGCCAGAGAACCTTGAGTGACAGGCTGTTCAGAGCAATCTGGTTGGTCAACATCGGCTGAGCAGACACAGTCTTGAGAGAGTTGGATGCTGAGAAGAGTGAGTCAAATTTGTACCTTGACTGGAGAAAGTCAGAATTCTGCCTTGACAGAGAGTTCAATTTCAGTCTTAGCTGAGAGCAGTTTAACATAGACAGGAAAACAGGGGAAAGTGGCTAGGAGGTTTGGGAAGTGTACAGAGACTTCCAATCACGCCAAGGGAAAGGGAAAGATCTAGGGAGAGAAGATTCTCTACCCAGTTGAACAGGGAAAATAGCTCTGAAGAGTACAGAGATCCATGTCTGGTGTGAATAAAAACTGCTCAGAGAGAAATGAAGAGTCAGTCAAAAACTGGTATTTCAAGAGAAGGGGTTTAGGGACTGAAAAAGGTGTACCAACAATCTGGGAAACCAAAGCAGAGGAATACTAAGAAAGCATGTGTGGTAGAAGGTTTGGGAAAATCCAAGAACAAAAGCATCTCAATATAAAGTTTAAAGAAATGGTAAAAAAGCTTATTAAACTCTCATTAGCCTGTACATAAGAACTAAAGTCTGTGCAAATTCTCAGTATTTTCAGCCCCTGATTTCACCTGATCTTTTCTCTTTAATGTTAAATAAACCTGTTACTTTTGAATTCTAAAAAGTGTCACAAATGCCATTTTCTGTCATTTAAGTTAAAGGGAGACCCTAACCCTTCCCTCAGGTCCTGGGCTGAGAAAAAGTTTAAAATAGTAGATGAAGCTGCCACGTTATTAGATGAGATAGAAGGGGACTTGAGAAGATTTCTTTTCCCACCCACCCCATCAAGAAAAATAAAGTTTAGGGCACCTCAGAGAAAAATGAGCCATCTAAAACCAACCCTGCAAGGCAGAGTACTCCTGAGCCAAATAGAAAGGAAGGGATAATATGTTTTAATTGCCAGGAAGAGGCATACATGAAAGCTCAATGTCCAAAGCTGGATAAAGGAAAACAACAAACTTCAGCCAAGACTTTCAAAATAGTTAAAAGGACAAAAGCAAACAGACCCTGTGCCATCAAGCCCTGTACCAAAAGAAGCCCAAACAGAGAGACCAGGTTGGCTTACAAGTTTGGAAGATGCAGGAAGATTTAAACAGATAATATTTGGAGTCTGTAGACATAAATAATGAACTCATAGGCTGGATAAATAAATGGGCAAAAGTCACCTTAGTAAAGCCTTAGTAAATGAAGAATGATATTTACCAGGAAGAACATACAGAATTAAGGGAATCAGTGGCCCGGAGCTTGAGGTAAGCTTGGCAGAACTCCCATGAAATATAACAACTTCCAGGGCAAAACGATCATGGGAGTGTGGGGAGCACTGGGCATTCCAGTTTTATTAGGGAATGACACTGGACTCACAAGCTAATGTAGTGACCAGGAATAGATCCCAGAGTAGGGCTGCCTGATCCAACTCAAGAAATATCTAGGGACTTTTGGTGTGGAGCCAGGAGACTTTGGGAGTGAAGCCGGCAGCAAGGGTGTGACAAGCACGACTGAATTCTGAAGGGAGTTCTAGCAATCACATTTAAAGGGACAGCACACCTATTAAATGTCTTCCCTCCATTTGGAATAATGACGGATAGGGGCACCTTCTTTGGGGGCTCATAGAATTGGATCCCCCTGGTTTTGAAAATTGGAGGAGAAGCACTGGATACTATGCTGAAAATTTTGTACCTCTACCTCAAAAAACAGCTCCCCCAGAGCCTCAAACAGATCAATTCTCCATTACACCCTATTGGTCCCCCTAGAGTATAACAGAGTGCCCAGCAGTCATTTCCCTTCCTTCACCCCTTTCTGATGTGGGGGGAGGGTCTCCAAATCACAGGATTCCCTGTTCCCAACTGGAGATTGGTAACCCTATAGCAGAGTCAGGCTTCAGGGCAGCAGATTAGGCCTGAACCAGAAGTGGTTGCTATGGAAACCAATTATAGCAACTCTGCAGTGATATTACAAGCAGAGCCCAGTGAGAGGAATTTGAACAGTTTGTTGCAAAATATACATACTGCACAATTTCTCACCGAACAAAACCAAGATTAAACTTTTCAGGAAGCAACCACTGAACATCCCTGGCAGTTTAAGATCCTAGACCAGAGACCATTTAGAGTGCCTATGAGGCAAAAATGTGCTATTATCTGGGAGAAGCACAAACAGCTTGTGATACCCAGAAAATACAGATTGCAGCTTTTACAGCTGGTTCTTGAGATACCTACATCTGGACATCTAGGGATCAGCAAGACCAGAGATAGGCTGCAAGCAAGATTCTATTGGCCCAGTATGGGAAAAGCCATCCGGGCATTTTGCAAGTCTTGCCAGGCATATCAGCTAGTGAGCAAGGCACATGACAAAACAAAGAGACTCTTACAACTGCTTGTGACAGGGGCATTCTCCAAAATCAGAGTGGGCATTATGGGCCCAATCTCCTGAGCAACTAGGCAGAGGAATAAATATATCTTGAACATTGTGAACAATGCTACAAAGTTTCCAGAAGCTATACTTTTAAAGGACATCAAACTGAAAACCATAGCTGAAGCTTTGCTGGCAGTGTTCACCAGGCTAGGTTTTCTGCAAGACATGGTCACTGATTTGGGAATCACCTTCATGTCCCAGTTAATGAAGGAACTGTTGCAGGCTTGTGGGATCAAGCACCTCACCACTGCTGCTTAGCACCCACAAGTCGATAGTCTAAATGAGAGGTTCAATAGCACCTTGAACCACCTGCTGAAAACCTATGCAGTATTTTTATTTATTTTTTATTTTATTTTTTATTCGATTTATATCCCGCCCTACCCCACCGAGGCGGGCTCAGTAAACTATCCTAACAACTGGGATCAGCAGCTGCAACACCTACTGTTTGGATATCATGAAGTGCCACAAAGTGCTTTAACCAAGAGACTGAATTCAAGTGAACATTTCCAAATGCCCCTTTCTTCCAAAGCTGCTGTTAAGCTTCATTACAGCTATCCAACCAGTGAAGGTTCTTGCCAGTTACCATCTTTCCTTAACTGGCTAAGGCAAATTATCTTTAGATAGCTAATGTCAGTCCAATGGAATCAAAGCAATACATTTGGCAGTGGCAGGGCTTTCCTAATGTCTTTGCAGCTGGACCTATACAATCATTATTTAAAATCATTATCAATGTCTTTTGGCTTCTGGTTTCAAATGCTGCAGCAAAAACAAGAAAATTAACTTCAGAATCTCATAACATGTTTCTAGTCTCATAAATACATATGTGCAAGCTGCATTATAGAAATGGGGCTGTGAGTGCTCAGAGATTCAGGATTGGAGAAACCACTGACCTAAGAATACTATATCACATTTCCTTAATTGAGGAAAGTAACTAAATAAGCAATAGTCATTTCTGAAACACTGTTAATAAATAAATTATTTAAATTATTCTTACCAGAACCCATATAGCTATTGTGGAACCAACAGTTACACCAACTTTCAGCCAGTCAGGATTTCTTGAATCATCCTTCCTTGCTGTGAATGCAGAACGAGACAATGCTAGAATAAAGGAGCACACAAATGTGTTAAAGTGAGGAAATGGTTTGCTTGAATCTCAGGATTACTATCCTTGGAATTGATTAGGAATCACTAGTGAAAAGTGAGTTCTCATGAAATACTGGGAATCATTAAAAGGCAAGGGGGAAAACCTGCAGAAATTTAACATAGCAAGTTAATATGATAATTCTGAATAGCCATAGCAATTGCTATATGAATTGGTACTTTGTAAAAGCATTGCTCACCATAGGAAAAACTCTCTTGTGTTAAGAATCAACTGAATTAATTGTATGTACTAAGACTTTTTAAAGGGGATTTTATTTTTTTAACAGTTTTTGAGAGGGGAGGGACAGAGGAAACAGAAAGGAGTGCCTCATTTAGTGGGAAGCAAGACAACAAATGCCATATTTGCCGTATTCAAAAATAGTATGTTCCACCCACTCTCTAATCCAGCCAGTTTATCCTGACTTTTATTATACTTGCCTGTTGAGATAATCTGTTATGAGCCACAGTAACAATAAAGGCTGTTTTGAAAACCAATCTGATATTAAGGTGTTAATTACATTCAGTATCAAGGCTTTAAAAAAAGGAGAGAGAAACATTTTATTCATTTAAAATATTTATAATACTTAGGGTCATTTTGCATTTATAGTATGTAAACACAGACAGTTTGTTTAGGGAACAGATAACTTCAGTTTTCCTAGAACCTAAAATGAAAGATAAATGGAAGTATGACTCTTGCCATCAAGGGTCAAAGGAACACAGTATCGACTGGGTGGGATGGTCTCAAAAGAAAACAGGAGGCAAGATCCAGGCATGGGGAAAGAAGAAGAGAAAGCTGTATAGTTGTCTTTTTCCGCCCTATCATTAGAAATCCCTCTTTTTAAAAAATAGAAGCAGCAGCAAATCAATCAAAATGGGAAAAGCCTATGTTCTGCTATTAATCCATGACTGTTTCCAAAATTTTGTTCAAGGTCCAGATCACAAAAGGGTATTAATATGAGAAAAAAAGCATATCAGTATATGTAACAGCACAAATCAGCAGTGGAATTCTAGCAGGAGCTTCTTTGTATATTAGGCCACACACCCCTGATGTAGCCAATCCTCCAAGAGCTTGCAAGGCTCTTTTTTGTAAGCTCTTGAAAGATTGGGCCACATCCCCTGATGTAGCCAATCTGCAAAGGAGCTCCTGCTAGAATTCCCCTCCTGGACTAATACATTCAGCAAGAAGCATCAATGATCTCTTTTCCCAGAGAATGTTAAGCAGTGTGCCAGACCAGGAAATTGGGGCGGGGGGGGGGGAGAGCTATATACATAAGCTATACGACTGGTCTGCCATAGTCAATACTGTTCCAACTAGCAACAAATTTCACAGTTGGAGATCTTGAACATCACCCAATTCTTTTAACTGAAGATGCCAGGAATACTTTGTTCCTGCATCCCAACTATCAGGATGAAAATTCATGGAAGTTTTACATGTGCTTTGCCTTTCTCCCAAAGTAGCATGCAAAGGCTCTCAAGCAGTCTCCTATCCCAGAAGTAACCATAGCCACTCTGAACGGTTTAATCTCCGCGCACCATATCCTGTATCTTCAGACCATACTCCTGGCTGGAAAACCTGCAGGCGAAAACCACTATCCATGAAGGCCCTTTCAACTGCTATCACAACATTCTGCGCTCAGTCAAGAGCAAAGCTTCCTCGCCAATATCCCGCCTACAGCCTGCTGCACCACAACCATCGGCTCCGTAATCACAGCGGGATCAACAAAAGAAACGGGCCGCTGCTGTGGCAGAAAATGAAGACCGAATCTGAAGGTCACGTGCAAGAGAGCCGTATAAAAACCTCACACGCAACGCTAGAAAGAGAAGAAAGGTTGCACGGGGTGGTAACCCTTTTCTTTTCTAGTCAGGTTAAGGTATGAAGGCGGCACAGCTCACTTACTGGGGGTTGGGGTCCCCGAAAGCCGGAGAAACCTCTGCAAAGCTTGCAAGGGCGCCGCCATGTCGGTTTCCTCTCTCCGTATAGGAAATTTCCATGGCGCGACCAATCAAATAGCTTTAGGGGCGGGAACGGAAGAGAGACGAGTAATACCTATCAGCAATCCGGCAGCAGGCACTACTAAATTATTAGTCCCGAAAGTTTACAGCCTTAAAATCAGTTTGAAATCCGTAAAGTGTTTTTTTTTTACTGTTTTTGTAGATGCTTACAGTATACAGCGTTGAAATTGATTTTAAGCTCCTCCTCCCTGAAATTGTGGTACTAGAATGTTCACAAATCTGCACAGTATAGGACTACCAGATGTCTTTTTACAGCACCTTTTTTTTCAGGCTGTTTTTAAAAACTGATGAAACGTCCTTTTTGGATTGGAAGGTTAGGAAACTTTCTAGTAAGCAATTATCACAGTTTAAATAGTAGGGGTATTTAAAATTAGATTTGTCAGTGATCACTTGTTTGAAATAGTCAGGAAATAAAGCCTATTTTTTTGCTTTCCAAAATATGGCCCACAGCACAGGTACTCAGAACTGATTATTCTCTGGATTGATCTTGTTTTAAAGAAGCTTCACTTTGCAATGCCCACCCTGGGGTGAATATAAATGTATCTGTCCAATGTGTGTAGGTGTACTCCATGCATTGGATGAAGTGAGTTTATACTGGAATAAGTTTTGTTAAAGTACCATTGCTGTTTTATTTTTCATAAATGTAAGTTGCTGACTCTTCATTACTGCAACTATAACTGTATTAATGAAGCCCAAACTTAATGGGAATTTGCTACTATTAAAAGCATTGTAAAGATCTGTACAGCACATTTATTCCAGTTTATGTAAATGACTGTTTTGCAAGTAATTGTGCAAAATAAAATAAAAAAGGTGCAACAGAAAAAACAGTTGCTTTATTCAGATATACTTTCCCCACACATTTCACTCATGCTTCTTCAGAGATGGTGATGGGGGGTATACTTCTCTCAAGCAGTTCTCGCAGCAAATTCTGTTGCAGTGGGAACTGCTCCCCCCCGTTCTTGTTTTTCTTTTCTTTCGCCCCGTTCTTTTTTTTGGCTCCATCTTTGTTGCTGCTGCCTTCTCCTGCATTCAAAGTAACTACAAATAAGTAAAATCAAAGAAAGTACAGCAGAGGACTCTTTGCAAAACTAGAGTGTCAAAATGTGATGTCAAAAATAGATCCCCTTAGTTTAGGAGTCATGACAACAAAGGTATACATATGCACCAAACATTTCAGTCTTTCTCACGTTTGATTTCTTAACTAATTTTCAATTAAAGACCAAGGACATACACTTGGCATAGCAGGGCTTTTTGAGCAGGAACGCAGTTCCAGCTGGCTTGGCATCAGAGGGTGTGGCCTAATATGCAAATGAGTTCCTGCTGGGCCTTTTCTTCCAAAAACGCCCTATTAGTTTGATCAGGATTATATACTGCATTCTTTGAAAGCCACCTTCTGTCTTCAAACCAATTAACTATTGCATCATAATGATAGCACACTAGACCATGGGCTGGAGCTGAATAAAGTACCTCCACCTTGCAGGAATGTGACCTAAAACCTGGTTCTCTCAGCAAGCTGTGGCAAATTGTGAAAGTGGAGCAAGCACAAGGAACAAATTGGAGGTGTGAAATCCCAATATGACACTGTATTTTTCACTAAGGGTGGAAGAAAAAAGAAAAATCAGTGGAAATACATCCTAATAGGGTCATATGCTTGGGGATGTACAAAAAGGAATGATAGGATTGCTCATTGGAAACAATGGGAGACTTGAAGGCCCACTGGAAATAATGGGAGCCAGGAATGCTAATTGACTTGCACGGGCTCTATTTAAATATATTACAGCACAAGACGAGTGAAGAAAATGCAAAACAGATTTTCCATTAAGGTCTCTGGACCCAGACAGACTACTCTGGGCCTGGGATGATGGCCTCCAGAGAGAAATGACAATTCCTGGAGTTAGGAGATGTGTTCTGGGACTGGAATGATAGCCCCTGGAGTAGCAGAAGTATTTTGGAACTGGAATAACAGTCCTGGGGGGGGGGGGGGTAACAGAAGTGCCCTGGGACTGGAATGATAGGCCCCAGAGTAGAATGACAGTTCCGGGGGATAGCAGGAGTGTTCTATGACTGGAATGACAGCCCTCAGATTGGAATATCATCAGTCCCTGAGGATAGAAGTGTTCTGGGACTAGAATGGCAACCCTCAGATTGGAATGTCAGTCCCTGGGGGTAGCAGAAGTGTTCTGGGACTGGAATGACAGGCCCCAGAGTGGAATGAGAGTTCCTGGGGGTAGTAGAAAAGTTCTGGGACTGGAATGACAGACTTTGTAGACTGCTGACTGACCTCTGCCTTCTCTCTTTCCACACACATATACTTGTTAGCTCCATCCATACACTCTCAGTCACCAAGCAATCATCTCACTCACCCCACCCCTTGTTCTTCTGCAATTTACCAAAGATTTAAAGAGCTGCACTCTTAAAGTTTTATATCTTTACACCAATGGACCTTCAAGCCTCTCCTATTGTTTCTAATAGGAAATCTTGTCATTCCTTTTAGTACATCCTGTGAGTCTGCCTTGGGAAATAAAAAAAAACAGTAGTCCCCTGTGCAAGCCCCAGTCATTTCCAACTCTGAGGTGATGTAGCATCACGACATTTTCATGGCAGACTTTTTACGGGGTGGACCCCCCCCCGCAACATTGCCTCCTGTGATGTATTTAAAAATATTTATAAACCTGCCTTTCTCCCAATAAGTATACTGTATTTGGCTATTTAAAATTTATCAAAGTTTTATTGAGCTATGATTCACTCCAGAGAGACAGTCATTTGCAGCAAGAACAAGCAGGAGTCTTGTGGCACCTTGACTAGGCTTTTGCTCTGTCATATGCTTTATGGACTTTCTGAGCCCATTTCTCGCATCTGCTGAAGTGGATTCTGAAAGTTTAGAATAAAAATGCATTATCTCTAATCCTATTGTATTGTTTTCAAACATGCTATCCCATCGATTACATTTACTGTACTCACTCTGTGTAAATTCGCCTCCAGCCCAAGTGAGAAAGGCGGAATATAAATAATGTAAATTAAAGGCAACTAATTATCCTGTAATAGCCAAGTTGCACCTTTAAAACCAACTAAGTTTTACTCAGAATGTAAGCTTCGGTATGCTCTAAACAGGCTTCATCAGACAAAATTGGAATGGCAAGCAGCAGTTCTTAATATAAATGAACAGTGAGTTGGTATGTAGAATCATGGGAATGTTTTTGTTGTTGTTGTCGCACAGTCGAGTCCGACTCTTTGCGAATATTTTTAGGGCTCTTTGGGAATGTTTTTAGCAGATTAAAATATTTTAGCAGATTTTAATCTGCTAAAAACATTCCCATGATTCTACATACCAACTCACTGCCCACTTATATTAAGAACTGCTGCCTGCCATTCCAATTTTGTCTGATGAAGTCTGCTTACAGCATACGAAAACTTTACATTCGGAATAAAACTTAGTTGGTCTTAAAGGTGCACTTGTCTACTGTTTTGCTCTGTTGCTTCAGACCAACACGGCTGCCCACTTGGATCTAATTATCCTGTAAGATTGCGCAAGATGACGAGGATGCCCTTCCCCGGTCTTGTGGGCCAGACAGCGGGCGAGACCATTCTCCGTTTTAGGCGCAGAACAAACCCCAGCAGGGAGCTCCGCAGGTCCCCCTCCCCGAACGCAGGCGCACCGCCTCCACAGCAGCTGAGAGGAGGAGGGAAGAGTGAATGTGCTCCAATTTCCCGACTTACCTCCAGGTCCTGAGGAAGGGAAGTGATGGGGTCGTGGCGCATGCGCTCGCGGTAGGGTGACCCGGCTGGGGAAGCCCTCAGTGGCAGCCATTTTGGCGGCGCCTCCTCTCTCCGGCCTGCTCAGTTACCACGTGAACCGCCCGCCGCCTGGGGCTCGTTGCGGGGTAGGGGTAAGCGGGCGCAGGCAAGGGCGGCTGGGAGACGCCGCATAAAGCGGAAGGGTGAGGAGCAGCCACAGCTACAAACCTCGGCGGTGCTGGTGGCGGCAGTGGCTGCCTGGCGGAGAGTCCCTCCTGGGAGTTGGCGACAGCGGCAGTGAGAAGGAACCCGACTGACCAGTCCGGAGTTCGCATTGGTGGCAAGTAGAGGCGGTGCGGCGGCGGGAAAGGCATCAATAGCGGAGACGATGCCGTCGGTGAGCCTCCCGCCCAAGGAAAACGCGCTCTTCAAGCGCATATTGGTGAGTGAGGGATGGAGGCCGACCCGTCATAGGGGAGGGGGGTGTTTCTGTGAAACGGCCTCGCTCGGACTTGGCTTGCTTCTCCTGCTTCCCTTCGGCGCAGCCTCTTTAAGGAGGTCTGGGTCGCTATGCGCCCCACATGGGGTTGTGTTCTTCGACCTGACAAACATCCCGTGCGCCTCGGGAGTTCATGGGCAAACTCTGCGTTCCTTGCTCTAGAACCTCCCGCTTTCTTAGAACGCGGCAAGGATTTCTCACTTCAGAATGGGGAGGTTGCTTTGCTTTTTAAAAGTGAAGTCATGGAGGAAGGGAAGAAAACTATATGGCGAGAAAGGGGCGCGAGAACTTGTAACTTTCAGGCCCCAAGCGCCTCGTGTCCCCTCCGGCTTCTGATCTCTTTATTCATTGCAGGTGTTTCTGCCCAGACATTTAATTAAGGGAAGAGATAAACATTCAGTTACTGTCCTATTAGTTCGTCTTTAGTATGAACTAATTATTTTTAAAAGTGTCTTGGCAGGCACTTCCTTTTCATCTGTACGGTCTGTCACTTATTATCCCAGCCTACTGTAAGCTCCTGGAGAATTGGCTACTCTTATGAAGACTGAAAATGAATGCAAAAGTTTTGCTAGTTCTACATGCTTTGTTGTTAATTACTGTAAAATAGGCCTGATGACCCAGACAAGTACAGAGTCTTTTGGGTTTAGTACAATAAAATAATATCGTGGTTAAGTTGACAAGAAAGTTGATCAGCTCGGGTTTGTTTGTTTTTTAAAGGTTAGTTTAGAAATCATTTAGAGTTAGGTAATTAAATCTCCAATATTTCTTCAACAAGATTTTTAAGTTTTACTTGGAAAGTAGTGGCAAATTATAAAAATACTAAGCTGTTTAAAATGTTGAACATTCATTGTATTATCTATTTAGACTTAAAAGCAAAGTAGATTTAATGACATATTTCGAACCCCATATTATGTTAATTATCCAGCATTGCAGTTGATTTGTTATTCTATTTCTTTTGATGCATGTGAAGCCAAAAATACTGCAGATGTTTAGGTTAATAGCACTGCTATAGGTTACAGATATAATCACTAGAGTCACATAGGGATGTTGGCCTTTTTGCTACTAGCTTCCCTTTATAAACATCTGTTAATATTTGGAACAAGTCTGTGTGTGTTTTTTTAAACTGAGGAAAACGCTTGAACTGTTCCTGAGTTATTAAAGTATTTGATATTAAAATGTTATGTTGTAATGAACAGTAAATCATATAGGTCGTAGATAAGTGCCGCTCACCTCTGAGAGAGTTATACATGCACTAAATTGTTGCCAGATTTTGTACTTAATGAGATTTGCATGAACACACAACAGTCCCATGAAGATAATTGTGGCATAAATGTGTTATAAACAGTATGAAAGTGATAACAAAATGTTTCTTCTAGCTTTTAAAATGTCCTCCTACCTGTGTAATTTATGTGAATGCCTGTAGAATAATGTACAGATGTATATATGAACTAATAGGTTTACATGGCTTTTTAATCTTTTTCTTTTCTTAAAACTCTGTCACCTTACATCTGGTGTTCCCAAAAGCTTTCCATTCATGAACTTGAAGACTCTACATTTTTAGTTTCAGTAATGCTGCTGGGTACTCCTAGCCATTTGTCCATGACTAAAATGGGATTTAGGCCCAGGTCAATCCTGAATCTTACCCATAGGATGACACAATCTTATTGTAAAACTAGAGAGTGATTATTACTCCATTTTGGTCACATTGCAGTTGGGAGTAGGCTTTTGGAACAACCAGTTAGACATAGGGTGAGGAAGTTAATGTTCCCTGCTTGTTTCAGCCTGCACACATTTCATTACTATTATGCAAATAAGCAGGCCTGTAAAATTTGTTTATTGGGCATATTTAAGAGACTCTCCTGGATAAGGTGTTTTTAGGTTTCTAAAACCTTTTCAGGTACAAGTTTGAATTAGACAAATTTTAAGAATTCTGTTCACATGCAATTAATGTCAGTGACTTGGATTTAGACCTATCACAGCTAATCAGATTTGTAGTCTAGTTTACTGCCTAATTCTAGAAATCTTGTTGGTTAAACAAGCAGTAATAAATTAGAACAAAAATGCAAATATTGTTTGTGCTTTGAGGAATTCACAACAGAATAAGTGAATATGGGACATGTGACACAGTATAGCAACCCTGCCTTCAGATACTTTGGCATAATATCTAAATGTGACCAGCATACTTACCTAGGTATGAATGTCTTGAAATGTGCAGTCATTTCATCCCAGCTCCCATTTTCATAATAAAAACAATGTGCATATTGGGGGGGCAGGGTGAACATTTGGTATATAGATGGTTTTCTAATTGTAGGCATAATGCTGAACTTGAAGAGGTAAGGGACACTGTATATTCAAATGCTGCATTTTTATTTATTTTATTTAAAACAGTCACTTTTTTGTCTTGTAGAAATTAAGGTGGCTTGCAATATATTAGCCTCTTAAATACAAAAATAATACAATTTTATCTATTTACTTTTATAATCTTCTTTCTCATAGGGACAAGATGGATTGTGCATAGTTAGTAAATACAGTCAACAAAATGGGACATTCAATAAACAATGCATTAGAGTTGCAGAAGTCTGAAATCAACCAGAAAGAACTTAAGCATGACATGTATTAATATGATGCATTAAGCGATTCAAAAATTACATAGTAGGATCCTACTTATAGTAAGCTATGCACAGCTGTATAGACCACAGTAGGGATAGGCACGAACCAATTTGATCATTTTGAATTGGTTTGGTCCTTGGTGTTTTGTTTGTTTTGTTTTTACAGACAGCTTGGAGCTGATTCAGTCACTTCCTAGGCAGTGCTGGGGGTGGACTTCTGAGAGCCATAGAAACGCTCATAGTAGTTGTCCATAGCTTGATTTGCAGCTCTGGGAGCCCAATCATGGTGCTCCCATTCTGCTCTATGGGAGCAGACACCTTGAGCACAAAGAGAAAAGTTAGTTGTCATGAGAGCTGAAGCTGAACTTTCCTGGGGGCACCTGTTTTGGAGGGCTGTAACTTGGATATTCCCAATAAATCTAATCTTCACCAAACTTGAGGGGTGGGTGAAGGGGAATCTGCTGAATACTCCTGGTGAGTTCAGCGTCCCTAACTCACAACGGGACTGTTTTACAGATCCTGAACCATGAACTAGTTCAGGCAATCAAATGAACCAGTGTGAACCATTTTCCTGGTTCATGCCCATCTCTAGACCACAGTCCCTTATGTATTCAAGTGAGTTTGTAAATTATTTTGTACAGTACAGCCCTACTGTCTGTGCAGAAATGCCCTTTTGAATAATTCAATTTTGCATAGTTCCCGGAAAGTTAGAAGAGTGGGAGCCTTCCTGACCTTTTTGGTGGGAACCACAACAGAGAAAATATGTGTATGGGCAATTGTTGATTTTGTACATTTGCAGGTTGGCACCTGCAAAATGCCCTGCTCAGATGAACAAAGCTGTCATGGCAGAGCATGGGTTGTGCAGATCAGGGAGACCAAAGCCATGAAGGGCTTTGTATATGATAGACAGTATTTTAAATTGAACTCAGTGACAAATGGGCAGCCTGTGGAGTGATATTAGGAGTATTATGCATGTTCTGTTTAGTACTTAACAGGGCTTTTTTGTGGCAGGAACTCCTTTGCATATTAGACCACACCCCCTGATGTAACCAGACCTCCAAGAGCTTACAGGTCTCTTCTTACAGGACCTACTGTAAATTCCAGGGGGATTGGCTACATTAGGGGTATGTGGCCTAATATGCAAAGGAGTTCCTGCTCCAAAAAAAAAGCCCTGGTGCCTGATAATAGCCACGCTGTGGCTTTCTGGACCAGTTGGAGTTTCTGAGTTGATTTTGAGGTTTACCAGTGTACACTGCATTACAGTAGTTTAGTCTTGATGTTACTGTGGTGTGGATCTAGGTGGCTAGTTCAGCTGTGGAAAGGTAGGGGGCCATTTTATGAGCTGGGCCGAGTTGGAGGAAAGCCTTGGGTTTTTTGCAACTGTGTTAACTTGCTTCTCCAGTAGTAAAGTTGGATCCAGTGTGACCTCAAAGCTTTAAGTTGGATCTAGTGAGACCGCCAACCAGCATTACCTCTGTTCAGGAGAGTTTTCAGGGTTTAGTTTCAATTTGTTCATTTTTAGCCAGTTAACCACAGCAGCCATACAGCTATTTAGGACCTCTACAGCATCACCTACCCCCAAACTGCAAATGGTTTGACCTAAGGCAGGGGTGGGGAACAGTGGCTCTCCAGATGTTTTTCGCCTACAACTCCCATCAGCTCCAGCCAGCATGGCCAATGGCTGGGGCTGATGGGAGTTGTAGGCAAAAAACATCTGGAGAGCCACTGTTCCCCACCCCTGAGTCCTAAGGGCTTTATGTAGAAATTGAAAGGCATGAGGAATAGAATTGTGCCCTGTGGAACCCCACAGACAGTTCCCATACTGATGACCGCTGGTTTCCAATAGCAACCCTTTGAGTCTGATATGTGAGGAACGATTTGAATCAGTTCAAGACACAGCTTTTGATACCTGCTTCTTTGTCCAAGCTTGTCAACAAGATGGTATGATTTCCTGTCTCAAAGGCTGCAGATAAATCAAATAAGAACATCAGAGATGCATGACTTTTGTCTACACTCAGATAGAGGCAATCAGTTAAAGCTAGAAGTGCCATCTCTGTCCATAGCCTGGCCTGAAAAGGGTCTAGAGTAGATGAGTTATCTGGGAAGACTTGGAGTTTGTTTGCTACGTTTTCACTACTGCTACTGCTCACTTTTTGAAGAAAAGGGTAGATTAGAGACCTGGCAATAATTAGCCACATTGTTTTTTCTTTAGGGGTGGTTTTTAAAGTAATGGCTGGATAACAGCCTCTTTGAGTTAGTGACTGGTTTGTAATAGATGCTAAAGGTTTGTTGATGTGGCCTTTACATGATTTTAGCAGCCAGGATGGGCAAGGGTCCTGGGTACAAGTAGTGGCCATCACAGGAGGATCTTGCCAACATCCATCACAGAAACTTGGCAGGCGGTGTATTGAGCTTTTCTTTTAATGTAACAGTTTTACAGCTGACATCCAGATAAGCATGAATTCTCAATATTTTATCAGCAAAATACTTGACAAAAATATAGCTATTTGCGCTTGGGATAGTAAAGGCTGAGATTTGGGTATTGGCAGATGCCGAGTGATCTTGAACAATTGAGATGGACATGAACTAGCAATCAAAACAGAATCACAATAGACCATCAGTTTGGTGGCGTCCATATTTAGTCATGAAATGTTTTACTTAATGGTGAAGGCAAAGGCTGGTAGGATGATCCTTAATAATGGAAGAATTTTCAAGAATAACTCGTGTTTTATCTCTTTAGCGCTTCCCTACTTGAATGATAATAAGTTGACTGAGTCAAGTTCTTTGGGTACATGTTAATTTACTGTATATGCACAAACTAAAGGTAATGTTATGTGCATATTTATGTTAGGAAGCCATGATGCTTCATTTGATGAGCTGTTGCTCATACTATAAACTGGTATAACAATAGAAATGGGTGTATTTCTAAACAAAAGATTAGCAAATCTTGGTTATGGTTTCTTTGCATCAGATTTCCCTTCTTAAAATCCATTAAAACTAGCTAGTAATAAGTGAATGTTGGCCATTTTAAGGTGAAATGTCAAATCTCTCTTTGAAGATGTGTTAGCATATCAGAGTAATGATTATCTTTCATGTTCAGAAAGTTACATAACCTAATTCTCTGTGCTGAATTGATAATCTTTTGAATAATTTGTATTAATCCAGATATAGGAGTTAGAAATAGTACAAACTTCCTTAATATTCTTATCTAGAGAAGCATTATAGTATTGTGTAGCAGTATAAGCTTACTTGGCCTGCCAAATGGTTCACTATAAAATTTGTATTGTTTGATTAGCAACATCACTACTACATTAGTATGTGTCAAATCAATATTATCTGCAAGACAGACCAAAGAAGCAAGGACAAAAATAATGAACTCTCAGTATTAGAAAACTTTGAAATTAATGATAGTGGGATTGTCTTCAGTAATGATTGTGGGATTGTCTGCAGTACTTACTGCAAACTATCTTACAATCTTTATGTTGACAAGGTATTTAACTGTGGCTTCCTCCCAAAAGTATTGTGAGATAATATAGAAAAGTACACATTGGCGATCAGGTCATCTGCTGTTAAAATAGCTGTTGGGAAGAAGGGATCACTGTTGATAAAACATTGCTTTCCCATGTGGTCCTTAGGATGCACACCTGTATGTGTGTTAGCGTGGGAGTGGGGACAGAGAAATTATCCGTTTCTCAGAAGTGATTGCATGAACAGATTTCATTGAATGATTAGGGTTGGAATGAAAGATTTGCTGGTGTGATAGGTACATAGAGGAAAGAGAAGAATAATTCTAGGATACTTAACTCATTGATGATTTTGTACATAATGCAGAAAATACTTAAGGGTGATAAGAAGTTAAAACCTAGGAATGTGATGACTTCATTTTATGAAATCCACTGTTTTTGTTGCCCAGAAAGATATTTTCTTAATACTGTGTGAAATGCTGATTGAATCTTTGATTATAGCAGCTGATTTCAGTAAATCCTGCTAGCTAACTGCATTTTCTTTCAAAGGGATAACTTGTCACTGGCAAATTAATCTGGTGGGTGGATTGAAAGGCAGAATGTCCACTTCAATTAGAATTGCTACATCAGAGGAAATGATGGTCGTCTGATGATGATGAGAAAGGCTAAACAGTATATACGAATGGGGATGGGCATGAACTGTATTTTTATAGTTCAGTTTGTGGCTGAACCACAAACTGAACCAGTTTCTATAATTTTGTGAGCCATTTAAATTTTAACCCCCTACTTTCTGCTCCCTGTAAAAGTGGCAGGATACAAAAGGCAGGGGTTTAAATGGCTCTGAGCCATTTAATCCTCTGGTTCTGCTCTCCCCCAAAGTGACAGGGAGCAGGGTTTAAATCACTGGGAGCTATTTAACCTTCTGGTTTTGCTCCCCATCACTTTGAATCCGGGGGGAGGGACAATCTGTTTAATTCTCTGGACGTCCGGAAACAGCCAGCACATCTTGACTCATCACATTTATGTTTTGAATATATATGAAATACAGCCTTTATACCCCAATTGGAATATCCGACAAAGCTCACTTTTGTGAAATGGCCGGTTCCAGCCTGCAGCCCTGTTATTGGAATTGGTGGGGTGCTTGTGCATAATTATTTCCACTTGCTTACTAAGAAGAGGGCTACACCCCCAATATGAATGTATGAACATGTAGTGGACTTTGATGCAATGTAGACGTTCTTTGCAGCTCAGTGCAGATTTTTGACAAGTCTTGGTTAAAAATGAACTGTGATTGACTAACGCGTGTGCTAATATTTCTGTACTTTGTCAAGTTTATACAATTTCACTGTTTAATATAATTAATTCATCAGTAATGACAGCCATGAGTTTTCCTATTTTTCTAGCATTTAAACCTAACAGCTGAACTCCTGCTCATTCAGCTGTTCTTTGTGAGGGATAGAAAGCAGGGGGTTAAATGGCTCTTGGAGCCATTTAAGAAGAAGAGGAGATTGGATTTATACCCCACCCTTCACTTCAAGTCTCAGAGCAGCTTACAATCTCCTTTCCCTTCCTCTCCCCACAACAGACACACTGTGAGGTAGATGGGGCTGAGAGAGCTCTTTCAAGAGAACAGCTCTCAGAAAACTGTGAGTGACTCAAGGTCTCCCAGCAGCTGCATGTGCAGGAATGGGGAATCAAACTCGGTTCTGTTTGATAGACCCCTTCCACTCCTTTCCTTCGGAGGCAAGATTTTCTATTTGTCCAATTTCTATTTGTCCTTCACTGATTGAGCAGTCCTGATAACACGTTTATTCTTCCCTTGAAGAAACCGTTTGTCCCACCCTTGTTTAAGTTATATTTTGGCTATTTGCTCATCCCAGGAGCTTGAAGGAAGAGATATGTGCACTCTTTTACTTAAACCCTTGAAAATGGCACTTAAGACACTTTTGAAATTCAAAAACAAGTTTTATTTAACGTCAAAGAGAAGTACAGGTGAAACTGGGGATTGAAATTACTGAGGTAAAAGTTTCACAAACACGAACTTTTGTTCTTGTATATCAGGCTAATGAGAGTGTCTTAATTCATTCACAAGAACCTAGATCTTTATAACGAGAGCCTTTTGATCCAGTGTTTTCTGAAACATTGTGATCTCTTTATTTGTAGAATTGCTGACTCTTTTTTGTGCCCAGAAGGCTGGTACCCTCTTTCCAGTACTGAAGCCCCTTCTTTTTGGAACACCTGTTGTTGTGTTTCTGACTGACATTCAAGGTCTCTACTAGCAGTTCTTAATCATACCAAACCAGGGATCTCTTCATTCCTTGGAGATAACAATCCCTGTTTGACTGGATATGGACTCTTCTCTCTCTGGAAAATATATCCCCTTTCCTTTTGGCCTGAATGGGAGTCTTCTCTACTACCCACTTCCTTGCCAGGTTATCCCCAGTTCTCCTGTTTCTGTTCAAACTGTTTGCAGCTACTGCTGAATTCCAGCTGGGTTCAGTCAAGGTTGAAAACTGACTCTGTCAGGACTAAACCCTTTTTCTGACAGAGCTATTCGTAGATGGTCAGTACATGTATCTTCACAGTTAAGGCAGGAATCTGACTTCTCTTCTGCATCCAGCTCTCACAAGCTGTTTTGGGCTCAGCTGGTGCCAATCAACCTGTTACTCAAAGGTCTCTGGCTCTGTGAAGAATTAACCCTTCACAGTCTGTTAGTTGTTGGTATAACACTTCTACGCCTCTTACAAAGGGCAGTCCATCACATCCTGCAAATCAAGCTGAGGTCACCTTACAAAGTTTAAAATGCTGAGAATTGTTGGCCCCAGTTGATTTATATTGGAGTTTTTATTTCTGTACTGGTAATTACAACATAACTTTTTAAATCTGGAGCCATTTTCAGTTCAGTCAAAGTAATTTTTCAACTGTGATGTGATTGGGCTGTATCATACCTAAAGTGGATCATGAATTCACTATGCTTTAAAAGTACAAGATTACATAAGATCTTATTTTCTCAAATCAAGCAGCTTGGCAGCATTTTGTTTTAGAGATTACATCCAACACTTACCACATATTCCCCACCTGCTTCCTACAATGACATTCCTGTACGTTCTCTTCATCTTGTTCCTACATTAATGCTAATTAAGTCATGTAAACCATTGCAAACAGTAATTTTGTTTAGCTGTCTTGCCTTAAAAATGAATTGGGGTCCATTCCCTTTTTTACCGTTGCATGTTTCTCATCCCCCTACTGTTGTAATCATTATGTATCATTATGACTGGCAATGGAACCATCTGTATGACTTTAATGAAGCCATTTATGGGTATTGTCATGTAGGGCAAAAATAAATTAGTCCTTAGTTTGAGAATTCTGTTTAGAATTGCCTATTCCTGTCATTTCAAAGATGAATAGGAGTCCAACCATCTCCAGTTTTCAGCATAGCGACTTGAATCTCAATTCAATGTAATTGAGAAGGAACAGCAAATTAAAAAATTGCATGTCTTTAATCTTCTCAGAAAGGGTTGCAGAAAACTGTACAAGGTTAAAAACTATTTTGGCTTTTTGCCAAAGTTTGTTAAGGTTAGTGGTAGAGTTGCATCCTGCTGGTTGTTCAAAACATGTTCTTCAGCTATATTTGATGAGAAGCCTGCCAAGCATCTGGGTTATTTAGCTAGTGTCTGTAGGAATATAGATGTTGGTGCTGTATTTTTGCTGGTACAATGTGATTGTGAACCATGAAGTCTACGGCTCAATTTCACCTCAGCCACAAACTTGGTAGGGGGCTTTGAACTTGTCACAGTTCTGTGCATCTGCAATTATTTATTTGATTTTTACCTTTCTCCTTTCCCTACCAAGCAGGGCTTAGGGCGACTTCCAACAATTAAACAAACAATAAAAACAATATCACTATTTAAAATCAACCTTACAGTTAAAACTTTTACTAAGGATCAAGGAGATACCGTAATGTGTATGAAGTGCTTTGAATATTTAAAATGTGCACTTACTAAATGGCAGTCAGTTACTTCTGAAAACCCAACCGCCAGATCCGTTTCATGTGGGCATAGATTTCTTTTCCATTGAAAAAATTAACTTGTGTTTTTTTTCCCCTTCTCAAATTAGTTTTTTTAAAACTTCTTGGGAGTTAATGTATCTAGTTGCCAATAAAGATTTATGTGTGAACCAGTTGTAATAATTTGGAGAGAGCTGTTTGACATAATCTGGAGTTTGGTACAGCATGTTCTTAAATGTTGCTGCACCATAAATCCATGATTGGCTATTTACCCACTCATCCCAAAATGTAACAAGTGTGTCTCAGATTGCAGCTTCATAAGTAAATTCTGCTTCCTTTACAATGCAGTCTTGTGCTTGTTTTGTTCACTGTGTTGCTTTGTTCAGTGGAGTTTACTCACAGGTAAGAAAATGACCAGTACTTAAGGTTCCCCATTTTTAAAAAAGCTGGCTTTGATCATTTTGGCTTTCATTTTGTAACAATAAATTGCACTTGTAGTCTTACTAGCCATTCCACCTCTATGGTATGTTTCTGAAATATTTCAAGAAATATTTGTTTTGTTAACTTGAAATTGTATACCAGTTTTATTTGTAGCCAATCAGTACAGTAAGCAATATGCTTTCATTTTGTGCTTTGTACAAATTCCTATTATTTGCAATGCTGTCCCTTTCAAATCTTCTGTATTGATTGTTCTTTTAAACATACAGCTGCTTAAGTTATGGTGACATGTAACTGGTAACATAGGAGTGAGTAATGTGGATTTTTAAAAAGACTCTCAGTCCATTTATTTACAAATACTAGTTTACACTGTGAAATTTAAATCTTATTGGGAACTAATTTACTTTACTTGTTTCATATTTATTCTAACTGGCTATTAACACTAAAAAGTAGAGGTGTTGGAGTGTGTTATATTGCAGCTAGCCACACATGGCACTGCATAACATTTGCCATTTAAATAACTAGGCAGTTTTCAGATTGGCTTATTTCCATAGGTACATAAAATACATGACATTTCACATACTATCTTGGTGTTCCTGAATGTTTTTTTGTTTTTCTTTAAAATCTATAATGTTGCAACTGCATGTGTAGAGCACATTTTCAGTTACACACTGTGTGGGTAAGTTGGAAGATACAATTACACTTAGCAACTATATATGGGTTTATGAAGGTGATTTGGTCTTAGTTGATTTGTTCTAGAGTGCCTAAAAAGACAATTATCCCAATATATTTGCCTTGATCAGTGACTTGGAAACATGCTGCTGTTTTTCCAGCTGAGCACAACACTTCAGGGCACACCCTAAAGAGACACTGATAAAATCTTTGGAAGGCTGCCCCGCTCAACAGAATCATGCTGCTCCCACTGAAACATCTTAATCTCATTCAGGTTTATGCTGTTGTGGCAAGGCAAGATCAGTCCGACTAAATCAACTGTAAACAAAACTGGATGTTACTGTATAGGGTAAACTCCAGTGAGAATGCATGGGTTTCAGCCACAGTGGTTTAACATGTAGCTTCAGCTGCAAAATTGATTTGAGTTGCATCATCGCAGGAATTGTGTGTATCAGTCATCACAAGACTAAATGTCTTATGGTATTGTGGTGTGTGTACTGGTGATGATAGTTGTTGAGGAGGTGTTATCCTAGGAAAACAATTTTTGAATCCTTATTGTGCAAGCAACTTTTAGTTAAGTCATAGAGAAACTAAAATCTTAATTTAGCACTGAGAAGACTAAATGATTTCCTTGTAATAAAACTTATTAATGGGAGTTGAATTAAAAAAACAAAGTTTCATAAGAAGTGACTTTTCTTGTTTTTCCCTCTTTTCTAATATTTAAGAGATAAGAGTGGGTAAATTTGGAAAAATTGTTTGAACAGTGAACAAATACATCCTGGAATGGGCTGCTATTTCCATCCATTTCCTCAAAAAAAGGACCAAAAACACTATCTTCTTTAGCCCCTAAATGGGAAACAACTCCAGTTTCCAGCTTCTCTAGATAGAGAGAACGAGTCTGCCAACAGTTCTTTGAAAGTCTCTGGACTGAAACTATCTTCCATTTTATTTTTAGTACTTTCTCCACTGCTGACTGACTAAAACTAGGAAGCAGCAGCAATGATTTTTTTTTCTGCTCATGGTCCCTACCCAAAGCCATCAGATGATGAGAACTGGTGCTCAGAGGTCCATAGCCCGCACTGCTCCTCTCTCTACAAACTCTTCACTCATAGGGAAAGTCCACACGACCCACCAAGCCTACAGCCCTGCCAAACTGTCTTTCATCTGTGGAACCAGGACAGCATAACAAGTGAGGAGCCAATGCAGTAAAACTCCATGTTTCAAAGACAGCATATGGTGATAGAGGCTACTGTGCCCACCCAAAAATAACACCTCAAAATTTGAGAACTGCAAGCTATGGTTCTTTTTATACATACATTTTAATTAAGACATAATATGTGGGCAGTCATGCTTTCCCAGGCAAACAGTTGGTAATGCCAGTTTGACTTAAATCAGGAAACTTGATGCTTTAGAATGAACTTGGATTAGCTGTGGGTCTGCTTTTGTGTTGGAGTAATATAAATTGTCCCTCTAGTTTTTTCCAAGGGTTAAGTCAAGTCAGTGTTTGAGTATTCTGGTTCTTTTGTATATTTGCCATTCTTACATGGGTGTTAAATTTTATTTTAATAATGAAATCTATACTGTTAGGGGAGGTGCCATAGTTCAGTAGATGAACACATGCTTTGCATGTAGAAAAGACTGGGTTCAATCAATTTAAATTTTGATATCAAATAGTCACAAAGGAAATGACTTACCTATATCCAACACTCTGGAAAACCTCTTCCTTGTCCAATCCACCTCAATCCACAGTCAGCAGTACTGAATTTAATTAGTGATAATCTTTTCATCTTTAAACCACCAGCCAAAAAAGGAAGTTATAAGTGCCTACTTTCTTTGTAATTTATGATGACTATTGCAAAGCCTTTCTCTTTATTCCCATGTGTTTTGATATGTCTACATGAAAGCTGAGCATAATTATATTCTCCACATTATTCCAATCAGATTGTTGACTATATGGGGAGTATGGGTGTTTACTGTTGAATGTCTCAAGAAACACAATATTTTGTCCTTTAAGAAATACATGACCTATTGCATTAGTAATCTGCCTTGATAATGTAGCTGCCCAATACAAAGACTGTCTCCCATTATTTTAGTAATACCTATGGTAAAAGTCATTCAAGAATATTTGAAATGCTCATATTCATAATATACTAATGTCGGGTCTTCGGTACCCCTCCCGGTCTCCCAGCGTCGCCGTTGCCCCTCCCGGGCACTCTGGGGCGTTCCCCGGAGGTCTCAGAAACAGGGGGGTGGGCGCTGGGTTACTTCACCACAGGCCCCCGTTCCCCTCTTGGCTGTGCCGTGGCTCCTGTCCCTCTCTCGCGCGAGGCAGCCTCTTTGCGCATCAGCCAGCTTCCTCAGCGACCTCCTCCCTCCCTCCTTTTATGCTTCTCGACCCATCCTTCCCTCTTCCCGGGTCCTGCCCCTCTCTGGCTCCTCCCCCCTTCAAAGCCCCAGACTCCCGGGAGAGGCGCGCCGGGGCTGGGCTGACTGGGCGTGCCTCGGGCGTCCTAGCCCTCGGCTGCGTGCTGCGATGGAGCGTCTCGCGCTGCAACGAGGCGAACGGCTCTCCCCCTCCTGGCCCGGTGCTAGGCTCAGCTTCTCCCTCTTGCTCCCCGGCGTCTTGCCCTGGCCAGACTTCGCGGACTCGAAGCCGGGCTCGCCGTCTGGGAGGCGCCGCTCGGGTGGCTGCTGTCGCCCCGTCAGTCGAGGTGAGGGGTGGGGCCGCCACGGGGGCTTGGAGAGGTGGGGAAGGCTCTTGGGGCGACGACGAGGGCTTGGAACGGCTGGCAGGCGCCGGGGGGTCTCCTCCGCGCAGTCCCCGCCCGAGCTGGGCGGGACAACTAATTTTCTGTTAATTCTTATATTAGGATAGATTACCATAATTTTTAGCTGATGGACATATATTTATGCAGAAGAATTAAATCTTGTTTATGTGGACGTGCGGGAGGGATACCTTAATTTGGGGCTTTGGCAGTAATGAATTTCTGGCAGTAACAAATCACAGTGTTCTTGTATAATCTTGAGTAGTCATCATCAATATTACCAGGTTGTTAGTTATGTTACATATTTAAATTTTGGAACAGATACTATACTGTATCAGCCACCTATTTAATACATTTTTTAATTCAGGAAAGAACCCTAATTGCTCTGAAACAAGCAGGCTTCAGATTGTCAGTCTGGATAACAAATAGCTGCTTGTCTTTCCTTTTGTTGAAGAATGTGGAAGAAGATGATGATATTGAATTTATATCCCACCCTATACCCTGAATCTCAGAGTCTCAGAGCAGTCACAATCTCCTTACCTTCCCCCACTCCCCACAACAGACACCTTGTGAGGTGGGTGGGGCTGAGAGAGCTCTTACAGCAGCTTCCCTTTCAAGGACAACTCCTATGCAAGCTATGGCTGACCCAAGGCCATTCCAGCAGCTGCAAGTGGAGGAGTAGGGAATCAAACTCGGTTCTTCCAGATAAGAATCCGTGCACTTAACCACTACACCAAACTGACTCTCAGATTATTAGGTTGGATCTTGCAGTCTTTAAGTGTAAGAATCAGGGGTTTCTATTCCTGTTTTTTCTTTCCTCCAGCTTTTCCATTTGACCCTTGGAAAGTTGATATCTAAGGTTGACTGGCATCTTGCAGTTGAGAAGTTATGTATATTGTTGTGTATATTGTTGCATTTATGAGATGCTAATAGTTTCAATTGTTTTTCTTACAGAGGTGTTATGAACATAAACAGTACAGGAATGGTCTGAAATTTTGCAAACAAATTCTTTCCAATCCAAAGTTTGCAGAGCATGGAGGTAAGTCTGTCAGTGCACAGATTTAGAATGAATAGTAGATATTTCTAAAATGGATGTTTGTTACCTGCCCCAAGTTTGAATATTTAGAATAGATAGTAGTATGTAGATACATTACCTAACTATAAAAGTCAGCTGAAAATGAGTAAATACACTGAAATCTTAAAACTTCATCTCAAGATGAAGTGCACACTGAGTTAAAAGCCTCTCTTATTTCTGATTTTTGAAATCCAATCAGGACAAAGACAATTTGTAGAAAGGGTTGATATATAAAAGAAGCTTTCCCTCCCAGTGTGTCAGTGCTTGAAACAACCTCATGCTAAAGTTGTTCAGCAGCAACTTTAATAGGTCTCACATTGACTTTTGCCCTACATATGTGACTTAAGTTACAGTGTTTTCTTGCTGTATTTAGGTTTCAATCTGCTGTCTTGTCAGCTTTCTGCAGAAAAATGACTCTGAGGAATTCGTTCAAAACATAATGTTATGGAGAAATAATCTTTCTCTTTAAGTAGTCCATTATAAATAATATTACATAAGGAACATACTTCATTTAGCAGTCCTTCTCCGAATCTAGTCCTAGCAAATAAGAAATTATTTGTTTCAATGAAAGGAATGTGATATTGCTTAAGACCAACCAAATTAACTGTGTAAACTTTTGAGCTGTCTAGAGCTCTTTAACAGGCTAGATCAGTGTGCAGTTCGTTGAGGTGGGCCATAAGGAACCTTGACAGGAGCTTAAGTAGTTCACATGATAGCAGCACCTGGTTTCATTATGATCCATGTAATTGTTGGGGGGGATATACATACAGCTGCTATCTGGGCTGAGAGGGGCATCCTGAGCTGCCCCTGGGACATTTTTTTTCATGGCATTTTGGGGGCTTGTGTTTGCAAATCCCTGGGATCCATATAGAACTTTTTTGTATTTGCAAATACCTTGAGATCACTGTTGGATCCCAGGTGTTTACATTTTCAAGCGTTTGAGCAACAATGGAGACATTTCTCATATGTACACATTTTAATTTTCTCCCTAAGTACTTGTAAACACAAGAAACTTTCTGTGTAGGGGGAGCTGGAATATTTTCTGAGGGGTGACATTCTGGTTCCCCCTGCCCCCTCCAGTTCTTGCCACATCCTAGGAACACAGCAAGAAGTCAGAACTGCCACTTGACATTCTGATCCTCCTCACAGAGTGTGTGTGTGTGTGTGTGAGAGAGAGAGAGAGAGAGAGAGAGAAAGAAATTCCTTCCTTTCAAATTCATCATACCCCTGGCTGGAACCCAGTGAGGAGTTTCCAGGGGAGGGTGGGGAAAATGAGATAGCCAACTTGCAGCATTCTGACCCCTTTCCCACTGTCTCCCTGCTGGACCTGGCAAGGAATTTCCATGGAGGCAGGGGTTATAATATTGATTTCTGTCTGAGAGTTGGCATTCTGATTCCCCACCCACCCACCCCCCAAATGTTGGTGGAGTTTCACCTGAAGGGATTGTCCAACCTCAGGGTGCATATATCTCACAGGCTAAATGCTGTGCTCCTCAGGACTAGTTGCTTTAGAAGTGGGGAAGAGAAAAAGTATATTTTAGGATATGATCTTAAGGATCACTTCTTGAGCATTCTCATACCTTAAGATCATGGCCAAGGAGATCCCACCACCGCATTTTTTTAAAAAAAATCCTTCCTAGTAAAGATTTTTGTAGAAGTTGAAATCTTGGT